>NC_054826.1:91218167-91545167 GCF_018345385.1 Vulpes lagopus
TTTTTTTTAGAGAGAAATGTTAACATAATAAAATAAAAGCAGTTATATCTGGGCAATTGTTTTTGAGTGATTTCTTCATTCTTTTTATCTATTCAGATTTTTCTCAGCAAATATGAAATATTTGTGAGAAAAATGCAAGCTTTAGGGGAAAAAAGACAACAAAATGCTTTTCAAGTATTTGACAATAATCTTAAATTGGAATGGCTTACTTCCTTATTCCTAAGTGAATCACAGATGGACCAAAGATTTAGAAGTAAAAAATGAGACTGTAAAAGAATCACAAGAAAATATAAAATTTCTTCTAATAATCTCGGAATAGGCAAGACTTTTCTGAGCAACTCACAAAAACCACAAGCCATGGAAGAGAAGATTAATAAATCTGATGGCTGCAAATGCAATAAACAAAATCAAAATATAGAGGACAAAGTGAGGGGAAATTATTCATATGTGAGAAATGGCTCATTTCCTTAAACTATAAACAGCACTTTTAAGTCAATAAGAAAAATATCATCTAATCAACAGAAAAGTGGTTGGACAAAGGACGTGGATGAACACTTAATAGATAAATATATACCTTTAACTTAGAAATATTTTTTGTTAGAAAAAAATAACAAAAAGCATTTAAAGAAGAAAACCCATGTTCTACCTATCAGACTGGCAACGGATAAAATATTATTGATCAGGTACAGTACAAACGATATGCAGAAACTGAGATTTTCACACCTTGTGGTGGGAGTGTGAATTGATGCTGCCTTTGTAGAGATCAGTGTGGTGGTAGCTTCCCAAACTTAAAATTCACATGCTCTTTAAGCCATCACATTCACTCCTAGAATTTTTTTTAAAAGATTTTATTTATTTATTCATGAGAGACACAGAGAGAGGCAGACAGAGACAGGGAGAAGCAGGCTCCACGCAGGGAGCCCGATGCCGGACTTGATCCCAGAACCATGGGATCACGCCCTGAGCCTAAGGCAAATGCTCAACTGCTGAGCCACCCAGGTGCCCCTCACTCCTAGGATTTACTCCAGAGATACACTTTCAAAGAACCCAGTTCTGGTTTCTTTCATTCCCTTTATTGTTTTTCTGTTTTTAATTTCATTCCTTTCTGCTCTAATTTTTATCATTTCCTCCTTGCTCTTTGCTTTAGGTTTAATTTTCTTTTCTTTTTTTTTTTTTAAGATTTTTTTTTTTTTTTTATGAGAGACACAGAGAGAGAGAAAGAGGCAGAGACACAGGCAGAGGGAGAAGCAGGCTCCATGCAGGGAGCCCGATGTGGGACTTGATCCCAGGACCCCGGGGATCACGCCCAGAGCCGAAGGCAGAGGGTCAACCACTTAGCCACCCAGGCGTCTCTAATTTGCTTTTCTTTCATTAAGACCCTGTCTTAGTCTGTTCTGGCTGCTAGATCAAAACTACCATACACTGGGTACCTTAAACAAACATTTATTTCTCATGGTTCTGGAGGCTGGGAAGTCAAAGATCAAGGTGCTGGAAGATTCCATATATGGTGAGGACCCATTTTCTGGTTCATAGATGACTGTCTTTCTGCTGTGTCCTCACTGGTCCAAAGTGGCCATGTGATCTCTCTGGGATCTCTTTTGTTATAGGATTTAATATCATTCATGAAGACTCTGCCCTCATGATTTAATTACCTCCCAAAGGCCCCACCTCCTAAACCCATCACACTGGGCGTTAGTTTTTAACATAAGAATTTTGCCAAGATAAACATTCACTCTGTAGCCATTCCCAAAGTGTAAATTTAAGTAATGTCTTTTCCTTTCTAACATAAGTATTCAGTGTTACATATTTCCCTTTAAGCACTGCTTTTGCTGCATTCGACAAATTTTGTACATTGTATTTTCATTTTCATTCACTTCAAAATATTTTTTAATTTTCCTTAGACTTCCTCCCCGACTCATGGGCTACTGAGAGGTATGTTATTTAATTGCCGAATATTTGGGCTTTTCCCTATATCTTTCTGTTATTGATTTCTAGTTTAATTTTGATATGAGCCAGTATTGCACATTGTATGACTTCTATTCTTTTAAATCTGTTAAGGTTTATTTTATGCCCAAAATATGGTTTGTGTTGATGAATGTTCCATGTGCATTTGGGTGAATGTGTATTTTGCTACTGTTGAATAAAGTGTTCTATGAATGTCATTTAAGTTAAGTTGGTTGATAGTGTTCTTCAGGTCCTTTATTTTCTGCCTACATTTTCTATCAGTTATCAGGAGAAGATTATTGAATTCCAACTCTAAGTGAAGATTTGCTACAGCTCCTTTCAGACCCATCTATTTTTGCTTTTTTTTTTTTTTTTAACCTCTGTTGTTAGGGACATACAGGTTTAGCGAAGTCATATGTTCTTGGAGAATTGACCTCTTTATTACTTTATTATTATTAATATCCTTCTTTATCCCAGGTAGTCTTCTTTATTCTAGTCTACATTATCCAAAATTAACATATCTATTCCTGCTTTCTTTGGTTAATATTTTCATAGTATATTTTTCTCCATCCCTTCTCTTTTAATCTATCCATGTCTTCATATTTTAAAATGTATTTATTGTAGACAGCCTCAGATGGCGGAGCCTTTACTTTTTAAATCCAGTGTGGCAATGTCTGTCTTTAACAGATATGTTTAGACCTTTCACACCTAAAGTGATTATTGATATACTTAGACTAAAGTGTAACACTTTTACTAACTTCTTTTTGTTATATTTGTTCTTTATTCCTATTTCCTCTCTCTCTCTCTCTCTCTCTCTCTCTCTCTGGCCTTCTGTGGTCCAGTGAGCATTTTTTTAAAGATTTCTTTTTATTTATTTATTTATTCATTCATTCATTCATTCATGAGAGACACGGAGAGAGGCAGAGACATAGGCAGAGGGAGAAGCAGGCTCCCTGCACGGAGCCTGATGTGGGACTCAGTCCTAGGACCCTGGGATCATGACCTGAGCCAAAGGCAGATGCACAACCACTGAGCCACGCAGGTGCCCCTTCAGTGAGCATTTTTATCCTCTATTTCATTTTATCTTTTCCATTAACTTATTATTTATCTTTCCTTTTAACTTTTTAGTGGTTTCCATAGGGTTTATGATATACATTTTAAAATCATTTGAGTCCGTTTCTTATCAAGACAATATTTTATCATTATATAAATTAATGTGTAGTGGAAAGACTTTGTAACAAAATACTCTCCATTTTTACCTCAATTCCTTCGTCATTGTGGCCATACATTTCAAATATTTATATATGATATAAATACCAATACATCATTACTGTTATTGCTTTATACAATCAGTTGTTTTTTAAAGCAATTAAGAGAAAATAAGAGAAATACTATATCTTACCTTTGTTTATCTCATTTTTAATACTTTTCATTTCTTTGTGTAGATCTAAATTTCTTATCTCAACAATATTCCTTCTTCCTGAAGAACCTCTTTTAACATATCTTGCATAGTGGTCTGCTCACAAAAAATTCCCTCAGTTTTTGTTTGAGGAAGTCTTCGTTATTTCATATTTGAAATGTACTTTCAAAAAAAAAAAATGAAATGTACTTTCCCTGAGTGTAGAGTTCTAGGTTGACAAGGTCTTTTTCTTTCAACACTTTAAAGGTGTTAGTTACTCCATTTCTCCTTATTTGCATGGTTTCTGATAAGAAATCTGCCATATTCCTGTTCCTCTGTAGGTAAAAATGTGTTCCCCCTCTGTAGCTGATTTCAAGACTTTCTTCTTGTCTTTGGTTTTCTGCCTCTTAAGCATTCTCATCTGTATTCTTACTGTTATTTTTACTCATGGAGGCTTGCTAACATGGTGGTAAGATGTGGGAGGTAGAGAGCATTCTCCGATTTTCTAATTAAGTCTCAGTCTTCGGAGCATGCAATGGGCCTGTATCTTGGGATGTAACTTTCAATTATTTCTGTCCCTGCTCCAAGAGTAGAGCTTTTATCCCCGTACTCTTCTTCCTCTCCCTTCAGCAATGAGTAGCCCCCATCATTTTCAGTTTATGTCCTAGAGGAGAGCCTCCTGCAAATTAAACCCTTTATTCTATAGGGAAGAAAGGTCTCCGTGGAGTTTCAGAAGTGGCTGTCATTTCTCTCCCCCAGCCAATGTTTCTGCATTTCCCCCATTCTTCCTGGGAGAGCCTGGTGGGGTTCCTGGAGGAAAGGCCTTAAAAAGGGTAGGAATCTCTTCCCCCATGACTACAGCCCCCAGGAGCTTTACAGTCACATCCTAGTTCATACTTGGCCTCCTACAAATCATTAAAATTTCCAGTTTACTATTTCTACCACTTTATATGGTAACCAGGGGATTCTGCCCCCAGATAAGCAAATGCCCAGGTCCTTGTTCCCCCACAGACACTTGTCTTTCTTCGAGATGGTGGTTTGTCCTATGACCTCAAATCTCTGATGGGTTCACAAGAAGTCATTAATATAATGTCATATATATATATATATATATATCCTTATCATTTATCATATATATATCCTTATCATTTATACTGAAAAGAAAAACTGAAAACAACCCAAAATCCCTTAAAAAGAAAGCATAAACAAATCATGATACAGCCATACAATGGAATGCTATGCAGCATATCTTAATAAGAATGAGCTGTATAGTAGTTAAAAGGAATGAGATAGACTATTATGCAGGAATGTGCTGATGCATGTAGAAAATTATTTTCATTGAATACCAACTGGTATAGTTTAAATTTTTTACCATATACTCAACTCTAGAGCTGTTCCCAAATACATTTGGACCCATGAAAGTCCCATGGTAGGAACATACATCACATATCCACCTCCTTTGAAATTTGTTCATGGGCCTTGCTTTGGTCAACAAATGTTAGTAAGAGAATTTCACCAGATTTTAGCCACAACTCACCCTTTGGTGGGTACCATTGTGTAGACCCCAACCTGCCCAACCATACACAGAAGCTCTGTAGAGATGGCACTGTTCTGTGGGAACATGGAGTCCAGAGATCATGTGGACATGGGTGTAGGGCCACCATTTTGTGACCCTGAATGCTGGAGAATAGGCAAAGAGAATGGAAGAGATAAGTAGGAGAGATGCTTGAGAGAGACAAAGACAGGGAGGGGTAGAGAGATGGGGCAGTGAGCAAGGAAAGACTGTGAAAGATACCCAGATGGGTACTTCTTTCTGGTTCCCAGTTTAAGTCACTGGGGTGCCCATCTATATATACCTTCTGTCCATGAGCTTTGTGAGAAACCACAGTCACAAAATGAATCCCCATCTATGCAAGCTAGCTTGCCAGGGTTTCTGCTCTTGTAACCAAATTACCTCTAAGACACATGGCATTAAGGATTTCTCCTCATTTCTTCTAACTGCCCAGAACAAAATTCTCCAGACTCTCCTGTTTCCCAGACACCTCTGCCACAGGGGACCTCAGTATCCCTCCACATTTAGTCCATCACAGAATTCCCTGCTCTCCACACCAGCCTGCCCTATATTTTCACCGCCCAGCTTCGTGGTATTCCTTCCCAAGCTCCCCACTTCCAAAGCTGGACAGATTCGCTTCCTCAGCCCTGGATTTATTCCTCTTTTGAACCATTTGTCAGATTCTGCCTTGTGTTGTAATTGTTTTGGTTGTTTTATTTCTGGAACTAAATTTTAAGTTCCTTGATAGTAATAGTGCATCTTACTCATCCCAAAGGACTTAATTGTTTCCTGGATGTTTAAATTATTTAGGGCTGTTCTTACTAGATTCTATCCCCTAGTAAGTAGGAGGGGAAGAGGGGGAAGGAATCAACAGTGAGCCTTCAAAACAAAGGCTCCTTCTGTTCCCTTTTCCGCCAAGCACTCAATAAAAATGGCAAATACGGATATCATTACTCCCTGCCAGGCATTGTTCTAAGAGTTTTTATATTTATTAATCCAAGTCATCATAATAAATCTCTATAAGGGAGTTAAAGTTATTCTCCATTTTTCTGTGAAGAAACTTGCTCAAAGGCACATACCTGAAGAAAAGAACCAGAATTTTTACCCCAATGACCTGCCCAGGAGGTCCACGCCCTCAACCACCTGGCCATGAGAAAGGCCTGAGGGGAGAGGACAGGTGGGAGCTGGCATGCTCACTATCTGGTTGACCCACAGCACATGCGAAGTGAGGGCCATGCTCTTTTCTGAGGTGGAGTGGAAAGGAGAAAGGAAGGATTCCACCTGCAGGCCAAGGAGCTCCGAAGTTACTGAGAGGCTCATGACTGGTCCATGGAAAAGCTTCACACACACATACACACACGTGAATGTGTCTAAATTACTAAATGCACCTATTATAACTCCGGAAAAGGGGTGCGTGCAGGTGCATGCTTGCGAGGTAATGAGTCCTAGGGAATAAATGAGACCTTGCCCTGAATGCTCCCTGTCTGGCTAATTTCCCCTCCCAAGGCAGGATGGCAGGTGAAGGTCTTCATGTAGGTGCTGAGTTAGTCCTGAAGTGCCTTCAGATGTAGATATGATATTGGCCTTGCTGGGTGCTGGCTCTAGTCAGGGATCCATGCCCCTTGGGACAGGTTGTACCCAATATGGATAACCCTCCACCACTCCATTCCCCATTCATTCATATATAATCTGAGGTGAACCCATCAGCTTGGAACCAATGACATCATATCTGTCACCTTCATATGAATTTTCTGTTGCCCTCTTTAAGGTACCTTCTCTGGCCATTACTTCGACTGTTTCTGATGACCTGCCATCTTGCTACAAAAGTTAGTACAGAACAGTGATTGAGAGCCTGGGCTCAGGACTTCAGATTCAAGTTCTGCCACTTGCTCAAGGATCTAGAGTGAGTTACTTACCCTTGATTTTCTCATTTACATAATTGGGATTGAAATAGTTCCAAGTGTATAAAATTGCCTTGTGTATTAAGTACACTCAGACATGGAAAAGTGCTTGGGACAGTGCCTGGAAGAGGGTGTGCACTTGAGAAACATTAGCTGTTGTCAGTGAGCAAAGCATCCCAGAGCTCATCCCCAGGAGGAGATTCAAAGCCAACCTCTTTGCCATACTCTTCAGTCATCAGTGAGGTTCAGTGGGATTTCCCAGGCTGATCGCTCATTGATTCACCATCTTTGGCCCAAGGCTTTGGATGAAGATTAGCCCCAACTAGGACAGTCACAGAAGAGACCACAGAATCTGGACAATTCCAAAAGAGGAAGATTAACTATGTGAGCAATGACAGAATTGTGCAATAAAGCATTGAGTCTCCAACCAGGAGTGCTGTGAGCTTTTGGATTTCTACAGAACTTTTTATCACTATAAAAGCAAAATAAGAATGTTGAGGAAAAGTTTAAGTACTTAAAGTTTTAAATTAACCTCTTTTATAATCCCTCCATAAGAATGCCATTGCTGTTATCATTTTGTTGTGTTTCTGCCCCCATTTTTTATATTTGCACAAGTCACTATTGAGACCTTCAATTTTTTTGTGATTGAACACCATAATATCAACATTGTACTACATTACTGAAAACTTTTTGATGACTTCCTGATAAAGATGATGGAGTCAAGCAGGGTTAGTGACTCTTCCTCCTCCCCAAGCTAACAAAATGAACTAAAAGAGAGTAGAAAAAATTGCAGTGGGAAAAACAGCTTCCACAGTCCCCAGGGCCAAAGTGCAGACACAAAGTCCTGCTTACCCTTTGAAAGTGGTAGCTGGTGGAAGATTCTGGTGAGCACATCTCGGGTAGCTTCTAACGCAGAAGGTAAGCTGTGACTTAGCAAAGCCTGAGGAATTTTCATAACATCCCCTAAATGGACAAGCAGTGATCCAGGAAGAGTCTGCTCCAGGGAAGTCATGGAAATACCACAGCCCTGAAAGAGTAGGAGTCTCTGACTGCTGCTGCACAAAATAGGGGAGGCCAGAGAAGCCACCAGAAGTTTCTTTGTGGCCTCTCCAGGCTATAGTTTTAATAACAACCAATTACCTATCACCCCATCACCTATACCCCAACATCCTACTCCCTACAAAACACAGAATTAGAGACCAAAGAGAAATAATAATGTAAGATTCTCTTAGGGAAAAAGAAGACAAGGTGAAAGAAATAAATGACAAACCTTGAAGAAAATGAAACAGGAAAATAGAGAATCTGGTGTGAGGCATGAGATGGGATAGAACGTCAAGGCAGCCTTTCGAAGGGAATGAAATTTGAGTTAGCTTTGAACAGTGTGAGGGCTCCAGTCAAGCAAAGACCTCCATCAGTGGTCATCCAATCGGACTGTGCATTGAAACTGGAATCACCCAGGAAGCTTTAAAACAAATACACAAACAACTACAACAGCAACTACCACCAGCTGTACTTGGGCTCCACCCCAGGGTTTGGGTAGAGACTCAAGCACCTATATATATACTTTTTAACTCTTCAGGGAATTCTAAAGTACAAAGAGAGTTGAAAACCACTGGTGGAAAGACACATCTCTGCATGCAAAACTATTTCATATTATTAAACAAGCCTTCTAGTAAAAGAATGTTCAAATTATAGAGACATTTTTTAGGTTTGTGATATTTTTAGGCTCATGTCAAAATATTTCCAGGGAAAGGATGCAGCAACTTCACTTTTAAGGGGACTGCCTTGAAAGGGGGTAATTCTCTACTGAATTTGCATGTTGACTGCTGTTTCTCAAGCCTTTTGCTGACATTGGGTACAGAGACTCCTTGCCCCACAGGTACTCCTTTCATTCTCTTGTGGTATGATATTCCTTCCCTCCTCCTTCTTTTCTTCCTTCTTCTTTGTGTTTTCTCCTTTTATTCTCTTTAATTCTTCTTAACAAAATCTTCTATTCTTCTGCTGCCAGAAAATTCCAGTGACAAGACTTGTCACAGATTCTACCATAGACACCCTCTCACTCCCATGTCCTTCCCAAAGTCCTGGCTGGATTCATGGAAAATAAGAAAACTGAAGCCCCAGTCCTCTGTCAGATGTGGGCATAAATGCCAAGTATTTAGTCATAGATTTAGTGGTAAATTGAAAATGAAGTCCATACGTTTCTCAGAGGTGGTATACATGAAATCCCCATGTGCTTGACGGTGGGTTCATCTCATGGTGGGGATTGTAGGCATGTGCATAGACACAGCCTCCATCTTCTTCCCTTTCTCCAGCCCTCTCTGTTCCCCTTCCACTTAGATGACAAGAGTTTTGGGGGCAAGAATACTCAGAACTATAAAAATTATCACCTAGGGCAGTTAGAGAAACTGATAACAGAGCCTCCAGAGAGGTTAATCTCTTTATTTATTTGTTTTTATTCTCCCTCAACATTCTATATTTGATTTCCTCTAAACAGTTTAAATCTAGCAGTCCTTGGTTTATTGGCTTCTTTTTTCAAAATTTAAAGCCTACTCCTCAGAGTTGCTATAAATATCACCCTGGAGGTGAAAAGACCCTGGCTGGGACCTCTGTCATCCCGCTGACCTCTAGGGATGAGGCTACTGATTGTTGCCCAGGGGGGAGCAAGTCTCAGTTCTCAATCTTTTGAAGGCATCCCATCCAAAGCTGCCTCTTTGTGGAAAAGGATGGCCTTACACACAAAGAAGAGTGTTCTCTAGGCCCAACAGTAGGAAGACAACTTCTCCCAACTCCAGATCCATAAGTAAGAGGATTTGGGTGACCAAGATGACAAGAGTGAAAGAACTGTTGAGGCTTGAAATCAGATCTTTCAAAAAAATAATAAGCCAAGGTGTTTAGAAGAGGGGGAAAAAAGACGGTGCAGGACCTCAGTAAGCAAAACCTTTGTAGTCACACTCCAGAAGAGGCAGATGGTTCTTTTACTTTTCTCTTGGCTGCCTGGAAAATGTAACTGATTATTGTCATATTATAGCTATGTTGTGTTAAACATCTGTTTGCTAGGAAAGGCACAGATAATTGAAAACAGGATTTGTTTAAATTCCACAACCCTGGAACAAAGTTTTGCTAGGGTGCTCTCCCCACCACCTAATCTCACCCTGAAGCGTAGGCCTTCCATCACAAAACCTTGCTGGGGCCACAGCTATGAGCAGGCTGCCCAGGGAGTGGGTTTTTCCCAAAGTTGCCAAAGACCAGACACTTGGCCTCATGGGCTCAGAATGTCTGAAAGTAGAGATATTCGTTTTTATCCAGATGTTTTGGCTGCCAAAGCAAAATTTAAAATAGCAACAAGAAATTTCTTACCTCCCCCAATCTTACATACGTACACTGATCTTAAGCTCTTTCTTATTAAGCCAGACTTAATGGTTTTTAAACAAGAACAACTCCATTTTAGGTCACTTACATTATCAAGAGCTCATTATCAAAAAAAAAAAAAAAAAGAGCTCATTATCAGTTAGCTATAGGCAATGCAGAGTCAGGATTTTGCATGTATATATTAATAGCAATAATAGGTAACAACTACTGAGCATTTTTATGACTCAGGACACAACGCTAAGTGCTTTAAATGCAATAATTCAATTAGTCTTTTGTAACAGTTTTGTATAGTAACTGCCACTGTTCCATCTGTTTTGTGGACAAGAGTACAGGAACACAGAGAAGCTAAACATCTTGCAGCAGATCTGAGGAACTGGGAGGGTGGGGTCACAATTCTAAGATGAGGACTGGTAGGGGTAGAAGTATAGCCAGGGGAAATCATGACTTCTATTTTGGACATGTTAAAGTTGAAATGCCAGCTGGGCATCTCGCTGGAAATATCAAGAAAGCGTTTGGATCCAGGCACCAAGGGTTCAAGAACAAGAGACCAAGGTTGTATACTGGTAGACATTGGGGTATGGGTAACATTTAAACCATAATACTGGAAAGGAAAGTCTAGGAAAGGAGTGTGGAGAAGTGTACAGAAGAGGTTGGAGGTTGGAGTCAGGGTAGTCCACATAAGGCAGTCCAAAAGACAGATAAGGAGTGGCCAGTGGGTGGCCAGGAGAGATGGATACCGAGAGATTCTGGCTTTCAGCCGTCCACAATGGATCTCTCCCTTTCACTCTGAATACATGCAACTTCTGAAATCTGAAACTCTAAGACTCTACACTATAACCTCATCTCCTTTCAGGGCTCCCTTCCCCCATCCCACTACACTCTTTAATTGGCTTTGTGGAGACTTCCAGTCTCAAATCTCTTGCTCCCACATCCTTTCTAACCCTGCCCCCCACCTCCAACAAAACCCACCCCTGGGTGAAGTCCACATTCTGGGTCCCAGATGACTGAGCGCTACTAGAGAAATTTAGACCATCCCCAGATAGATGCCACTGCAAATGCATGATCTCCTATCCTGGTTGATCCTGCCACTCTTCCCACTACTGGCAGGCCATCCCCCTACTGGTTAGCAGTCAGATCTCACCTCAACTCTGCACAATAATTTTTCTTATGTCAAAGCTTTAACAATCTCCTCCTTAACTCACCTCCTTCCCCTTCCCAGCTGAAACATTTTTGCCAAGTTGGAAAACCATTTTAGAAAACAGATTCCAGAGCTTCTGGCCCAACTCAATGCTCTGGGGGTATACAATCAATTTAAAGGAGAAATGATTAATTCTGAATACCCAGGGATGGCCTGATTCATATTCCATGCCCGAGCCAGACAGAGAAAGCCCTGCCAGTGGGAAATGGATGGCCCAGGTAAAGGATGAATGCTGGCAGGGATGCAGACACTCTTCCAGACAGCTCGAGGGCTGCCTGTGCCTCACAACATCACACTGGGGGCCTCATTCTTACTTGGCAGCTCATGGCCTCCTCAGAGATGCCTGGGGCCGGGCAGGGCCATTCCACTCTTCAGCTACATAGGACTCTTAATATTTAGAGAAGAAAATATATGCCCCTTGGGTATTTTAGTTCTGCCCTCTTTCCTGCCCTTGGACACATAGAATACAGTAGATTCTAGTAAGATAGTTACAATGTAAAAGTTTCCAGTAGTTCCCTAAAGAATTAAAAAAAAAAAAAAAAAAAAAAGAGGGACGCTTGGGTGGCTCAGCAGTTGAATGTCTCCTTTTGGTTCAGGGCATGATCCTGGGTCCAGGGATCAAGTACCGCATTGGGCTCCCTGTGAGGAATCTGCTTCTCCCTCTGTCTATGTCTCTGCCTCTCTCTCAGTGTCTCTCATGAATAAATAAATAAAATCTTTTTAAAAAAAAGAATCAAAAGGAATTATCATTTCTTGGTGTTTTTGATGTGCCAGGTATTAGCTAGTTGTTCCATTTGACATCATAGTTGTAACAGGGATTGTGCTAGGCTCTGGGTAGACAGTGGTGATAAAACTAACCCAGTTTTTGCCCTCAGGGACTAATAGGGGAGATATGCTTTAAACACATAAGCTCATAAATAAAAGTATAATTTTAAACAGTGAAAGTGCTATAAAAGAAAAAATACAGTGCTATTATGGGTTGATCTGTGTCCCCCAAGAAGGTATGTTGAAGCGCTAGCTCCTAGTACTAGGGCTAGTACAAGACCTCAGAATGGACTTTGTTTGGAAATAAGGTCACTGGGATCCCTGGGTGGCGCAGCGGTTTAGCGCCTGCCTTTGGCCCAGGGCGCGATCCTGGAGACCCGGGATCGAATCCCACGTCGGGCTCCCGGTGCATGGAGCCTGCTTCTCCCTCTGCCTGTGTCTCTGCCTCTCTCTCTATCTCTCTGTGACTATCATAAATAAATAAAAATTTAAAAAAATATTAATTAAAAAAAAAAAAAAAGGAAATAAGGTCACTGTAAATGTAATTAGCCAAGTTACAATGAGGTCATACTGGTGCAGGATCAGCTCTTAATCCAGTATGACTGGTATCCTTATAAGAAAAGAAGAGAGATACAGACAGGAGAATGCCGTATGAAAATGGAGACACAGCGAGAGAAGATGGCCATGGGAGGATGGAGGCGGAGATAGGAATTGTCACCACAAACCAAGGAACACCTGGAGTCAGGGGCCACCAAAAGCTAGAAAGACAGAAGGAAGGATCCTCCAGTCAAGGCTCCAGAGGGAGCATGGCTCCAGCAACACCTTGCTTTTGGACTTCTGGCCTTCAGAACTGTGAGATAATAAGTTTCTGTTGTTTTAAGGCATCCAGGATGGGATACTTGGTTACAGCCACCCTATAAGATAAAATAGCAGGTGGGGGCTGAGTTTAGATTGGGAAGCATATCAATTCAGCTTCTTTGTGGATAAATGATAGAAAGAGGTGCTAACTTATGCAAAAATAAGGAATTTACCCAAAAGGAGAGAAGGTAGCCCAGAGAATCAAAGCAACACTGAGCAAGTTCAGGGATCCGAGCACAGGAACCAACTGGCAGACTTTTCCAGGTGTCACCCTTGAAGAAGTATGTTCCCACTATTTAACTCCCTTGGATCAACCTGAACAAAACTCAACTTACTGGCTTAGCTGGGGTTATGTGATAACTCCTTGGAGGGCTGGTAGGAATGACCTGGGAAAATTGACTTCAGCTCAGGTCATGATCTCAGGGCTCCAAGCCAGGTGTGGTGCCTGGTTAAGATTCTCTCTCCCCATCTGCCCCACCCTATGCATGCTTTCTCTCTCTCTCTCTCTCAAACAATAATAATAATAAATTTTTAAAATAAAATAAATAAATTTTTAGAAAATCGAGTCAAATAAAAATGAGTATAAATGGGAAGACCACCGATTTGGATGTTAGGTAGAAGAACATGAGCCAGCCAAGGAATGACCAGAGAGGCAGAGGAAAACTAAAATAGTTCATCATGAAAACAATACTTAAGTGTTTCAATTGAAAAAAGATAATGATTACTATATCAAATATTAGTAAGTCATCTAGTAAAATGAGAAACAGAGAAGTCTTTTGGATTTGACAAAACAGTACACATTGGTACTCGGACAGAAGCAATTTCCATGGAGAGATGAGTTTAGAAGCCATACCAGAGGGCTGAAAAATACACAGGCATGAAGTCATCTAACTGCATCAACCACCCTACAAGGTGGGAATTGTTACCATCATTTACAAATGAGGAGATGAGGCTTACACTGCAGGAGGAACAGTGAAAATTTAATACCAAACCTGCTCAGATTTACAATACCCAGATTCTTCCATTAAAGAAAGTGAATAGGTATAAAAATGTCATTAGGTAGAAGCAGGCCTAGGTTAAAATGGAAACAAGTGCTCATAAATAGTATGATGTTGGTTGCAGAGCTTTCTGGAAGAGAAGAAATCAGTCCTAAACTGAGAGCAAAACACCACACCCTTAAGGGCCCCTAAGCAAAACTGCAGATTTACCCAGGCTCTAAAAGGGGATCTAAGTATTTTGAAGTTGTGTCTTAGGAGGGGATTGGGTTCTTAAGACAGCCCATAAGGTAAAAATTGTGGAGTAGAATGGCCCTTGGAAAGTCAGCTCAGCTGGAGACTCACTAAATCCAACTAGGGGGTTTTTCTTCCTGCTGGGACAGATCTTTGCTTTTCAAATGAGCACCAGATGAAGCAATTGACTTGAACCAAAGGAGCCATTTTGTAGGAAAAAATACATCTTTTTAAACAACACCTGAACACCTAGCCCAGAGTAGCCTGAGGACCCTAAGACAAATCGAGGGAGCAGCAGATTCACACTGGGGCTCTCGCTCATTCGCTCAAGAGTTCACAGAAAGATATAGCCCATGGTATTTAAATTTTCTCACTCTTATATAACAATGCTGGAGGAATAAAGATTGGATTTCACCCCATCATCATCATAAACAAACAGAAAACTGGACACACTGTTTTCAGGCATTGGACTATGAGTCAGCTGTTCTTAGATTCCAGGGCCACTGGTAGCGCAGGACCATGAACCCGGGGAAGAGCAACAAATGAGGTAGCCCTACAATTGTTCAGCTTTATCTCAAGAGCACAGGAGTGGGGAAGGGTATCCATCAGGGCCACCTCTCTGAATTGAGACAGAGCTTGAAACTTGGGGAGGCTGAGGCAGCTAGGAACTCAAGGCAGGGTTCTGGAAAGACGGAGCTATGCAAGAAAAGTGCATCGTAAATCTGCACAGGGGTCTCCTTGATTCTTTGCTGAGTGCTAGGCTATGTGCACATGAAGTAAACTCTAGTACAACAAGCAAAAAATGACTCAGGTGTGGAAGCTGAACAATTATCACACAGAATTGTGTTTTGGGTATTACAGGAGTTAATAGTACATTTAAAGCCTATAACAATACCGAGAGCATGTTAATTGCTCATTGTTAGCCATTGTTATTGATATTATTATCTTGTTTCATTATTATTATGTGCTCATCTGTCTAATGGGTGTATGGTAAGCTGCCTCTGATGCTTTACATAAGGTCCAAGTAGAACATAAGCATAAAGCCTTTAGCAGATGGCCTAAAGTGTAACAGGAACTAAAAAAAAAAAAAGTGTAACAGGTACATAATAAGTGATATTATTATTCAGGAAATAAGGAGGGATAGTAGGATAAATTTGAATATATAAAATGTTGAAATTATATATCAAAATCTCAATAAGATTAAGAGATAAACATTTTGGCAACAAATATGATTGTCCTAATACTAAAAAAAGAGTCCATACAAATGGATAGACAAGGTATAGAGAAAGAAGAAGTAAACAAGAGTTCACAGAAAGATACAGACATGGCTAATAAATATTTAAATTATCGCTCAAGCTCATTAATATTCAGAGAATGTAAATTAGGCAACAAAGAGGCAGTAAAACACTATTTCTGGAGAGCTAGCTGGGAAAATGTATCCATGATCTTTAAAGGTGTCCATGTTCTTAGAGCCAATAATGCCTCTTCCAAGGATACATTCTTAGGAAATTACCAGAAAAGTGGACAAAGACTTAATACTGAAATATACTTGGCGGTATTATTAATGGCAATGGCGTTCAGATGAAGATATTATAAGCCGACTGTTTCCGTTTTTCGTAACCTTAACGTTCCTTGAGTATCACTTTAGTAATAAACACATACTGAGAAAAATAACGCTTTCACATGAAGCCATAATAAGACTTTCAAACTGCTTTTAACCAATAATTGCTGCTTCTCAGGCACTCAGCAAGATGCTCTAATGTTTCATGGTAGTTGCATGTTTAGGGAAAGGTTCATTTGTCTTTGGAGATGCCAGAAAGATGCCAGTGTTGGCCTGTGTATACAGGTGGCATCGCTGATGACTAGCTTGCCATGAGCTTTGTAAGTAATGTGACTCCATCCACAGCGGAGGCTGTCACCCTGTCTGCAAGCAGGAGCAGAGGCTTGAGAACTCTCTAGCATCATATTCTCAGCTGAACTGGGTCAACCAGCTAGGATGGAGTCCAGAGCCACCAGAAGTGGCTGGCAGTGTGTCCTTGAAAGAGAAACTTGTCGGCAACTTGCCACATCATCATTCCCTACCATTGGCAAGCTTGCATTCTTGAGAGACTGAAGAAATGTCAGAAAACTGAGAGCCTTTGCTTTTTTTGGTAAAGGATTTTTTTTTTTTCCTAAAGAGCAATGGTGTTTAGAATAGTTACAGCCTGGAGACACTCTGCTATCCTAAAAGTTCCTGAAGCCATCACTTTTAACTACTTTGTTTTTGGAACCTCTTGCCAAGAAGTAAAGTCATATTTTGGAAAGAAACCTCTAGTTGAGAGAGCGAATGGCACTTGCTACTTCCATTGCGCTTTCAAGTGCACAGAAAAAGAAAAACCCAATACGTTCAACTGAGTCTCAGACGCTCAGAATCACAGAGCAGGAGAAACTGGAAAGGTCTGATTTGGATGCCTCGGTGCGGATGTAAACCAGCCTTGCCTCCCCGTGATCCAGACTTGAGGTGGGGGAGAAGGAGATATTTTTTCATCCTTAATCCATCCTGGCCCCGCAGACTGCTCTGATGCTGTGAAGTCATCTGGCCCCATTGAGCAGAGAAGCTGTGGATGCTTCTCCAGGGCCTGCTTTCTGTGTCTTTCCCAGGGGGAGTCTTTAGAGAGGGGAAAAAAAATCCCTGAATGCTCTCAGCCAGAGGCTTCTGCTCAGCCATAAGGAATTACTTTGTTCCTCTGACCCTGTGTCCTTTGTCACACTCAGTATTCTGTAGGTGAGCCTCATTGATCCAGTCCTGGGACTGCAGGGGATGTCACTGACACCCCCGGCCCCTGACAAACACGTCAGGCATTTGCAGCCTGCTGCGAGGACTATTGGCAGGTGTGGGGTGGGAGGGATAATCAATGGTGCAGGGGGGGTGGGTGAGGCACTTTCGACTTCCTGTCAGGGCCTGGTGCTCAGGACCCTGCTCACCTTCCCCAGGCCACAAAACGGCCATGGTGCGTGGCGCCCAGAATCCCAACCAAGCCCTGAGTGTGGACCCCCTCAATAATCAGGAGTGGTCCAGAGCAGGCTTGGGGACAGGAAGTTTACCTGGCTTCCCAGCTGTGGCTGCGAGGTACGTCCTGATTCCCATCACCGTGATCTCAGAGGAATGCACAGGGGTGTTTCGCTTTCCAATGGGGTTAGCTAGTCACATTCTAGTTTAAAAGGAAAGAAAAAAGAACAGTGTACCCATATAACATTTCACTAGGTACACTCCCAAAGCTGAGAGGATGGGAAGTGGGATGGGAGAAGGTGATATTAGTGGCTCCTGTGGCCCCTCAGGCTTATCCCATGTCCCCTCTCCATCCCCGACTCTGTCTTCCATAGGGAGAAAAGCCTGGAAGCCTGGCCAGACATGTGCTTGGAGGACATGTGTGTGAATGGGGGAAGGAGGTACAGCAAAGAGAAATGGCTCCTCTACTCCTGACCTCCTGCCTGGGTCTGCCGTGGGACTCCCGACATTACTCAGAATGCACTGTCTGGGACATTCTATAAGGCATCATGCCAACTGGCAACTCCACTCCTCTTGTTTCCCTCACTGCCTTTTTTTTTCCCCCATCCCACCTAGAGTTCTAGTCATTCCTCCCAGCATTCAGCCCTCCTCTGGCTTCATTGGCTTTCCTCCCCAGCCTAACCTTCCCAGGTAAACACTTCACAATGCAGCTCCCAATACCTGGATGGCTCCTCCGACCCCACCCCATCATCCTACCACCTCTGCCCAGAAATCCTCAGGTTGGAATCTATCCAACTGCCCATTTTTAAAAAATGTCTCATGAGAGACACACACACACAGAGAGAGAGAGAGAGAGAGAGAGAGAGAGAGGCAGAGACACAGGCAGAGGGAGAAGCAGGCTCCATGCTGGGAGCCTGACATGGGACTCGATCCCGGGTCTCCAGGATCACACCCTGGGCGGAAGGTGGCGTTAAACTGCTGAGCCACCCAGGCTGTCCTGCCCATTTTTTAAATCTTCCTCCAAAATGGCCAAGTGTGAACTCTCTAGCATCATATTCCATGATTCCAAGCGCCATGAATTCCCAGGTTTTAAGACCACAAATTTATAGACGGCTTCTGACACACTTGCCAGTCCCTAATCACTATCCTCACTGGCTTTTACTCATCTTCATTGTCTCCATGATTAATTGTTCCATTAAAAGCTACTTGCCCCACCCTCCACGGGTGAGTTTCCCCCATCTTCCTAGGGTAAACAGAAGGGACAACACAGACAGTCCTTTGACTTCACTTCTTTTCCTCCTTTCTGTCTCTGTGGAGACACCTACCTTTGAGAAGCATGTTCCTCACATCCTCCAAGGCACTGTCCTCTCTGTATGGTGGAGGTCTCAGTCCTGCCCCCCTGTTCCTCATCTTGCTCTGCTTGCTAACCCATTTCAACTTTACCTCCATCTCCCAGCGTCTCCATCCCCATCCCCTCAGCCCACCAATGCATTCGAGTCTTCCCACTTTATTCTTTCTCCAGTTATGACCACTTTGCTGAAACTTAGGACACTACTAACCAGTCAGTGGGCTATCCCTGGCCTCTTGCCCAATGGTCTATGACGCATTTAACACTGTTAACCATGCTTAGGTCTCAAAGCCTTTCCTGGTATTCCCCTTACCTCTTTGACAATGGTCTTCCCAGTCTTCTTGTCCAGTTCCACCATCTTGACCTTCCCCCAGATTTTGTTCTTCCCCAGGGCTCCACCTTTTCTGTCTTTATCCTCTTGTTCTACGTGCCTCCCTGGGTGACCTTATCAACTACTTTGGCTGGCTGTGACAGCCCCCCTCCCCGCACCCCCGTCTGTTGATGATGCCAAAGTACATGCCTCCACCATCCTTATTCTTCTTGATCTCTCCCTGTAAAGTACTGTAGGCCCCCAAATTCCACACTCCACAACTAGACCCATCTTCTTTTTCTGTGCATGATTTCAGTTAACATCACCAATCAGCCAAACCTCCCAAGCTGGTAGCCTCAGAGTTATTCTTGACCATCCCTTCTGAAAACCCCCTGCTCCACAGTAGGGCACTTTCAGGACCTGGTCCCTGAGTCTTTCAGGCTTTACCACCTTCCTCCACCTTCCTACTCCTAACTCTAAACTCAGAGCAAATGTCAATGACCTCTTGCAAACTTCTGCCCTCTTCCCTGCAGAGTTAGTTGCATGTTCCTCTGTGCTCACATGTTTTATGCTTTTCCTGCTGTGTCACTTAACGTGTCACAGGCCAGTCTACCCAGTCTGTGTGTGCTGTCTTCCTCTTCTAGGCTCAGGGTTTCTGGAGGCAAGGACAATTTCTCTTCCATTTTTGTATAAATAGTATCTAGCACGGAGTTTCCCCCTATTAAATGCAGTTCATATCTGTTGTCAGAAGAGGGATTCCTAACCACCATCTTGGATCCCACTGATCTCCATACTGTGGGACGTTGTGCGGCATGGAGTTGGAGAGTCAGGCTGTGGGGACTGGTAGCCTTGTGTTTCACTCTCAGCTCCCATACTTTCTAGCTACATGGCTTTGGACAAGTTATGTGAGCTCTCTAAGCTTTGGCAATATGTAGATATAATCACCCTAACCTCAAAGTTACTGTGAGAATTCAGTGAAGTGAAGCCATGTAAAATACAGAGCAGAGTGCCTGGCCTTGAGTAAGAACTTTATAAATGTTAGCCATTGGTATCAATTATATGAGGCATCCTCTGTAGGCATGTAGAGTAAAAGCATAATCTTTTAAAAACTCTTGGGAATTAGAAGCTCTTAGGCAAGTTTGAATTAATAAGTTTCCGATGAATTTGGTTTTTCATATGAGATTGAAAAATCTATGATATTTTATGTTTGAGTATAATAGCAAGCTTCAATGTAAAATTTATATGTCCAGTGATATAAGAAATAAATCTTCATGCCTATTTAAAATAAGAAATCCAACAGGGAAAATATAAAGATATATATATATATATATATAGGATATTCATGCTTCAAAAAATTTAGAAAGAACTCCAGCAGTTTTCTTGATGGATAAGTCTTCCTTTGCCTTTTCAGAGGGCCTATGGGCAAAAGAACATGCCACATCACTTTCTTCTCTAAACCTCTTGAAACATTGACAGATCCACATTTGTACAGAAGTGCCCATAATGCATCACATTGAATTATTAGCTTTTTCTCCTAAAGACCATTAATATCTACCTCCTACTGGATCAAAAATGTAAAATCTAGCTAGGCTTCCAGGGGGAAAAAAAAACCAACAGTTTAATCACTGTATATGACACTGCATGGATAATTAATTGGCAAAGTTTTGATAGATTTCATTCACAAATAATTCCTGTTTTGCTGAGAGCTGTTAACTCAGGTTGTAATTTTAGGCAGAGCCTGGAAGAATACTGTGGGTCTGCCTTGGCCCTGAAAAAGTGATCAGAAGTCAAGAGAACAAACAATGGATGCTTTAGGGCTGGGTTATTTTCCTATTCAGTTATAATGGAATAATCAATTATGTTAAGGCCTGAGAATGAGCTGTATAAAGAGATCATGAGGGGATGTTGTGGACTACTCTGTGTTCCCCTCAAAATTCGTATGTTGAAGTTCTAACCCTGAGTACCTCAGAATGTGACTGCATTTGGAGATAAGATTTTCAAACAGGTATAATTAAGATGAAATGAGGTCATTAGGGTAGGACCTATCCAACATGACTGAGGTCCTTATGAGAAGAGATGAGACAACCATAGTGATTCAAAGGGGCACTTTCATCCCAATGTTTATAGCAGCAATGTCCACAATAGCCAAACTACAGAAAGAGCCCACATGTCCATTGACAGATGAATGGATAAAGAAGATGTGGTGTATATGTACAACGGAATATTACTCAGCCATCAAAAAGAATGGAATCTTGCCACTTACAACAACATGGATGGAGCTAGAAAGTATTATGCTCAGCGAAATAAGTCAGTTAGAGGAAGATACCATATGATTTCACTGCTATGTGGAATTTAAGAAACAAAACAGATGAACAGAGGGGAAGGGAAGGAAAAATAAAATAAGATGAAAACAGAGAGGGAAACAAACCATTAGAGACCCTTGACCACAGGAAACAAACTGAGGGTGGCTAGAGGGGATCTAGGGGGAGCTCAGTCCATTAAGCATCTGACTTTGGCTCGGATCATGATCTTGGCATCCTGGGATCGAATCCCTCATCGGGCTCCCTGTCCAGCAGGGATTCTGCTTCTCTCTCTTCCTCTCTCTCTCAAATAAGTAAATTAAATCTTTTTTTAAATAAATGAAAAATAAATTTAAAAAAAAAGGAAGAGATGAGGACATAAAATCCACAGAGGGAGGGACACAGGGAGAAGACAAGCCAAGGAGAGAGGCCTCAGAAAGAAGCAACTGTGCCCTCACCTTGATCACAGACTTCTAGCGTCCAGAACTGTGAGAAAACTAATTTATCTTCTCTAAGCCTCCCCATCTGTGGTAATTTGTTATGGAAGCCTGAGTAAACTAGTCTGGGGGTTTATCAGAAATCCTATCTTTCTTATCACTGTCAGTTCACACATGCTTCTTGCCTTCCACAGTCTTGATCATTGCATCTTTTAGGGGGGCGCGGGTACAAGGCTTCTTCCCATGGTCTCCTCTGGCCCCCTTGCCTGTCCCCACATGGTGGCTGGATTGAGGTCTCCTCTGGTCTGACACTTCCCACACCCATTATCAGGCATCTCTTCTTGACTAGAGCACCTCCCGGGCTACAACCACACCCTGCCCATCACATCTTCCTTCTCAACAGGATATATTGGCTGACCCCTGGAGAGTCCCCTGGCTGTCCCCAGCATGGCCCCTGAGGGGCTGGCATTTGACTCTGTGGTGTCCTTCTGTCTGAGGGCCCATCACCCTTCCTGAAAAGCCCCTGTCTGAAGACATCTGTCACCTTCTCTCTTGGCCTCAAAACCCACAGACTGCTATTAATGCTAGTGCTGCTCTGGGCCAAAAAAACAAATACTGTGAGTCTTCTGTTGAATTACAAGCCCTAACACACCTCTTATTCATTCTTTTAGCTAACTATTGTCTTCAAATATTTGTCTGGTAGAAGATAAACTTTCCAGCCTGCTCTGGAGGGCAGCATTAGAATCTGTGCATAGCAACTACACGAAGGCAGTTTGTTTCTTCCATAAAAGGGCAAGGTTGTTAGCAGTTATAGCCAACAGTGGAATGATGTCTTGCTGAGGAGTAACCTTCCCGTTCTTAGGAGTCGATAGGCAGAGGTAGAATGGCTATTTCTCCTCCTCTTTTTCTCCTAACTCTTCATTTCCATTGTCCTCCATGTGCCTTATGCTGGGAGCAGTACCACCACTGCCCCTCCTCTGTGGCTCACCCTTGCTTCCCACCTCCCTTTGTGCGCTGCACCCCTGGGTGGTTAGGCCTCCAGGTTTCTTCATCTCGTCTCCACCTCCTCCTCCTGGCCTGACCTGGCCCACGGTATTCTCACCAGAGAAAGATGTCTTCCTCCTCACTGGATCCCCTATGAATTTAATTCCCTCCCCTCAATGTACCCAGAGTGTCGTGTAAATTCTTTAGCTCATAGCTCTCAGCTGCACACCCACATTCTATGCTCTATGTGGAATGCTCCAGTCTGAGTTCTGCAAACCATGTCACCTACTGGCCCCACTTAGGTTCTGGCCTGTCCCTTCCCCTGTGTCGGTTCCCCTGAAGCAGTGGCATTGCACCTGTGATTCTGTAATTTGTAGTAAGAAATATATATTTGGTCTTTGTCCCTGTTGACACAGAGCTCCTAATATGTTTGGAATTTCCTATTATGAAAACGATAAAGGAGTCTCTTATTCTGCCAATGAGATTACTTTTGGACGGCACCTAAAATGGGTCTGGTCACCAGGATTGCCAGCCCTGTGATTAGAGGGTTGGAACTTTTGGTTCCAACTTCCAGGGAGGGAGAGAAGCTGGAGATTGAATCTGTCACCAATGACCAGTGATCTAATCAATTGTGCCTATGCAATGAGGACTCCATTAAAAAAAGGGGGGTGGGTTTGGAGAGCTTCTGGTTGGTGATTTGATGAGCACATGGAAAGGGAGGAAGAGAGGCATTCTCGGAAAGAGCATGAAGATCTGTCCCCTTCCCCCATGCCTTGCCCTCTGCATCTCTTCCATCTGCCTATTCCTCGGTTATATCCTTTCATAATCCACCAGTCATCCAGAAAGTAAAATATTTCTTCAAGCTTCTGTGATCCACTCTACCAAATGAAAGGAATTCAAGGAAGGGGTTTTTGGAATCTCCAATCTATGCTATAGCCCATGTGACAATCTGGATTGCAACTGGCACCTAAAGTAGGGGTGGGGGGCAATCTTGTGGCCTGGGCCCTTAACATATAGGATCAGATGCCATCTCTAGATAGTGTCAGAATGGAGCTGAATCATAGAACACCAGAGCACCGTGTTCTTGCTCTATGACCCCGCCATATTCGTCTTCAATTCGTGTTCAATGCCCCACGGTGTTCTTACAGCTCAGCTTGAGCATCTCCTCTTCTAGGAAGCTTTGCTGACACTGGTCTCTTATTTATTGTGAAGTTGGATAAGGTGCCCCTTCTTTACACTCCCAGCATACTCTGTTTCTTCTCTTATAGCACTTATACACCACTTTGAAATTGTTGGCTAATATTTGTGTATCTCCCACTGGGGAGCCTGGAGTCTGTCTTCACTCCCCGTTTTCTTTGCCTGTAAGTTTTTTCTCCATCATATGTGCTTGAGAAGTATTTCCAGAAAGATGGGAGGAGTGGAGAGAAGGAGAGAGAGAGAGAGAAATTCTTTCTATGCACCCAGTACACCTTTCTGACTATAACATGTATTGTGGAATTTATTCTCTTCTGGAATAGAGGTATAGTTAGAAGTAAAGTCGTGTGTGTGTGTGTGTGTGTGTGTGTGTGTGTGTGTACTAATCTGGAGCTGAATAGCTTTTCACTTCTCTGGCTGTTCATTTCCTGGCTGAGATAGACTGAATGGGCTAGCTCTGTTGGCTTGGGCACTCAGCTCCTTACCAATGCACAGCTCTGAGAAATGAGGACAATGGAAGCAGCTTCTACAGGGCAGAAGATAACCTAGATGTGAGCTGGTGCTGGACACAGAAGACAAGGCAACACAGGGAAAGATGTCACTGGGTCTGGCAATGTGCTACAGCAGCAGGATTCCTTTTTTTTTTTTTTTTTTTTAGGTTGTATTTATTTATTTGAGACAGAGAAAGAGAGAGAGAGAGAGAGGCAGAGGGAGAGGGAGAGGGAGAGGGAGAAGCAGGCCCTACGCAGGGAGCCTGACGTGGGACTCGATCCCAGGTCTCCAGGATCATGCCCTGGGCTGAAGGCGGCGCTAAACCGCTGAGTCACCAGGGCTGCCCAGCAGCAGGATTCCTGCTGAGTGAGTATAGTGCTCCTGATGAGAAGGAAAATGATTCTGGGGCTCAGAAAGCCAATCCAGCCTGATACAAAAGGAGGGAAGTTTGAAGAGGTGCCGGCAAAGACACATCTAGCTCTTTTCATCATGTAAGAGCCACCTCCCTTCCACACTATCACGAGGAAAGAGTTAACATTTTCAATGCAGGTGCTCTAGCAATTATAATTTCCACTTGGCCCTCCTGTCCACTTGCCTGCTGGCTTCTCTTGGATTGAAAGAATCACTTGAATTATTTTTCATCTGTTCAAAGTAACACTTGGGAGGACTTTTCTCTCCACAGTATTTGCATGCGTGCGTGTGTGCATGCGTGTGCAATGCCTTTCAAACAATCAGCAGGTAGGCTGACTTGTCAAAATGCTCAGTGTTTGTGAAGCAGATAACAAGAGGCCAGTGAAGGACAAGGAAAATACTTCCAAGATTTTGTAGCCTGAGCAGGCCACCACGCAGGGAAGAGTGAGGCCCAGAGATGGGAAGGGGTTTGCCCAAAGCCACCCAGGGGGTTTGCAGCTTGGTGGCCAACCACAGGATAGGGACCCAGAAGTTCAGACTCTAGGTCCAGGGTCTTTGCTTTACAAGGTGACACTTCTCTTTGATTCACAAAAGCAGAATTTATTATGATCCCTGCTGCTCCTGCGGGCAGGCTCAATATCCCTTTACCTGGTAAATTATTTATATTGAAATGTATTCCCGGGAGGCCACAGTGAAGCCATATAAGCTGGAAGCATCATTTAATTTATTACTGCCTGGATGCCCAACTGCTGCTGGTTCTGCCGTGGCAATTTTTAAATGCCACATTTCCAGTTCCAGTGAGACACTCCGCCTTGGCCGAGGGAGCAGCTCTTGCAGAACAATGTGTGGGGCCTCACAAGGCCCACAGGAGAGCACGGTCACCTCAGTAGACCTGCAAGGCCCTGCCCCAACCTCCCGTCTGGTCCCCTCTGACCTGCTCGGTACATAACAATGTGTGTTTCACAGTTGGACTCCCTAATGCAGAGTGAACCCTACACTGTGCCGGGGGCTTTGCAGAGGTGACCCCGTTTCACCTCCACAAGCCGGCAGGGTGCGTGTTCCCCTGGTTGTCAGGTTCAAGGCTCTGATGGTGAAGCCACAACCAGCCATCCTGCAGCAAACACACAGCAGCCCCAGATTCAGTCACTTGTCTGATTCGGAAGCTCCTGCCTTCTTGAGACACGGTGGAGCCTCCTGGTGAAGAGCAGAGGCATTCATTGGACCAGTCACCTAACCCCTGGGCTTCAAGTTTCTTGTTTGTAAACGTAGATATTTGTGAGGATGAAGTGAATTAATAGAGGAAGGTGCTCAGAGCAGCTCATAGGAAGTGGATTAAAATGCGACCCCATCAGTGAACCTCGGGGTCGGGTATGGATGTCACCGTGGAGATGTCACCATGTTGACCTCCTTCACTAAACATGAATTTAGGATTGCCCAAGAAAGAACCCACAAGCCCCTCATGTTCAGAGTTCAGAGTCCCAGGTTCCTAGCCCCCATTCTGTTGTTCCTCCACCAAGTCATTCAACCTCTCTGAGGCTCAGTTTCTGAATCTACCAAATGCGGACAATGATCCTTGTTCTGTGTCCTGCACAAGATTTAGAGATGGTGATATCATCGAAAGCTCAGCCAGTATGGTTCCTACCACGTGATAATGGTGATGATGAAGAGGGACCAAGAATCCCATGGCACTCGGATTGAACACTCCAGTTCCTGTGGGTGCTCCAGCTCCTAACTGGAAGGTCTGCCACTGCTTGCTCAGAGTCTCTGGGTGTCTTCAGTCACACCTGGGCAAGGCTTCTGAGGAAGCACCAACCCCACCACACCCACCCATTGGCCTGAATCAGCCAATGTTCCACACCCTTTACACTGAATCAAGAATATAGAAGTTTAGGAAGTGAAGTTTTTCTGTGCTTGGCCAAGAAGGCTCTCACCTCCTCCAATCCTGACCTCTATGATGTCCTATTCACCCTCCATGGCCCACCTCCAATGTTGCTTCCTCTGAAAACACTTCCTGAGCCTTCCTCAGGCCCTGCTTCTTCTCCGTGCTCCCTTGCTCGGAGCCAACACCTCAGGGAGCAGCCAAGAGTCAGGCCCAGAAAAGGCTGTCATGCCAGTGGGCCCAGAAAGGGGGTCATCCCTCCTTGGAATAGATCAACAGTGCTGAGCTTGCCTCTTCAGCCTCCTCCATGCAAGGCCAACTCCTAACACTTCATGCAGGACCAGGAAAAGGAATTTAGAGTCATTCTTTGTGGCTGCCATCAACCAAATCTCTCTTTGTTGTCCTGATGTAGATAAGATTTGTCCTTTCTTTTTTTTTTTTAAGATTTATTTATCCATAGAGACACACACAGAGAGAGAGAGAGAGAGGCCGAGACACAGGCAGAGGGAGAAATAAGCTCCATGCAGGGAGCCCGATGTGGGACTCAATCCTGGGTCCCCAGGATCACACCCCGGGCTGCAGGTGGCACCAAACTGCTGCACCACCAGGGCTGCCCAAGATTTGTCCTTTCAAACTTTCCACAAACTAAGGCCCCATCTTGGCTATAGACTAAATAACCAGTTCTCTTCAAATGACAGCAAACAGCATGCTGTCTGATTCCACCTGTGGGAAGCCAGGAACACAGCAGGATCCCTGCAGAGGAGAAGTTCAGGTATAAGCAGCCAGTGGCATTGCTGAGGAGAAATGAGGGTCCTAATGTCTACTGCCTGGCTCTCTAGGATGCTTCCTTAACTGGTGACCACAGATAAAATGCATCAGAACTTAGCCCAGTGGTACTCAACTCTATCTGCATGCAAGAACCACCTGGAGTGTCTAAAAGAAGCAACAATAACAGCCAATCAAAACCAGACCTCCGGGTGGGACCCGCACACATTGGTTTTTAAAGTCGTTTTAAGTTCTCTGGTGATTCTGATGCACAGTGAGGTGGACTCTCACTTGTGAGCATTGGAGTTCCTTTCTCGTCTCCCTGAGCTGGAGGCAGGAGGTACAACAAAGATTTTTCCCACCGCTGCAGAACATAGAAGGTCAGCGTGCATCCCACATGTCTGTAGCTGGTCAAAGAGTGGGTCAGGTTAGCTATTTCTGCGAGAGTACACACTGCAAAACCAGGCAGTTCAGTGGGAAAGCATTCTCCATGAAAATCAAACACCAAGAAACTGAAAGAGTGCCAGAGCAGAGGTGGAGTGTCCAGACCCTAGACCTCCTGACTGCTTTCCCCAGTCGGTAAGACGGATAACAACTGCGCATCCTGCCTGTCTCCTGGGGTGTTTACGAGCCCCAGATGAGGACGCAGATAGTAAAACACACCACCACTTATGAGGCTTTGTACAAAGATGAATTACTACGCTGGATAAAAGTTGTCACTGCTCTGCTGGTTGAGGGGGCATAAAATACTTTCGACATAAAAACAAACAGTTGTGAGAGAAAACTCTTCTGATTAGCCTATTTTCACCTAGAAACCGGGTAGGTAAGCATCTATGAACCCAGCCTACAGGCACATTTAAATCCCTCCAGCTCAGCCCTTTACAAAGCAAACGACACCGATACTAGACCTCCAGCAGCCAGTGTTCAATGCAAGCGAGCTCTCTGCCCTAACAGAGCCCAGTCTGAACCAAGAAGGCAGGTGTGATACACGGGGGATGGGGCAAGTTCTCTACCAACATTGGTTTGAGCAGCGAGTGAGTCTCCATTTTATCCATCTTATTTGGCTCCATCAAGAGCCAAGTGTGGAGGAAAAGCAGGTGCAGAGGCTGAGTCAGAGAAACACACAGCTCAGAACTCAGAGCAGGGTCAGCAGGGGATGAGCCATCACCCCCACAAGGCCCGCTCCCAACTGAGCAGTGAGGGGACTCTGTCTCGGGCAACATTCACAGCCACCCTCTGACCCCTCTTCCCTAAACCCAAGGAAGCCACATAACAGTCACCCCATCTGGACCTCATACCCTGAACCCAGCCCCACCCAGCTCTGACTCACCTGATTGGTGACCAGCAACACTAGCACAAGAGCATCTTGTCCGCCCCTTAGAGCTGCTCAGGGTGGTTTAAACAACAGAAGTTTATGTTCTCGCCATTCTGGAGGCCAGAAGTCCAAGATCAAGGTGTAGGCAGGGTTGCTTCTCAGAAGGCTTCTCTCTTCTCTGGCCTGTTGACAGTTGTCTTTTCCATGATCTTCCATCTGTGTCTACATCCTAATCTCTTCTTATAAGGACACCAGTCATATAGGATTAGGGCCCACCCTAAGGACTTCATTTTAATTTAATGACATCTTTTAAAGCCCCACCTCTGAATACAATCACATTCTGAGGAACAAGGAGTTACAACTATAGCATATGAGTTTTGAAGGGGTGCAATTCAGCCGGTAAAACCCCAATCTTTACTATTGCCCCCAGACACCCCTTTGCTTGAATTGCACTCCATTCCAATTGGCTATGCATTCTTGTGTCCTAGCCCATGGACTTGGCCTTTGGTATTGGTCACCAGCCTTGCTGAGTGCCCTTCCCCATTTTCAGACTGGTTCTGTCTCTACAAATAACAGGATGGAATCCCACCTTCACTCTGACCTCTGGCCAGAGTCTCAGGCTGAGTCCTCCTTGGTTCTTGTGAAAAGGAGTTTAGGCATTTTGCCAGGAACCAGTGGCTCCAAATGTGTGCTTCTTGCCACAACTTCAGTGCCCCTCCAGTCTTTCTGCAAAAGTGCTACCTTTTGGGTGAGGGAGAACACCTGAGGGTCATTGGCAATGGGGTGATTTCCTACAGCTCCTTTTAAACTCTAGAAACCTAATCTCCATAAAATTGAAGAGCAATCCAAAGCAATGGCCAACATATGTATACACTTCACTACAAATGTTCCTGGATACACGAAGAACCTATTTCTCAAGAGATGCCCATTATACTGACTAACAAGGGAAAGATGGTGTGCTTATGGAATCTGGAGGTCCCTTGGGGTATTTGCAACGACCTCATGACATATCACACCAGACAGGTGTAGCAAAAGCCACTATTCCTAGGCAGGGTCAGCACCTGGGGCAGTGGGGTTGGGCAGGAAGATGAGTAATGAGAGAGCCAACATCCTGGCGTTGATCCCAGCAGTGGTCTCAGCATAAAGTAGAAATCCTCCCGCTCAGGCAACCTGGGTGGCTCAGTGGTGGAGTGGCTGCCTTTGGCTCAGGTCGTGTTCCCCGGGGTCCTGGGATCGAACTCCACATCGGGCTCCCTGCAGGGAGCCTGCTTCTTCCTCTGCCTATGTCTCTGTCTCTCTCTGTGGCTCATGAATAAATAAATAAAATCTTAAAGAAAAAAAAAAAACAAAGAAATCTTCCGACTTGTGATAAACTTGCTTCTTTGGCCATAGGACAGGACCAGGAATATTCATTCATTTATATAACAAATATGAATTATGTATCACCTTCTCAGCCTCGTGCTGGAGACTGGAGACAGAAGGAGAAAGAAAGCACTGTGTTCTCAAGAGGAAGCTGTAAGAGGCTCCCAAGAGAAGGGAGCAGTTGATGTGGAGAAGCCTGGAAAGCCCAGAAAGCTTACAAATACACTGCATGTATGTAGTGTGCAGGGTCAGCAGTGGTATTGAGCTTTGAGTGAGGTGGACCCTCCTGGCCAGCATGTCTAGAGGTCCAACATGGCTCAAGCTCCAGGACGCAAAGGTGGGGACCTGAATCCCAAAGAGGCCTTTCCCAGGGGATACCTATGGAGGCATTGGTCCCACAGTCGCCCAGCAACTCTAGGATGTGGTGCCAAATCCTAGAGCCCCCTGAAGTCCTGGAGAGGCGGTGGACTCAGATGGCTTGAGGCTTCTCTTGGCTGAGTAAGCACACATAGGGCATTCAAAAGTCAAACCATTGTGCCTGGAGGGAATGCCATGTTCCATCTGCAAGATGGACTTCCCCAAGAGATGCTTCCATGCAGAGTCGCCCCAGCATAATCCAACCCATGAAATGTTTGGAGTGCCCTAAAGTGGAACGAGTTTCTGAGATCCACCCGGGTAGGTAAGCATCTATGAAGCCAGCCTACACATGTAGCACATGTAGCAGTCCATGTGCTTTGCCTCCAGAAGGGAGTATTAAACCAAATCCTTAGTCTATCAGAGGCGTATTAGGCAGGGTTCTCCAGACAAATGGAACCAATGGCATGGAGAGAGAGAAAAGGAGGGAGTGATTTATTTTTAAAAAATTGTCTCATACTATTTGTCTCCCACACATGCAAGCAGCAGCGAGAGCTGGTAGACCCGGGGGGGTCTCGGAGGCAGAAGGGGTGTGTACTGATGGCAGAAGACCAGAGGGACTCAAGTCAGCGGCACACACAGCCGGACACAGCCAGGACCCACGTGCCCCCGGCTCACTCCAGCCGTGGCATTTGGATGCCACCCCAGGAAGCAATAAAGTCAGACTTGAAAGAGGTGCTGATGCCTTCTGCCGTTTGGTGGAATGGGAGTCTGACATCGAAGTCACGCTCCGTTAGAAGGAAATAAGCTGCAGCTCCGAGCCGGGGGAATCTGTGGCTGGCACTCATACCTGTCCGTGGGCAAAGTCGTGGAAATGTGTTGGGCTCTCCCGGGGCAGCCCCGGCTCTCGGCTCTCAGGCTGCACCGGCTTTGCTGGCTGCCTCGTTCGTCAAGATGTCATGAGCTCAGGGCCTGGAAGCAGCTGGCCTGGAAGCACAGGAGGGCGGCGTCGGAGCCAGTGCCCGGCCCTCCCCCGGCCGGTGTGGCTTCCGGCCTGGCCTGCACGGCTTCCAACCCAGCCACCTGCTGCCAGGGGCGGAGTCTGACATTCTTCTGGAGCAAAGTGGGTGAGGGCCTCCCAGCTGCCAGTCCCCCGGGCCTGGGGCTACTGCTGCACGCAAAACCGCTCTGCCTGGCAACGTGGGAGCCGCAGGGTTGACTTTGGGAAGCACTTGGAGCCTCCGGTGCAGTTCCTCCCCGGTGATTCCCTGCTTCCTTCCTGCAGCCTTTTCCCATCTTGGGCTCTCGAGCTGCCCCCTGCTGGCCCCAGGCTGCCCTCTGACACCACCCGCAGGCCCGCATCCCCTGATCTCTCTCTCTCCCCAGGGACCGCCCAGCTTAGGCCCACCGTCCCACCCTCCCCACAGGCAGGCACGGCCTCCCAGACACACACAGTGCCCACTCATGGTCTCCCCCGGCTGGGGCACGAGTGAGCCTCAACTTCCCCTTCAGTCAGTTACCCAGGCTGGAAGTGCAGGAGTCCGCTCTGAGTCTTCGCCCGTGTCCGACCTGCAACTCTGCCTGCAAAACATATCCCAGGCCATCCACTTCCCGCTCGCTCCTCAGCCACGGCCCAAATTCAAGGCACCGTCATCTCTGGCTGGAGCAAGAGGCTCCTGCCTGGTCTCACTGCTTCTGATCCTGCACCCACAGTCCCTTCTTGCAGAGTAGCCAGTGAGATTATTTCAAATGCACCAATGACCCCTCGGCGATCCTGCTGGCAACCCTCTACGGGCTTCCCCGTGGTGTCAGAACTAAACCCGCACTCCCAGCGCTGCCGGAGGGCCTCCACGATCCCGCCTGTGCTCTCTTCGCAGACCACCTTCTGGCCATTCTGCTCTCCATCCCCTCTGCTCCAGACACCCTGACCCTCTGTCTCTTCCTCAGAACACCAAGCCCACTGCATCCTCTGGGCCTGGTAGCTGCTGGCCCCTCTACCTGGAAGGCTCTCTCCCCAGGTCTCTTGGCATCTCCTCCTCATTGGTCAGGTCTTGAGGCAAATGACCCCTCCCTCAGAGAAGTCTTCCTGGACATCCTGTCTGGGGCAAGCCCCTTACCTTTTCTTGTCTCCAGGGTCCTGAGAGCAGGACACACACTCTGGGGGGCCAGAGATGATACAGTGATACAAGAAGCAGCAGAATTTCCGTTCCCACTATTGTTTACTCCATTTTATGATATTTTTATTTTATGTACATTTTATAATGCATTGGTATAACGGTGCTTGCATGTTATTTGCAAACAATTTTATATGCATATGTCTGTGTGTGTGTGTGTGTGTGTGTGTGTTGTATGAAGTGCTTGGTATTTTTTGATAGATGTGCAATCAAAAAAGTTGAGAACGGCTGCTCTATGTGACCCCTTGTCAACTGAGCAAAATAGTTCTCTTTTTTTGTTTGTTGGATCTTTCTCCCCCATAGAATGTACGCTCCACACAAGATCCATTTCCCCTGTTCACACTGTGAACACGCTGTGTTATCTGCATCCAGCCCTTATAATAAGTGTGCAATGAACATTCACTGTGGATTGAACATAGCAATAATCCCAGGATTTAGCGGAAGGACATCCAATGAATCCCAATACCTCTCGACACTCAGGACGATACTACTCAGAAAAATGGGCCAGGTCCTGGGCCTTCGGCCTCCTTTCCAGACCATTCCCCTGTGCCCACCCACAGAGTCACACTGCTTTCAGGATCAGGAGAATAGCCCAGGAAGCAGTTCAACACCTTAGCCCAAGCCGGTTAGATGTACTACAACTTTCTGTGGGTATTTGCACATCAAAGCACATCCTGGAGCTCAGCAGCTGGGGGCTCCACCTTAGGCTCAGCTGCAGACAGGTTTGGAGGCTTTGTGCAAGCTCCCCATCATCTCCACACTGCTGCTCCCAGAGCAGTTTCTTACAGCCGGCTTGTTTAACCTTGTTCTTTGGAAATCATTCCAAAATTTATAGGAGTTGCAACAGCACTAAGAGCATGTATAGAAACGCTCACTGAGATTTAGCTACTGTGCATATTTGCCCTATTGCTTTATCATCTGCTCTTTTCACGCACACACGTGCACACACACACAATCTTTTTTCTGACTCATTGAAGAATAAGTTCCACACACCATATTAAATGCTTCTGGGTGCATTTCCTAAGAAGAAAGATTTTCTCCCACAACCAGAATGTGGTTATCAACGTGAGTGAATGCAATCTGGGGTACAATACTTGTAGCTCATCCACCCTCCATCGCTGTGTTTTTAGACGGCCTTGGCAGTTCTTCTCCGTGGAATGAAATCAAACTTGAAAGCCCAACAGGCATCACAGATGCAGAGCGAAGGCTTGAAGGAAGAAGGCCGCCTCTGCAGCGAATCACACACATGGTGGCTCATGGCAACACAAATTAATTATTTTCCAGTTCTGAGGTCAGAAGTCCAAAATCAGGCTCAGTTGGTTAAAATCAAGGTGGCACAGCATCGGTTCCTTTAGGAGACTTAAGGAGAATTCATTTCTTTGCCTCTGGTACTTCTGGGAGCCCCTGCATTCTCTCACACAGGACCCTTCCTTGAATGGCATTCCGGGGAGCACCTCCTGCTTCCTCCTTTGAACTCCCTGCCTCCCTCTCCTCACTGGGACCTTTGTGATGACATTTCGGGCCCACCTAGACAATCCAGAATAATCTCCCCATCTCAAGGTCCTTAACTTAATCACATCTGCAAGTTCTCTTTACAGGTAAGGTTAACATTTATCCCCATCTCCTTGATTGAGATGGGGATTTTTTTTGGGGGGGGGCCATTATTCAGCCTACCACAGGCTGTATATGAGGAGGTTGTAGACTGCACAAAGGCACCAAAAATACAGCCTGTGCTTTATTTGCCAAACCCTGTATCTTTGCACAAAGACCCTCTCTGATGCCAGGCACGTGCCCTGAGGGATACATCTGCCCAAAGGGGGCTGCTTTTAATAATTTGCACAGAAACTCCATGCAGACCAGCTGGTGGCAAACCTGTTACCCCTTCTTTCTCTCTTTCCTGGGTCCCCGGAGACTCCTTCCGAGAAAGCTTTTAAGTTCTAGGGCCTGTTTAAAGCTCCAGGACCCCACTATTAGGACGGCTTCTGGCTCTGATGTGCCACACGTTGATACAGCATTGAAATGGCCCCCAGGCACCTGAAGAACAGCTGTCTGTCTGTGAGCTGTGACCCCAGATGCAGAAGGAGTCCCCGCGAGGCAACCTAGCCCTTCCCCAACGGGAAGCTCCAAAGATTCACAAGCTCAGAAGCTCCCTTTGGCTCCTGCCCTGTGCTTGCTCTCTCAGCTCCATGGTTTCCCCAGGCTAAGCTCTTAGCACACATCATCCGCTTACCCCATTGCGGACCCAAGACTCCATCGTGACTCCTTCTATGTAGCTAGTTGGAGACAAGCCAAGGTCCCCAGGGCCCTGAAATGGCTCTAGGAAAGGCCTCCTTTTGTCACATGCACCTCACTCTGAAGTCCCCGCACTGCAGCCTAAGTACACCCACACCCCTGTGGTGCATTGGGGAAGCGTCAGATCCCATGGGACATCTGGTAACCTCAGGTTTATTGACACGGGGGGACCCATGTGAGAAGGCAGGTGTAGTATCACACCTAGAAGATATCTGCTCTCTGCCAATCGACGCTCGCTCTGTGGCTGTGTCAGCAGAAGCTGTTGGTGATCTGTCCCCTCTCAAAGCCACCGAGTCATCTCTATCCTCCTAGAGGTGGCCCTAGGAAGGCCTCTGTTCTCCAGATACCACAAGTGTGGGTAGATTGATGATAATTCTTCTTCTTCTTCTTCTTCTTCTTCTTCTTCTTCTTCTTCTTCTCCCCCTCCTCCTCCTCCTCCTCCTCCTCCTCCTCCTCCCCTTCCTCCTCTTGCTCTTCTCCCTTCCCCCTCCTCCCTTCCTCCTCTGCCTCTTTCTTATTCCTTCTAAGAAAGCATCAGATTTTGTAATCTGCTGGCCCAGAAAATCTCTATTGCTGATTTCTTGTCCATTTCTCATTTTGGTTGGGTCTACATTGACATTTTCTAATTCAGGATTCCTCATAGCTACAGTGTTATGTCTCCTGTGAGCAGGACAGCTGGGCCACCTCGGCCTCTCTGTATCACTCTGCAGTCATGAGGCCCATGATTCAGTACAGAATGCTCTGTTCCATCATAGCTCCTGCACACGGCTCCTGGTACTTTCTCCCACAGATATCCACCGCTTGAGGTCCCATCAGAACGTGTTCTTTCTTCATGCCCCCAAGATCATTCAGGGTTGCCACCAATAGGCAGAGAACTCAAGGGTCCCCTTCTCCAAGCCATCACCATTCCACCTGGCCTCTAAGATAACACCCTTCCCAGATGCCACCACTGTCAACCCCAGAGCCTCCTATGTGCAGCCCTAACACCCATGGGCCACCCTGTGGTGTCTCCCCTCCCTTCTCCCTTGCTACCTCCTCCATGGCTAGGCAACCCCTGACCAGCACCAGGAAGACACAGCAGAGTCCCCAGGGCACCAGGCAGGCTGTTCTCTGCTGTCATTGGGAACAAGGCTGGAGACTGCCTGCAAGTCTTTGGGGCTTAAAAAACAAATGTTTTGGGAACCAACTATATGTGGGCTACGTGCCTGATTTGGGGTCAAGGCCACATTTCCATCAACTTTTTATCATCCCAGCCATAGAATAAAGAAGGTATGGGTCCTTGATGTGCCAACAATCTTTCCCCCTAGAGCCAGAATTCATATTTTGCCCATTTCATAGTCAAGGTAATTAACACCTTTCAAGTTTTACCTTTTCTTCTTTGAGGAATCAAAAGGTTCATTTCTTGAATCAGACTTACATAAAAGGCTTTAAAAATTACCCTGCAAATGAATTTCCTCTCCAGCAGAGCAACAGAGACCTATGGAACCTGTTAAATTGCTCCCTGGCCAGTGTTAAATTGATTCAAAGGCTGGGGCACAAGGCCATGCCAGGGATGATGGCAGCAGGAGTGTCCAGAGAAAATACTGCACCTGCTTCTCCCATTGGGCAAGCTCTGGTGACTTAGGTCGCAAAGCTTGTGGCCTGGAGAGGAAAGCCCACCTTAGAGAAGCCACCCTGAGCGAGGCCCTATAAACCCTGGGGGCAACCCCAGGCCAGAAGGAGGTTTGACCAGCCTTTCCCCACTGTGACCACTGTCAGGCCAGCCAGTCCTTGCTGTCTAGATCGCCAGTGCATGCAGCTGGTCTTGGGTCTTCCCTGTTTTCTGGCTTCCTATTTTCTTTTAAAAATGCATCATGAGGGATCCCTGGGTGGCGCAGCGGTTTAGCGCCTGCCTTTGGCCCAGGGCGCGATCCTGGAGACCCGGGATCGAATCCCACATCAGGCTCCCGGTGCATGGAGCCTGCTTCTCCCTCTGCCTATGTCTCTGCCTCTCTCTCTCTCTCTCACTGTGTGCCTATCGTAAATAAATAAAAATTTTTAAAAAAAAGCATCATGAGCAGTATTCATAATAGCCAAAAATAGAAACAACCTACAAGTTAATCACTGATGAATGGATAAACAAAATGTGGTCTATCCACAGTATGGAATATTATTCGGCCATAAAAGGGCATGGAGATCTGATATATTCTACACTATAAGTGAACCTTGAAAACATCATACAAAATGAAAACAGCCAGTCACCAAAGACCATATACTGTGTTATTCCATTTGTGTGAAATTTCCAGAATAGGCAAATCAATAGAGATAGGAAGTAGATGAGTGCTTGCCCCTGGGCCCAGGAGTATAGGGGTGGAGAGGTAACAGTTCAGGGCTGTGGGGTTTCCCTATGGGTGATGAAAATATTCTAAAATGTATTATGGCAATAATTGCACACTTCTATAAGAATATTAAAGACCATTGAATTGTGCACATTAGATGGGTGTATTGTATATATGAATTACATCTCAATATGGCTGGTTTTCTAAAAATGCATTATGAGCAGAGGTGGCAGGGAGGGATTATAGCACAGAGACGAGTGGCTATGGGCTTGCCATTGAACTCCTCTGGGTCCCCACAGCCTCATCTGTAGAGTTGGGCAAATTCTGTCAACCTCCAAAGGTGGGATTAAAGAAGATGCTCTGTCTAGACCCCCTGGCCCAGACTCTGACACAAAACGGGGACATAATCCTTATATTAGGTAGGCAACTGACTTTGAGTAGAAGAGCTAGGGCCTCATCCCAACCCTAACATCGCTTCGTTCACACTTGGCTTCTCCCAGTCTCCGGGTCACTGGGAGTAAAATGGGGTGAGAGGCATGACCTCACAAGATCAGAAAGGTCAGTAAGATAACGAGTCCTGCATGTTACCTGCACCACAGCAGGGGCCCAGTACAAGTGTGTTGAACAAGTGAATGTATGATTGGATGCTCATTCTACACACACACACACACACACACACACACACTCCTTCAGGGTACCAAAACTGAACAAACCCACAGCTCCTACCTTGCAGGTTGACATTCTCAGCACTAGGTTTCCAACCCCCAGGAAGAGGCCAGCGCTCAGGGATCCCGGGAGAGGCCAGTTCTCTGCAGGGCAAAGGTGTGAGGTGGTTTCTCCAGGTCAGTTCTGGGGCAGAAGCACATCCTAGTTTCTTCTCAGAAAGTACGGGTGCCACGTGTCTCTGGTGGCCTCCCTGAGCAGCAGGCTCTCAGATGGATGCACTTAGATCCACTAGGTGCCAGGCCCCTCCTCTACCTGCCCCCTTACCCTCCCCAACCTGTCTTTGGGCCACCAGTCACCCACCCATGAGGGCCTCCTGGTTCCTCTGCCTCATCAACTCACTCAGATGGAAGAGGACCAACCCACCTCCCTCTGACCTAGAGATTCTAAAGAAAAGGAGAAACAAGAAAGGTTTGGGGCCACTCAAGAAGGCCAGAGGGACTTCTCCTGATATTCCTCTTGAACTTCAGCTCCAAGTCCAAGGGGAAGGGAGGCCTTGACATGGGCTTTGGTCTCCTTTGAGCAGGTCATGGACTAGGTTTCAGGAGAAAGGGAGCTGAGGCGAATTCTTGCCACCACCAAGGATTCTCAGATTAGGTACCATCCACCTAGAGTGGAAAGGGCAGTTAGCAGAGCAGTGACTGTCCATCACCGTGTGGATGATCACACCAGCCTTGTCAGATGAGCAGGTGCAGGGTCCTGCTACCCCATTTCACAGATGAAAACAGGGTCTCAGGCTCATTCACACTCCCGAAGGAGAAGAGCCACTTGTGCTCAAAGACCCAGGAATTCTTTGTGGCCTTCCTCCAAAGATCTGCAAAATGTGCAAAACAAACTCATTTGGAAATGCAGAGAATGGCACTCTGGTGCCGGCAAATTGGAGCCTCCGTGTGTTTGGCATTAATTATTTCTTCCCCAGTGGATGCTGCAGGAGGTCGCTAGTCACTCAGCTTGGAGAAAACAATCCCCTTGCCAAAAAGGGAAGAGAAGTGGAGAGGAGCAGCTCTGCTGGGCCGAGATCCAGTCCCAAGGCCCCTCTGGGAGGGAGAACTGGAAAGAGCTGCAGGATACTTGGGGGGCGGGCAGCTCAGCCTTTCCTGGTAATCTCTCCAGCCTGCGGACCCCGCTGGGACTGTCAGGCCTCCACGCACCCAGGGCCCCAGGGAACAAGGAGAGTGGAACGAGGAGAAAACACCAAAGATAAGGAATGGGTCCTGGGGACGACACCCTGATTTCTGAAGAGGCTGGGAGTGCTAGACCTCCAGAGGAGCTCGGCACAGAGACCAGGCATTCACCTACTCCCCGGCTTGTTCTTTTTACTGTTGGTGTGTTTCTTATACCCCTCTCTTCTCTCCTTCTGCAGATGGTCAGGTGTTTCCTGCCACCTGCCTTCCTCCAGACAACTTCTGGTACAAGGCGTGCTGTGGACGAGAGGGGTACCTACTGGCAGCATGGGACACATCTACACAGCCTTGATCTCCTGGACTTGACATTCTTCTGGAGAACTCATGATGGGCAAGCAAACTAATAATGACTGTGTTCCAGCAGGAATGAGGGCTATGGAGGAAGGAGAGCTGGGCAGTGGGACAGGATGGCCAGAAGGTAGGGAGAGGAGGCCTTTCAGCGGAGACCTTTGAGCACAGACGTGAATGTGACAAGGAGGCAATCATGAGACAGAGGATGCCTTGATGCTTGCCAGTGCAAGTTCCTGGAGGTGGGAACAAGGCTGCTGAACTCAAGAAGTGGGGTGAAGGTGAAGGTCAATGTGGCTGGAACCTGGAAGAGTGTGGGAGGTGATGGTAGGGTTGGAGAGGTGACCAGGAGGCACAGCATGCAGCATCCTCCAGGCCAGGCAGGCGGTTTGGATTTCACTCCCAGGATTACATGTGGGCCTTGGACAGGTGCACACACAGGAGAATGTGACCCGACACATCCTTCAGAAAGGTCACTAGGCTGCTGTGCAGGTGGCCAGAATGGGAGGAGGCAAACATGCAAGAAGAGAGAACAATCAGGAGCCTCTGTGGTTGTCTAGATGAGATGAGGATGGCTCAGCCCAGCGTGTCAGTGGCAGAGGATGAGAAGAGGTCAGATTCAGGGTTCATTCCAAAGATAAAGCCACTGGGACCTACAGATGGGCGGTGGGGAAGGGGAGGACAGAACAGAAGAAAAGACTTAGGGAGCAGTCAGGGCTTTTCTGCCTGAGCAGAGGAGGCATTCACTGACACAGGAAGATGGTGAGGCGGATGTGTTAAATTTGAAATCCTAGACATGCAGTCCCGGCTATACTAGAGGTTGAGTGAGTGTAGCTGTAACTGAGAACACTTTCCCCAGGACTGCTACACACCAGAGCCAGCCAGGAGCTCTGCACCCCCTCTCGGGACAGGATCGCCAGCACTGGCTTGGGCACACAGAGATGAATCCCCTCGGTGGGAGGTCCTTGACTTAAATTCAGAGCAAGCCTGATGGACTGGAAGCTGCCATCCCCCTCCCCCGATGGAATTATGGCCTGGAAACACACACACACACACACACACACACACACACACACACACCCCTAGCCATCACAGCCATCTCCCCTGGGTCACCTCTCAGACATATGCGTAATTCGGTAATTATTATTAGTGTTCAGAACTTCCCCTAGGCTTGATCATGTGCTAGGAAATGGAGGTCGAAGATGAGTTTAACAGTCTTGTGGGGGAAGACAGACCCTTAAATAAGCGACTTCACAGACAGCAGCAGGGAAAACATGCTAACTGGACACGTAAGCAGGATGCAGAGAGATTGTAAGGGAGGAGAATTCATTCTGCTGAGAAGGATCAGGAAGCTTCACCCAGGAAATGTTATTTGAGTTAGCCTTGAAGAGTGATGAAGTGGGTAAGGATATTTCTGTTCGATGGCACAGCAGGAACAAGAAATAAGGTTGTGAAAACATGTGGCCAGTGGGTGGACAAGTGGGTGAAGCCCAGGATGCTTGGAGAAATGTGAAGAGCCCGAGTGGCAGATTGTATCTTCCAAAGATGGCTGCACCAATATACATTCCATCCTACTGGCTGTTCTTACAATATGACATTGACGTTCCTCTGCCAAGAAATGGGAGACTTTGTTTCCTCTCCTTGAACCGGGTGAACTCTTGTGACCCCCTTGACCGATGAGGTAGGGCAGAAGCTGTAAGTGCGCAGCTCCCAAGGCTAAATCATGAAAGGCACTGAAGCTTCCACTTGGCCTCTTGGATCACTCATTCCGGGAGAAGCCCACTACCATGCCGTGAAGACACTCAAGCAGCCTCATGAATAGAAACCGAGGCCCCTAGGTGACAGCCAGCACCAGCTGGCCAGCCCTGTGAGGAAGCCACCTTGGAAATGGATCTGCCAGCCTGGGTCAGCTTTCAGAAGATTCCAACAGTCATCTGACTGCAACACAACAGACCCCAAGCACAAATTACTCTGCCAAGCTGTTTTTGAATTCCTGACTCACACGATCCAGGAGCATAATAAATGCTGTTGTTTTCAGCCAGTACGTTTTGGGGTGGTTGGTTTTGCAGCCATAGTAACTAGAAGAGCCTGAAGAATTATTGAGAACACTGAATGTCCTGCTGGGGAGTTTGTTTTATTCTTCACAAAACCAAGCATCACTACTATTTTCGGGGTGGAGAGTTGTGTTATTCAGCCTATATATCTTAGAAAGACCATTCTGATTTAAAAGATAGAAGAGAAAGAAGAGAAAAACAGAAAAGAACAGTCTATGAGGACAGGGAGGCCATTGTAAGAATCTAAGGGAAAAATCAAAGTTTCTGCTAGCCACAACGAAGGAAAGGGGCAAATTCATTGGTGTTTGGGAGGCCAGTAGAGCAGTGATGCTGACAAGTGTGGAAGGAAAGGTGAAGCTGGAAGAAGGATGATGTTGACAGGCGATTCTGAGCTTCTAGCTTGCTAGACTGGGACAGTGCTATCCTTAATGGGACAAGGTATGATGGTTTGTTAATGTAAAAATTGGGAGGGCTTCCTATAAAGCAAAGCTCAAGCCTTGGCATCTTCTCAGGGCTGGCCACATATCCACGCCTTGGCTCTTCACCCCATGTCCCCCAGGCCATGGTCAACCCACCAAAGCCCTGTGCATCTCCAGAGCCACTTTACTAGATGCCCTAGCTCTGGCACTCAGCCTCATGAACCAGAGGAGGTGGCGCACCTGATTTTCCTCTGTAATCTTCCTTCCCCAAATGCTTTCAGTCCCTTAACTTTAGAGTCTCAGCTCTACCTACAAAATCTAACTATATATACTCTTTGTGTCTCCACAAAAGGCCTTTCCCCAAGCCACCACCACATCTCATCCAGAAAACTGCTATATTCTCCTGCTTGTTTTTATTTTGTTTGACTTTATGGTGCTTAAAAGAAATCAAATCATGTCCCACTTGTACCTAAAATCCTCCTCTTGGCTCTCCATTGTGCTTAAAATAAAACCCTGAACCCCACCCAAGGCCTCCAAGGCCATACATCTAGCTCCATGTCTCTGATTCTTCTTTGACACTCTGCTAATTGACCACCCTGTTCTGGCTCCATTCACTCCTTTTTTGGTTTTGAAAGGTGCTTCATTTCATGCTGCCCCAGAACTTTTGAACTTTCTCTTTTCTTCATCTGAAGCCTCCTTCCCCAAAGTTGAGGTCTGGGGAATGGGCACAATAAAAGTACTCCTTTTTTTAAACTTGAGTCTGAACAAACAGAGAAATAAGACAAAGTTATGACAAAAGAAGATCAATATGTCTCTTTTACGACTGAGAAAGTCGAGGGTGGAGAGGGTAGCTTAATGTGAATGCTGAATGGCCTACAAACAGTACTCCAGACCCAGTGCAACCTCTCCACCAGACCCAAGCCTCACCAGCATTAAGACCCAGGACATGCAGGAACAAAGGCAAAGTCCTACCCCCGAGGGCAGCTGCTCCCCAGACAGAAAGGGGAGGAGAAAAAGTATAAGGTAGGAGACAGAAGAGTTAGGGGTGCCTGGTTGGTTCTTCCCAACTGCTATTCAGATCAGAGTTGAGGTGCGGTGAGGAAAGGGGGAGAGAGAAGCCAGGTGGTGATGCTCCACCAGGAAGAGAGAAGGTGCATCTACTAGTAATCAAGGGTTTCAAATGCCTACGTCATTCTCATGTCTCAGGTCTCAAAGAGGCCTTTGCTAGCTACTCAATATAAAACATGTCTCCCCACCTCATCTCTACTTGATCTTCACTAAACGAAGTTATTTCTTTGCCTCATATGGAAGGTCCATCATCACCACTAGAACATAAGGCTCTCATCTGTCTTTTTCACTACTGCAATTCCAGTGCCTAGATCAGTGCCTGGCACATAGTAAGTGCTCAATACAAATTTGTTAATGAGCCAAAGAGACAAGAACAGGAATGCTAGAGCTTAAATCCCTTCAGTTGTGGTCTGTTGCTGGGGGCTTCTGGTCCACTAGGTCCCCAAAGGAAATTCTAGCACAGCAGGGTGATGCAGTGGCCCCTGTGAGAGTGTGTGTACGTGCCTGGTGAATGCGTGTCTTTCTTACCAGTCTGGAAGCATTAAGGCCCTTCTTACCAAGCACAGATACTATTTTAGGAGACAATTTGCGACTAGCTACCATGACGACAATGTCTCACCTATTTCTTTTGCTCTGAGACTCAGAGCACTAAAAATGCTGTGCAACGTAATTGGTTTCTTCAGCGTGGGGTCTAAGCTTTCTGGGGTGTATTATGTTCCAAATGAAAAGGAACAGCAAGATAAACCATTGCCCCTGCTTCCTCTCCTAGAAAAAAGCCAGTTCTTCCTTGCTCTTCCAACCCATAGGGGGTTTAAATGATGGAGAAGCTGTCACCCTGGGCTGCTCTGTGAAATGCCTCTTCTTTAGCTATGAGAAAGGAAAAGGGGGCAGGCAGGAAGCCAAACACCTGCGTGGCAGCTAGCCTTTCAGGGCAACAGTGATGTGGTCTGAGAGGGTCTGACAGGCCACTGACCTCTGGAGGGCTCCCCTGGCTCACTCCACAGAAGGCAGTCCTTGCTGTTGACCTTGTTCCCCATGTGCATGTTGAATATCTGCTCCATTGAAGAGTGTGGATAGACATCACAAGACAACATCCACCCCCTACCAGGGGCACACAGTCTCAAAGAAGCAGGGAGCAGAAGACCGCTCTGGGGTGTTTTGGAACAAGGGGTGAATGGCTTCTTTTTCACAATAAATACAAGACAGGGCAAGTCCATTTGCAGCACCCCCCCCCACACACACACACACACACAAGCACCAAAATCTCCCCAAACCTGTCACTTCAGCCTCTCAAATACTGGCTCTTGTTTTCAATCTGTGGAGAAGAGAGGTTAAAGAATTCTCTTTCATTTCACTCCATTAATAACTAAGCGGCATGGCCTGAAATATTTATGGGCACGAACACAGAGAATATTCTAGTCAGGACAAGGCAGATTGTGGTGGTTTTCAGGGCTGCTGTCTCATGCCTTCGCAGAAAAGATAACTAAATGGCTTTGGTGGTCAGGAGGGGCCAGTGGTGACAAAGGCAGCCTCCAGGTGTGTGTGATCTCTCTGGAGAGCCCCAGGAGCCAAAGCATCTCTCCTAGGAGGTGTGGCCAGTGTTTGCTGCTGACAGTGCTCCCTTCTACTTTCCAAGGCAGCAGTAGGTCCCAAGGAGAATGCATGTGCAGAGCTACAAGTCCCCTGGTCCCAAGTGGGTTGTGTTGAGCAACTGATTTATGGCCAGAGGAGAATATCTCAACCTCCAGCTGGGCAACTGTGACCCAGGAGACTGTGAGTAGGTCACATGGCTTCTCTGAGTCTCCCTTCCCTCACACCGAAAACAAAGAGCTTAAGTGAGATCAACTCTAAAGTTGCTTCCAATTCTATGTCTCTGCTATGAGAAACTATCTTAAAGCTTCACTTTCAGAAGAAATAAGAAAGAAAGAAAGAAAGAAAGAAAGAAAGAAAGAAAGAAAGAGAGGGAAGGAGGGAGGGAGGAAGGGAGGGAGGGAAAGAAATAGGGAGGAAGTGAGAGGTAAAGGAAGGAAGGAAAGAAGAAAAAAAGACAAAAGAATGGTAGAGATGTAATAAAAAAAAGTCAGCACTCTAATTCCAAGAAAGTAAAATAATAATAATAGTAAGACATATTGCATTTACCATGGGCTGGGCAGTTTTCTAAGCCCTACATGATAGATACCTTTATTATGCCCATTTTAGAGATAAGGGACTGAAGCACAAAGAGATTTAGTCATTTGCTACACTTCAGTGTCTACAATGGTAAAGCCATGGTTCCAATCCAGGCAATCTGACTCCCAACCTATGCTGGTAATCATAATGTTATACTGTCTAGTCTATGACATTTCATTCACTTGGTCATTCATCAGAACAGAGTGTGTAAAGCCCCTGCCATATGCCAGGCACTGCCCGGGGTGATGACTTAGAAATCTTATAAAGCACATGAATGAATTTGTACACAAGTGGTTCACACGAGAGTAGAGACATGTTCATCCTAGAAGTCTTCTGGCCCAGATGTCCAGACTTCTGAAACCACCTTATCCTTTAGGATTTTTTTAAAAGATTTCATTTATTTATTCATGAGAGACACAGAGAGAGAGAGAGAGAGACAGAGACAGAGACAGAGATACAGGCAGAGGGAGAAGCAGGCTCCATGCAGGGAGCCTGACGTTGGACTCCATCCCGGGTCTCCAGGATTAGGCCCTGGGCTGAAGGTGGCGCTAAACCGCTGAGCCACCCTGGGCTGCCCCTTCTAGGATTTTGATAAAAAGAGTTGAACCTCATCCCACATATAGGTCCAATATCTTCCCAATATATCAGAGTTCTTCAGTGGAGGCGCAGGCTTGTATTTCTCATAGCCACTTCTAACTCAATACTTCTGCTAAATTCTTTCTCCTTCCTATCATTCCTTATTCTCCCTTCCATATCTGCTCAAATCCACCCAAACACTGGTTAGAGTAGAGTTGAAAAAAGAAAAACATATGGACATATTAATCAACGCAGAAAAAACAGTTGACAAAATGCTATAGTCATTCAGGATTTAAAAAAAATAATTCAACTTTGTCAACCTAAGAAGGCTATCTATTTAAAACAAAAAACAAAAACCCTACAGTTGACATAACACGGACTAGGAAAAGATTCAATGTTCTCCCCCCTAAAATCAGGAACAAGGTGAGGATATCCATTCTTACCATTTCTATTCAACATTGTACTGGAAATCACAGTCAGTGAAATAAGGAAAGAAAAAAGAAATAAAAGGCATACAAAAAAAAGCCCTTCCTATTTATAAACCACATAGAAATGCCAAGGAGTCCACAAAAAGAACTTCTAGAACTAACAAGAGAATTTAACAAGGTCACAAGATGGAGATTGGCCACAAACATCAATTGTATTTCTATAAACCCAGCAATGAACCAGAATTTAAAAAATCAATGAAATTTACAATAACTCCCCCAAAATGAAATGCTTAGGCTTATACCTGACAAAATTCATACAGCATCTGACCATGAAACATCAATGGAGGAAATCAACAAAACCTAAACAAATTGTAAGACATGACATGTTCATGGATTGGAAGACTCAACACAGTAAAAATGTCCCCAAGTTAATCTCTACAGTTAGCATAATTCTAATCAATCAAAATCATATCAATTTTAGGAACGCCTGGGTAGCTCAGCGGTTAAGTGTCTGCCTTTGGCTCAGGGCGTGATCCTGGGGTCCCGGGATGGAGTCCTGCATTGGGTTCCCAGCATGGAGCCTGCTTCTCTCTCTGCCTGTGTCTCTGCCTCTCTATGTGTCTCCCATGAATAAATAAATAATCTAAAAAAATCATATCAATTTATATATTTTTTTGTATGGGAAAGTTAAGGAGCTACAACAATAGATCACAGATGTGAATATAAAATGTGGAATTGTAAAACTTAGAAATACAACAGAAAATCTACATGAATTCTTAGACAAGCTAACCCAAAGCATGATGGGTATAAGAAAAAAGACTTTACAAAATTTAAAATCTTTGCTCTGCAAAAGACATTGTTAAGAGAATGAAATGACAAGTTATAGACTGGAATAAAAGATTTGCAACTCACATATCCAACAAACGACTTGGATACAAATTATAAAGAACTCTCACAACTCAATGGTAAGAAACTAACAGCCTAATTAAAGATGGACAAAAGGATTTAACAGACCCTTCCCCAAAGAGGATGTAGAGAAGTCAGATTAGCATATGAAAAGATGCTCAGCATCTTCGATGTTAGGGAAATGCACATTAAAACCATGATGAGATACTGCACCTACTAGAACAGCTAACAACAACAATAATAAAAAGGAGCTGTATCTTGCTCATGGGAATGAAAAACAGTACGGCCATTCTGGAAATCCATTTGGCAGTGTCTTATAAAGAAACCATACTACAACTGAGAATGTTTCTAGGAGAAGAGAAACCATGTTTACAAGAAGCCATGCATGAATGTCAATGGCAGCTCCATTCATTACCACCAAAGACTGGAGACAACCCAAATGTCCTTCAACAGGTGAATAAAAGATGAATAGATGAACAAACGTGGTACTTCTAGGTGCAGGAATACTACTCAGCAATAAAAAAGAATGAGCTATTGACACACGCGACAGCTTGGATAAACCTCAAAGCCTAAATAGAAGAAGCCAGTCTTCTTCCAGTTATGGGATGCATAAGTCACAGGAATAAAAGTCAGGGCATAAGAAATACAGTCGGTGAGAGTGTAATAATGACGTAATAGGACAGATGGTAGCTATACTTGTGGTGAACATAGCATAATGTGTAAACATGTCAAATCACTAAGTTGTACAGCTGAAACTAATGTAGCATGGTATGTCAACTATACCATAAAAAAAAAAAAAAGAAAAGGATAAAAAAGAAGCCAGTCTTAAAAGATTCACTTACACACAGAGTGAAAGAAGCCAAAACAAAAGACATTGTATGATCCCATTTACAGGACATTCTTGAAAAGACAAAGCTACAGTGATGGAAAATAATCTCTAGTGAAGGGGGTTGAGGTGGGAGCAAGCTGACAACCAACAGGTAGCATAAGAGAATTTTCTGGATTGACGGAACAGTTCTGTACCCTGACTGCATTTGGTTACGTGAATCTAAACACATGCTAAAGCTCAAAAAACTTTACACTGGGATGTGGGGAGGAGCAATTTTACAACACGTTAACTTTTAAAATAGAATGTTAAAAATATCCCCCAAAATAATAGCCACAGTCAGCTCACTGTCTACCTTTCATTTGTGCTCCCTGGCGGGAAGGGCTTCTCCCACTAAAGAGAACACTGCTAACACAGGCAGAGGAAAAAGAGCAGGTGTGGCGCACCTGTATTTCCACAGTCCCCCAGTTAGCACATCTGTGCCCACTGAGGGCTCTACCTTCCAGGCTCGGAGCACTCCGTGAAGGTCAGACCTGGAAGCCTCCTCTCACCAGGCTCTGCATAGAATCCCATTCTGAGAATTGTGTGTGTAGTCCCAGAGTTCTGACAAAGCAACTCTCCTCAAAATAAATAAATGAGCAATTCTCATCTCTCACCAACGTCTCTTGAGAAACGTTGAAGAGGATGCAAACACTGACCTCAGCTATACTTGTTGCATGCTCTTTTCTCTCTCCTGGAGAGTTCTCTTGTACTCCACAGTGCTCCAGAGCCTCTTACTGCCAACTCTCCTGTGCTCGGCATGCTCAGAGGAACCCCCCTTCCTCTAGCCAGGTGGCTCTCTCTCCCATCTCATGCACCCTTTCAGCTCCTGAGCTCAGACTCAGACTTAACACCATCAGCCTCCCTGGTCCTCAGGCATTTGGACTCGAGCTAAACTACACTACCAGCTTTCCTGGGTTCTCCAGCTTGTAGATGACAGATCTTAGGACTTGTCAGCCTCCATAATTATGTAAGCCAATTCCTCATTATAAATACCCTTATGTGTGTGTGTGTGTGTGTGTGTGTGTGTGTGTGTGTGTTTATTCTGCTTCTCTGGAGTGCTCTGACTAATAACCACCCACTTGCTTTTGATGAAGGCTTAAAAGGAGGCCATAGTTATTCATCTGCTCCCTGGCGGTAACATTGAGAATCTAATAGGGCCACTGTAGGCAAAGTTAATGGCCCAGCCAACCGGGTTCCCCTTCCTCCTTTGCTAAACATGATTCATTTGGACAGCATTGTATCAGTCTCAGGGGAGCAAATCCCAAAAGGCAAAGAGTCATAGAGATAATGTTGAGTTATCTGTATTTCCACCTGCCCCTGGAGCTAAAGGTGACCTGCAAATACGGTTCTAGCCAATGCGGAAGTAAGCTAGGGGTCCTGGGGAAGAGTCCTCCTCTCTCATAGAAAGGAGGAGGCTCATGAGAACAATTCTTACTTTTGGCATCTTAGCGACCACCTATTTTTTCTTGTGTCTGGTAACAGAGCCACAGCCACCATCATGCAATCATGAAAATCTGTGTGAGAATCCCAGAGGTTCAGATCCAGCACCACAACTACCTACTTCCAGACTTTTGTGGTGGGAGATCATGTCAAATACCTTTGTCTTCTGTTACTCTCGGGTGAGGAGTTCCCTAACTAACTGACACAGACACGCGGCTCCTTTATCCTTTGCACTGCACCCCCGCCCCCTCCCCGCCATAGGCTGCTCCTGGTGAGAACTCACGGTGCCTGGCCAGAACCAGCGTCTCCTCTGTTTGGTGCTCCAGGAGCAAGGAGGGGGCAATATGGTTCCTGTGCCCTCCGTGTGTGGCATGTGCTGTGGAGCTCAGCACAACCCTCTGCAGTCTGCAGGTTCACATCTTTGCAACCCCTGTTTCAGCAGAGCTAAAGCCTGGCTAAGCAGTACAAAAATAGAGCTCTTTTGGAAAGATACCAGGGCAGCTCATACCATGGAAGCGTGTGCAGAACAACAAAGTCTTGGCAAACATGGCAACCAGAACAGCTCTGGGAATCTCAGCAGCAGAAATCCATGGACCCTCTCTCTAGGATGCCATCATGAAAGGACTCCTACTCCCTCTTTCCATTAATTTATGTCTCTGTTCAAATTTCAGATTTCCAGGAGAGAGATTCAGACTGGTGGAGCTTGGTTGGGTACCTTCCTTTACAAAATTCAGTGTAGCCAGTAGCTGAGAGGATTTTTTGGTTATGCCTCACTCACTTCCTATCACTATAACCAGAGATAGACCACAAGACCCCAGGGAGAGGGATCTGCCTCCAGGAGAGCATGAAGCAAGTGGTGCTGGTAGAGAACAATCCTGGCTAACATAGTTCTGCCCTTCTTCTTGAAACGCGGTCATGTTTGTGAGTCTGGGACCACTCGACTGTGTCCTCATTAGCCTTTGTCAGAACCCAGACCCAAAGGGCCACATCTTGTCTTCACATCTTATCCCTGCTCCAAAGGCAGATGACTCATTTTCATTAGATGGGAAAATCGTCGAGGGTTTAAAACAAGGGACCACATGTCCTACTCTCTATTTTGAAATCACCCTGGCTACTGTGCAGAACGAGGAATGGACAGTTAAAAGAGGGCTCAGGGAGACCAGCTTGGAGATAGACACAGGATCCAGGTAAGGGAGGAAGATGGTGGTCAGGAGGGTGGACAGATGGTCAGGGGTGAGGAAGAGCAATAAAATGGAGTTCTAGCATGAGCCTCTGGGTAGATAATGCTGCCCTCCATGGAGAAGGGAAAGCAAGGGACAGAGGGAGTGAGTCTGGGTGGGTGCCAAGATCTCCACTTGACACTTATTAAATTAGATGCCTGTCCGAGGAGACGTCAAGTAGGAAGCCCAGAGCTCTGGGTACACCCAGAAATACGTATTTGAGCATCATCAGCCCATCAGTCGTATTCAGCCCAGGGAAAAGATGTCATCTCCAGGGAAAGAGGCAAAGACAAGAATGGCCGGTCTGAGCACAGAGCCTCCCGTACCTGGAGGTCCATCCATGCAGGAGAAGCCATTTGCCTGGCCAAGGAGGAGAAGCCAGGGAGGTGGAAGGGAACCAGGAGACTGTGGGGTCTGAAAGCCAGAGGAGGGCAGCCCCATGGAGGGCAATCCTGCTGTGATTTCAGAGGCCTCTGAGGGTTGACACTCTGTGTCTCTCCGTGCAAATGCTCCTATGCAGCCTCAGCACCCACATCAGCTTCCTCTGGAGAAAGAGCCCTCAGACTTGATTCTCCTGCTGGCCTCTTCCCATACCCCTAGCCTCTCAGTGGGGAAGGAACCAAGCTTTCAGACCACTGAAGAAAGATACCGCCACCCTATCCCACCACCATCCTAGTCTACACCTCTCTTATCCACTTTGCCTCAAGGGTCCGCTACAATTTTTTTAGCAACTAAAAAAAAGAAGAGCAATTTGAGGCGAGACTGTTGAGCTACTTTCCCTACTTAGGGGCCTCTTGGCTCACCCCCATCCTTTAGGGAAATTCAAGATACAGATACAACAGAAATGCTGGCCTCCTTACTGCACTGAGCATGCACATGACACGCAGGCCCAGGCCGGCTGTGAAGCTCTAAGGGGAGAAGGTCCAGATGGTCTTTGGCTCAAGGATATGCTGATCTCAGCAGCCACATCACTTGGGGCGTTGAACAGGAAATTGGGGCCAAGTAATAGCATCTTGTCTTGGCTGACCCACAGAGTTGCTCTGGTAGCTTAATTTTAAATTTTAATATAGAAAATGTTTAACATAAGAGACACCAAGAAGAGGGGGTGTATTTCCTTTCTCTTTATGACATTCTGCTGCTGAACTCTACCTTGGGAGGATGGAGAGCCCGTGACCTTTGGAAGGAGAAGTAACTCTCATGCAAATCAGCTGTCTCGGGAGTCCTTGACCTTCTCTCAAGAGCAGAGGAGGAGAGCCAACCAGGGCCATTGTAGTGCATGACTCACAACGGAAATGATCTGATGAAGCCCTGACTTCTGAGGTCTTTGTCCATCTGGCTACAAGAACTTCTCCATGAAGACTCGAGTGGCGCCACCAGTACTTTCTCTACCCTCATTAACCAAGCCACACGAAAAGCCTAAAGTGCCTAGAAAGCATGGCCTTTCCGAGCCAGACAGCATAAAGCTCAAGGTCCCACCTTCTCCTTTCCAGAGGCCCAGGGGTCAACGACTGTTCCTAAGGCACAGAGAAAGATAAAAACAAATCCCATCGTGGATCTTGGCACCTGAAGGCCTGAGTCCTCCACCAGGCAGCCCTGGCTCTTGCCAGTTCTCAGAGCTGACTGGTAAGGTTGAGTGTAAGCAAAGGCCACCAGCACGCCTCTGCGATAGCTTAAGTTCTCTCTCCTCACCTCAAATGTGCCTGACGAATTCTCCAGATTCCTCAAGGGCAAATCAAAAGAGACCAGAGTTGGAGCATTTGCAGAACAGATGCTGGCTGCCATAGGAGGAGAGGTAGGGGGGTGGGTGCCACTGCCCCTACTACAGCCAGAACCTATCTTGTCATTTGGTGCCATCACAAAGAAGCAGATGTCCTGTTTCTACACTATGGAAGCTGTAGGTATGATCAATAACAATGTATGTATTTTAAGGAAAATATTGTGCCTCAGTTTGCTTTGGGAAGAAATAATTTTTGTTACAAAAGAACACCTTTGTCAGAAAGAGAATACTTCTGTACTTACCTATACTGTGCAATTCATATTATACCCTCACTCATTCATACATCAAACATTTGAGCCCCAACTTCGTCTCAGGCTCGAGGGATCCAGAGATGAACAGGTGTCAGGCTCGAGGGATCCAGAGGTGAACAGCTGTTCTGTCATTGAATGATGTCGGGGGGGAGGGAGGACCCCTCCCACAGGATGTGAACTGGATAGTAGAAGTTGGCTATGATAAAATTAATTACAAGAAGCACACTTAAAACATAAGCACACAGAATAAAATTCAAAAGATCAGACGCAAAGATACATCAGGCAAATACTAACCTGAGGCTAAGTGAAAGGAACCACATTAATATCATTTAAAACAGGATTTGAGGCAAAATCATTAATAGAGATAAAAGGGTCATTAAGGAACAAAGAAAGGTTCAATTCACTAACAAGATATGGCAATTTTAAACTTTCATAGACCAAAGAGCCTCAAATTACTTCAAGGAAAAAAAAAACTCTGTAAGGAGAAATTGACAAATCCACAATATCAGAGTATTTTAACACAATTTTGTCAGGAATTGATAAAACATCAGCAATTTGAACAATTTTAACATATTGACAAGATAAACATTTCATACCAACCAGACTGCATAAAAGTTCAGCTGAAACTATACCAAGTGTTGGTAATGGTGTGCAGCGTGGCTGAGTTACTTTGCTGCTGGTGAGTGTATATTCCTACAACCACCCTGGATCAAAGCCCACTCTAGTTAGTAAGCTGAGCGTGTGTACGCTCTGTATGACCCAGCAGTGCCACCCCCAGGGACACACATCATAGGGACACTTTATACATGTGCATAAGGAGACCTGTGGAAGAAAGTTCACAGCGGCATTAATCTTAACAGCCAAAAGTTGGAAAACACCCAAATGCCCATCAGCCATAAGTGGATGGTCCACGGTGGTGTGTTGTGCGCTGTGATGCTCTACAACGCTGGATGAATGAACTGCCCTTTCCTTCCCAACATACACAAGTCAATCACAAAAACATAATGCCAAATCAAAGAAGCAAATGTCAGAGATTAAGGTGAAAAATGGCCAAAGCTACACAGTGGATTGTTTAATGGTAGATAGCTAGAGAGCAAAACCATGAGGACACCCAAGGAAATGATGAACACAGAGTTAGGATTGTGATTGCCTCCAGCCAGCAGGGGTAGGAATGGGGCATGTTCTTGGAGAAGGAGAATCCGGGGGCTTCTCAGGTGTGGTTAGGACTTTCTTTTCTCACCTGGGTGATGGATATATATACACCTGAGGGATGCTGCTATGCACATGCATGACAAGACGTGCATCAGAAACCCCGTAGCAGCATTGTTCATCACACATGGCTGTTGGTTTTTAAAAAATAATAATAATTGATAGCTTTAAACTGTATGCATACATTCCATACCCACTCTTTTATACACTATATATATATTTATTTTTTTTTTAAGGAAAGAACTATACTTTTGTGTCAATGAGGGTGGTCTCATGGTGGATGGAAAAGTTATGGATAATAGAATATCATCTTTACTTTTTTTTTTGCGTTTTTGGAAATTTGCATGATATGTCACTAGAAAAAAAGATTTTCGAGAAGTGATAAAGGAAGTCACAAAAGGACACATTTGGGTTTGAGCATGTAAAAATATAAAACCATTGCATGCCTAAAACTGAATAAGATCAAAAGGTAAATACAACAATGAAAATAATTTGCTCTATATGGAACTTGTAGCAAGAAGTTTAAAAAAGGTATGTGGATAAAAGGCACAAGCAAAGAATTCACATAAAAGGAAATATAATTGTCTAAAAACATATGGGAAAATATTAAATCTCAATTAGCAGTCCCTCCAAAAATATACCATAAACCAACACGAGAGGCAAGAGAAAGATAATGAAATTGTCACAGGCCTTCACAACTAGATAACCCGATTTGAACTCTAGCTCTGCCAGTTTACTAGCTGTGTATTTTCAGAGTCTCCACTCACATATAAAATAAAGGAAATAATGCCTTTCAGAGTCGTTCCAAGGACTCGAAATAATGCATTCAGTAATGCACAGGGCTTGGCACATGCCGGTGTCTAATAAATGAATTTTCTTTTCCAAACAATGAGAGAGAAGCAAGAGAATGAGCCACCATGTAGGGATAGTCTAGTGGGAAAGACAGAAATCACATGATCGCTCAGAGTGGGACAAGTATCCTAATAGGGCAAGTACAGGGTGTCAAGATAGCCCACAAAAAGATGACCCAATCCTTTTTAGGTGAGATCACAGACCTCCCTGAGAAAGAGATGTTTAAGCTGAATTCTGATGGCCACTATGAGTCACAGAATCTAGAGAAAGAAGCTGGAGATTTTATTTTCCAAAAAACGGCTGCATTACCTCCCGTCCTACACATGTTTCTTGTAATGCAGCTCGGACACTCGTACCTCCTGGAGATCTGGTCTGCACCCCTCCCCTTAAATCTAGTAGGCTTGCAACTAGAGTTTAAGTGATGCTAGGTGACTTTGGAGTGCAAGCCATGAAACAAATACAGCTTCTGCCCAGTGCTCTGGGAACTATTGCTCTGAGAACTCAGCCACCATGTTGAGAAACAACCCGAGCAGCCCAGAGAATGAGGCCCTGGCCCTTAGCCCTGAGTGAGTGGCCACAGCCTGCCAGCCATGTGAGTGCACTGTCTTGAAAGTGATTCCTCCAGCCCCAACCCAGCCGCCCCAGGGCACACCACACAGAGCAAAGATGAGCCATCCACGCTGAGCTCTCCCCGGACTGGGACTGCAGGTTCTTGAGCAAAGTAAATGACTACTGTGGCTTTAAGCCACTTAGCATTGGGATGGTTGCCTTGATAGTAGATGATCAGAATGGGGAAGAAGGGAGAAGGTGATCCAGGTGTTGAGAGAAGCATGCGCAAAGGTCCGGAGTCCAGGGCCAAGGTGGCCAACTCCTGTTCAGCTGGGCTGAAAAGCTGGTTGTTAGCAGGAGTGGTGAGAATGTGGGCTACAGAGGCAGCCAGCAGCCAAACCTTCCTCCCTGTGTAGGAGCTGGGACTGGGCCTCCAGGAAATGGGGACAACTGCAGAGTTTGAGGCATGCCCTCTATAGAGTCGTGCTTTTCAAAGACCACTCAAGAGGTAGCCTGGTGAAACGGTGGACAAGAGACAGAAGCAGTGGACAGATTAAATAGCCAGAATCAGACAACTAGTAGTCCCTCACACAAGAGAGAGTAATGTGTTCCAATTGTGCCATCCAGGGAGAAGGTTTTGAGTTGAGATGGGTGGTTTTCCTTCCTACCACCTTTCTAAATGTCTGTGGGCCTACCTACCCCCTCCAGGCTCCCAGGGCAGGGGGAGAGGGTGTCCCAGCTGGAAGAAAAGCCGGGCCAGCGGTCCACAGGCGAGGTGCTACGTCAGCATGCTGACTCTCATTCCGAGCCCACCTTCCCCGCCCCCCTGTCACACCCCCACTTTCCACCCTCACTCTCTCTCTCTTCTGACTTAGAGGAAAACTGGCTGCATATGCTGCTAAATCTACATGTCTCACACCAAGCTCGTTTGCTGTCTTCCGCTGGGACTCCTGTCTAGTTCTCTAAACTGTGCAGGTCACAGAAGAATAGGAAAGCAAAACCCCACCAAGCTGGTGGTGGCTTGGCCTGGGGAAGGGGGGATAGAAGCCCCACAGGAGCAGAGAGGGAGACAGGGGGTACCCCGAAGGCCGCCTGCCATGCAGTGGCGGGGGCCATTCCCTGGCAGCCTCCCTGGGAGGCAGCTGGCCGGCATTTTTCTGAATTTGTTTTCCCTTCTAAAGGTTCTCTCTGGTGACTCTCAGTCTGTCACTAGGAATCAAGTCTTAGTCTGGGTTATCTGTTTGCTGTCAAATTCCTGTTACCCAATTCACTGCCATGAGCTGCCATTAGGAAGCCTGTCAGCACGTGTTAGAAAATCTGGGCTCACACGAAGAAAACATTCACAGCTATCACCTGGAGAGCTCTGTGTCACGAACACTGCAAAGACTCCACCTCGTGCCCACATTAAAGGATGCATCTGTGACATGTTCACCTCTCCCCTTCCTGCGGCACAGCCTTCTCTCCCTCTTCCTCCTCCATCTTTTTCTTCCCTCTGTGTACTCCTTCATGTGGAATGAGGTCTCCACAAATGGATAAATGAAGGCAAAAACTGACCTGAGACTGCATTAACAAAAGCATAGATTCTAGAACGAAGGAGGTGAGAATCCTGTTGTCTGCAATTTTTTTTGCCCATCACACAGTATTGGACTAAATTCTGTTCCCATGGGAATCTTGCCCTGGGGTAATGGAGGCCTTGTATGTAACTATGTTACTAAAAAAAGGAAGTAAGTCAATCAGAGAAGGACAATCAGCATACGGTCTCACTCATATGGGGAGTGTAAGAAATAGTGAAAGGGATTATAAGGGAAAGGAGGGAAAATAAGTGGGAAAAATTAGAGAGGGAGACAAACCATGAGAGACTCCTAACTCTGGGAAACGAACAAAAGATAGTGGAAGGGCGGGGGGATAGGGTAGCTGGGTGATGGGCACTGAGGAGGGCACTTGGTGGGATGAGCACTGGGTGTTATATGTTGGCAAATCAAACTTCAATAAAAAGTAATAATAAATAAAAGAAAAAAGAAAAGGTCATAGGAATAAAGGAAATACTGGGGGAGGGGAGGGAAGTCTATAGCAAAATTATATCCCACAGTAAACTGATGATGACTTGCACTGGGATGGGAGCGGTGGCAAAAGTGAGCATCATTTTAAGATGGATTTAGACAAAGAAAAGCACGTTCAGGGATGAAAAATTCTCATGGTGTTAAACCATGGATGTTTGGGTTAGAAAGGCATGGAAAATGTAAAACCCAGAGAAAAGAACTAGGACCAAAGAGGAGAAATTAGTGTCCAAGAGATAGTCTTCAGCTTACTATAAGGATGAACTACTTAAAAGCAAGGAACCTTCCGAAGACAGCAGAACTGTCGTATCAGGTGGTGAGCTCCTTGTCACTAAAACACAGACTATTGTGGAGAAGCCCCCAGGCATTTGCTAGGTGGTTGAATTTTTGTATTTTGATTTTTAAGGCTTATTCTCAGAGCTTGAAGCACAACTAGCGTAGGATGATGTGCTATTATAAATAGTTCAGCCTTGACTGTAGAGCTTGCTGTGGACTCCGTGAATGAGTTGGGAGCTAAGTCAGGCGCTGGAAATAGAGACAATGCATCTGGGCCAGCCTCAGGAGGAAAGTCAATCAGTTGATTCTAATAGCACAGGTCCAAGGTGTGTGAGGCAAACTCAGGTCTAGTTCACTTCTTTAGTCATTTGTTCACTCACTCACTCATTCATTCAAAAACATTTCATGAGTGTCTGTGCACACCAGCCCCTGATCTCCAGGAATTCCCAATCTGGCCAGAAGGACACACAAGGGAATAAGGGATGTACACTACGATGGAGATGTATTAGTCAGAACTTTTCCTATTCCAAGAGACCAAATCATGCCTCAACCTAGTTTAAGCCCCAAGGACAATCTGCTGGTTCACAACCTTGAAGGAAGGGCAGGGTTAAGGCCAACACCAGGCAGTACTGGCTATGAGGCCAGTCATAATATCCGGAGACTCTCTTGTTCCATCTCTGGCTCTGCTTCTCTGCTTCATTTTCCCCTGCAGCAGGTGAGCCACACTCTCTGCTCTCGTCTTAGAATAAAAATGCCCAGGAGGGCTCTGATTGGCCCGACAGGAAGAACTCTAGACTAGGTACTGGTTCCTCCAGAACCACATGACTAGAGAGGCAGGGAGGGCAATGCACTTTCCCAGTAGAAGAGGTGAGGCTCTGACCAGAGAGGTATCTTCTTCTGGAAGGTAAGCACATGAAAGGGGCTCAAACCTGACCCGGGAGACCCAGGGAAGATTTGGGGAGGAGGTGATGCTCACACAGAGCCTTGAAGGATGAGTGTGTCAGGTACATGTGTCATGCACAAGGTGGAGGAGCTGAGGACAGGGAGGCACATGGGAAAGGGTAGTAGAGGCCAGGAAGCAGCATGTTGGTGAAGAGTTAAGAAGTAGGTCACTATGGCTCAAGTGTAGACAGGGCAGGGAGGTAGATAAAGGGGGTCAGGAGAAGGTGGGGAGATAGGTAGGGGCCCCAGCTGAGGACACAATTCAAAGTTGGATTAAATATGGACACACGAATCATCTTATCTGAGGCGTGGACAGTGGGGATTTCCCAGCCATATCCCCCACCCCGCCGCCCCCTTGAGGAAGGACCAGAACTGCAGTCCGTCTCAGGGAAGGGCTGGCAGGAATCACTTGGGGTCAGTCAGAGTCTACCAAGAGTGGATGAATGCTCTGGCTCCTCTCCTATGCTTGGTCTGCCCTGCCCCAGGCCTGGGCAGTCAGAGGCTGCAGAGTCCAATGGTCAGGTGTAGGGTGATCGAAGCAGATCCCATCAGACTGGAGCAGTCTGTGGGACGGCAGGCCCCCTCATGCATGCATTAATGAATCAGTTAGGAATGCCTTCAGCTGCAAGTAATAGAATACAAGACTGATGGAGGCTTAAGCCATAGTATAATTGTTTAATTCGCAAAAAATCTACAGAGAGGAGGCTTAAGAGATGGCTAAGCAGCTTTACAATGCCAGAGTACTGAGTCAAACATCTCTGCGTTCTCTAGACTTTCTCTTTGTGGTAGCCAAATAGCTGCTGCAGCTTCAGGCATCACATCCTTGCATAACCATCCAAAAGACAGATGTAAGGAAAAAAGCTCTGCTCACACGTCTCTCTTCCTGTCAAGAAAAGATATCCTACTTGGAAGTCTGCTGAAAGATTTTATATTGTGTTGCATTGGTCAAAATAAGGGCGGTTGGCCAAACTTTCTGCAAGAGAGACCTGATCGTGGGAAGCAGACAAGGAAGTTGGCTGTTGGATAGGTACAGGTAGTGACCACTACAACTAAAAGCAGTAGTATTTTATCCTTTCCCTTGGCGTCCTGGGTTGAGTAGGTGATGTGATTTGAGATAGGCCCCACCTATCAGCACAAAGCTGAGACACAACCAGAACTCCAAGTAAACATCGGCACCTCCTCATCACTTTGCAGTAGAACAAGTTTATGGTTGTAGATAAAATGTGAAGTGAAGCCTCATGCATAACAGGACTCCCTTCTTCTGCTCTCTTGTTAGGGTGAATGACTGTCCCAGTTTGCCCAGGCAAGTCCCACACCCTAGGACACCCTCCAGTCCTGGGAAAACTGGGATGGTTGATCACCCTACCTGTACCACCCTGGCCAGGTCCTGGTCCTCAGAGATTGTCCTCGCCATCCTAATCTGCAACGTTCCTCTGGTTGAATTATTCCTTCCTTTGCATTCCTCAAGCTACTTTTTGTGAACAACTACTATACCCACACCTAAGCTATCTGACACAGTTCTTACAACAACCTTGTGAAATAGGCATTTGATTCCCATTTTAAATATGAGAAAACTGAGACTTGTAGATGCGGGTGATTTCTCCAAGGTCATAAAGCCAGTGAGTGGAAACGGGGAGTGTCATTATCAACGCTTGGAGTCAGACACCTTTCTCTTAGCCACTATGCCAGTGAATCTCATACTTCCCGTACATATGAATCACCTTAGTAAATTAATCATCTTATTAACAATCAGATTCCTGGACCCAGAGATCCTGACTCAGTAGGTTTGGGATGGGGCCAAGGATGTGTGCATCTAACGAGCATCTCCAATGTTCCTAATATCAGTGGCTATGAGGCCTCACCCCTTCCAAAGATGGGTCCTGCTTCCTCTACAAAACCTTCTGAACCAGTCCTCCTCTGCCCTCTAGCATTTTTTTGTCTGCCCTCTAGCATTTTTTGTCTGCACCAGCCTTCTAGATAGTTACTGCAAGACACACTGCCCATCTCAGATACATATAAGGGCCTTGAGAACCACATTTGTTTTATATGCTGTCCTTTATCCCAAGAGTCCTGTTGCAGTGCCAGCCATGCAGAAGTTGGATAAATATCTTCAGTTTGCATTGATTTCATAGCATTTCAAGGTGCCCAGATGATGGGCCCCTCACTAAAACCATGGCCTTTGAACAGTAGACATTGTCTGATTAATGAAATCATCACAAACATATTGAGTTTACTTGATAATAAGTAATCACAATCAATTGATAATGAGGTGAAATACACAATCACTTAATTTTTTTTTTTTCACAATCACTTAATTGAGAATAATTGGATTGAATGACAAACCTAAGCTCCTGATTAAAATTAATTGTATTACTGAGACAATCTTGGAATTCCAAGTTCAAGTAATTAAACTTTTCTCAGGTAAGGAATGATAAATTCTTCTCTTCCACTGCCTAGGAGAAAGGGATTTGTTTATAGTCAATTTTTAAACCAGAGGAAGAAAAGCAATGAAGGCATTGCCTTTGGACATACTCTTTGATGGAAAGCTATAGCTGGATTAGTTTAAATGGGCAATATTCGATGTTTCTCAAAAGAGAACCTTTTGATCTGGCAGCACTGGGGAGATTGTACCAATAACTAAAGATTGGAATGGAAGAAAAATACAAACTGAGCAGTATGGAACATTTACGGTGGGTGGGTAAGTTATCAGTCCAAGTCCCAGTTGAAACTGTTTCTCATGCACTGCTTGGCCACGTCCAGGGCTACTGGATGTAACTGGGCCATCTGTCAGGCTTTTCAATCTGCAATGTGAAGGATTACCAGCAATCTTGTTAAAATGTAGATGCTAATGCTGTAAATCTAGGAGGGGTGTAAGATTCTGCATTTCCAACAAGCTTCTAGGTGATGGACCACACTTTGAGTAGCAAAGGTCTCTAGCAGTCAGATCTGTTCCTAGAACCTCCAGCAGCATTCTATGGAGGCAGAGCACCAATCTGCAGAGACTCTCTTGGCCAGAATTGTATGAGTATTGAAGATTACCCAATAACTATGCACAGTTCCCAAACAAGCCATACTTTTTCATATACCATTTTCTCTACCTGCAATGTTTTGACCTCCACAAAAGAGTCAGAGACCAAAGTTCAAGCCACAGAACCAGATTCTGGCTACCTGAGAGACAGTTTTCTATCTTACCTCACTCAGAACTCTGATGAAACTAGAAGTTTTGAATACCTAAAAGCCACTGAGAGGAAGGGAAAGCAGAGGGGGCTTACTATAGCACAAGGCCAACAGTACCACAGGGGACTGCATGGCTCAGTGCAATCAGGAGAAACTCATGAATTCTCTGTTAGAGGGAACATATGGAAGCATGTGTCTGGTATTCTAACTTTTTGAAGGACTACTAGGGACTGGTATCTGCCTCACCTGACTTGGAGCACTGTTGGAATCCAGCACACTTTAGAGCTGGGAACTCCAGAGAACTTGCAGCCCGCCAAAATGGTTTTTGCAGGTCTGTAGCATCTCCAGCCAAGCTGAAGGGTGAACGCCTTCCCTGTACAAAGACTATCTATACAGACAGGGAGAGGTGGCTGTTTTTGAAATATATAAAATGCAGCAAGAAAGAAAGGAAAGAAGGAAGGAGGGAAGGAAGGAAGGAAGGAAGGAAGGAAAGGGGGAGAAAAGAAAGAAGAGAGGGAAAAGAAAGAAAAAGAAAGAAAAAGAAAAATCATGAGGCACATGAACAAATAAGGTAACATGGCCCAATCAAAGGAGCAAAAATAAATCTTGAGAAATCAACCCAAAGAAAGGCAGATCATGAATTACATGACAAATAATTCAAAATAATTTTATTAAATAAGCTTAATACTCTACAAAAGAACAAAGATAGACAACAAAATGAAATCAGGAAAATAATGTATAAACAAAATGAGAATATCAATAAAGATACAGAAACTTAAAAAAGAAAACATGTTCCAGAAACTCTGGAACTGAAGAACACAACTGATTTGAAAAATACACTAGAACCATTCAACATCAGACTTTTTAAAAATATTTTATTTATTTATTCATGAAAGACACAAAGAGACAGAGACATAGGCAGAGGGAGAAGCAGGCTCCCTGTGGGGAGCCCAATGTAGGACTCTATCCCAGGACCCCGGGATCACAACCTGAGGCAAAGGCAGACACTCAACCACTGAGCTGCCCAGGAGCCCCCAACATCAGACTTGATCAATCAGAAGAAATAATCAGCAAACTCAGAGACAAGTCATTTGAAATTATTGAGGCAGAGGAACAAAAAGAAAAAAAAATTAAGCAGAGTGAAGAAACCGAAAGGAGCTAATGGGATGCCATCAAGTAGACCAATAAACATATTATGGGAATTGCAGAAGAAGAGAGAGAGGAACAGAAAGCTTAGTTAAAGAAAAATAGCTAAAAGTTTCTCAAATCTGAGGAAGGAAATGTTTATCTAAATTCAAGAAGTTCAAGGGAACTTGAAAACACAAATTGTCAAAATCCAGAGACCTTGGTCTTTGAGAGAGAATATCGAAAGCAGCAAGAGAAAAGCAGCTCATCATGTATACAGGAGCTCCTATAAGATTTTCAGTGGATTTTTTTAGCAAAAACCTTATAGGCCAGAAGGTAATGGAATGATATATTCAAAGTACTAAAAGAAAAAAAATCTGCCACCAAGATTACAATATCCAACAAAACTATATTACAGAAATGAAGCAGATGTAGATTTTTCTAGATAAGCAAAAGCTGAGGGAATTGATCATCATGAAATCTACCTCACAAGAAATGTTAAACACATTCCCGCAAATTTGAATTAAAAGAAGCTAGACAAAGACATGAAACATACAAAAATATAGTTCACTGTTAAAAATAAATATACAGACAAATACAGAATCATGCAATATTGTAATGCTGGTACATAAAGCACCTTTAAATTTGGTATAGAGTTTAAAGGATAAAAGCATAAAAATAATTATAAAACTTACATTAATGGAGGGGCGCCTGGGTGGCTCAGTCAGTTAAGCATATGCCTTAGCTCAGGTTGTGATCCTGGGGCCCTTGGATCTAGCCCCAAGTTGGGCTCCTTGATCAGTGAGGAGCCTGCTTCTCCTTCTCCCACTGCTGCTGCTCCACACCCCCTTGTGCTCTCTCTAGTATGTGCTTGCTCTCTTTCTCTCATAAATAATTTTTTAAATGGCACTTGCCAATTTAAAAAAAACTACATTAATGGATACAAAATATATAAAGAGGTAACTTCTAACATCAATAACTTAAAATGGGGGGATGTAGGGTAATGTACAAGAGTGGAGGTTTGTATACAATTGAATTAACTTGTCCCTAGTTTAAAGTAAATTGTTATAACTATAAGATGCTCTAAGGTAACAGCAAAGAACATGCCTAAAGAGGATATAAAAAGAAAAAGAAAAAAACAAAGCATGTCAATCGAAACACAAAGGAAGGCAGCAAGAGAAAAAAAGTCACAAAAAAGCTAAAAGACAGCAAACAATTGACAGATGACAACAGTAAGTCCTTCTCTATCAGTAATTACTTTAAATGTAAATGGACTAAACCATGCAATCAAAAGACACACGGTGAATTTTGAAAGAAGAGAAAAAAGACAGAGTGGGAACATTTAAGATCCACTCTTTTAACAAATGTCAAATATACAACTGAGTAGCATTAACTATTTTCACCAGCTGTATGAGAGGTCCTCAGAACTCATTTATCTTATAACTGAAAATTTGTACTTTTTAAAAATTAATTTATTTTTTGTATATTTTTTATTGGAGTTCAATTTGCCAACATAGTAGTATATCACCCAGAGCTCATCCCGTCAGGTGCCCCCCTCAGTGCCCGTCACCCAGTCACCCCGTCCCCCTGCTCACCTCCCCCTCCACTTGTTTGTTTCCCAGAGTTAGGAGTCTCTCATGTTCTGTCACTGTCTCTGATATTTCCCACTCATTTTCTCTCCTTTCCCTTATAATCCCTTTCACCTTTTCTTATATTCCCCATATGAGTGAAACCATATGATGATTGTCTTTCTCCGATTGACTTACTTCACTCAGCATAATACCCTCCAGTTCCATCCATGTGGAAGCTAATGGTGGGTATTCGTCCTTTCTGGTGGCTGAGTAATATTCCCTTGTATACATAAACCACATCTTCTTTATCCATTCATCTGTCGATGGACACCGAAGCTCCTTCCACAGTTTGGCTATTGTGGCCATTGCTGCTATGAACATTGGGGTGCAGATGTCTTGGCTTTTCACTGCATCTGTATCTTTGGGGTAAATCCCCAGCAGTGCAATTGCTGGGTCATAGGGTAGCTCTATTTTTAACTCTTTGAGGAACCTCCACACAGTTTTCCAGAGTAGTTATACCAGTTCACATTCCTACCAACAGTGCAAGAGGGTTCCCCTTTCTCCACAGCCTCACCAACATTTGTTGTTTCCTATCTTGTTAATTTTCCCCATTCTCACTGGTGTGAGGTGATATCTCATTGTGGGATCGATTCGTAGTTCCCTGATGGCAAGTGATGCGGAGCATTTTCTCATGTGGTTGTTGGCCACATGTATGTCTTCTTTGGTGAAATTTCTGTTCATGTCTCTTGCCCATTTCATGATTGGATTGTTTGTTTCTTTGTTGTTGAGTTTAATAAGTTCTTTATAGATCTTGGATACTAGCCCTTTATCTGATACGTCATTTGTAAATATCTTCTCCCTTTCTATAGGTTGTCTTTTAGTTTTGTTCACTGCTTCTTTTGCTGTGCAGAAGCTTCTTATCTTGATGAAGTCCCAATGGTTCATTTTTGCTTTTGTTTCCCTTGCCTTCAAAGATGTGTTTTGCAAGAAGTTGCTGCGGCTAAGTTCAAAGAGGGTGTTGCCTGTGTTCTCCTCTAGGAAGACAATTTGTACTTTTTTGACCAAACTTTCCCCATTTCTCCTGCCCTCCAGCCCCCAGAAACCACCATTTTACACTCAATTTCTGTGAGTTCAACTGTTTGTTTATTCCACATGTAAGTGGCATCATAGAGCTTTTTTTTTTTTTAAAGAATATGTATCCTGAAGTTATTTGCTACACACACACACACACACACACACACACACACATATATATATATAAATATTCTATATTTGGTTTATTTTTTTTTAATTTTTTATTTATTTATGATAGTCACAGAGAGAGAGAGAGAGAGGCAGAGACACAGGCAGAGGGAGAAGCAGGCTCCATGCACCGGGAGCCCGATGTGGGATTCGATCCCGGGTCTCCAGGATCGCGCCCTGGGCCAAAGGCAGGCGCCAAACCGCTGCGCCACCCAGGGATCCCATAGAGCTTTTATCTTTGGCTTAGTTCTCTCACACAAAAAAGTAACTATGTAAGGTGATGTATGTGTCAATTATCTTGACTGTGGGAATCATTTCACAATGTATATGCATACCAAATCAGCATATTGCACACTTTAATAAAAATTTTATTTGTCAGCTATATATACCTCAGTAAAGTTGGAAAAAAATAAAGAAATTTATAATGCATGCACATACAAAAAACGCATGGTTCAATGGATTTTAAAAAATAAGATGCCATTATTGCTGTCTGTAACAGACTCGCCTTAGATGTAAAGATACAGATAAGCTGAAAGTGGAAGGATAAAAAATTTTTTCCCATGGAAATGGCAACCAAAGGAGAACAGAGGTAACCATATTCATATCAGACAAAATTGACTATAAGCCAAAAAAGAATCCACCACAAGAGACAAAAAAGGACGATATGTAATGATCAGAGGTTCAATTTATCAGGAAAATATAATCCTAAAGCTATATGTACCTAACATCAGAGCACCCAAATATCTGAAACAAACAATGACAATTTTGAAAAGGAAGAATAAAGTGGGAGGAATCAATCTATCTGATCTAGAGGCCTATTATACAGCTACAGTAATCAAGACTGTGATAGTGGCAGAGGGTTAGACATATAGATTAATTGATCAGAACAGAAAACCTAGAAATAGCTCCACACAATATATTTAACTGATTTTTGACAAACATGGAAAGCCAATTCAAAGAAGGAAAGATCAACTCAACAAGTGGTGTTGGAGCAAGTAGACATCCATAGTTAAAAACTAAACCATAGCCTGAGTCTCACATCTGGTACAAAATTTAACTGAAAATCGATCACAAACTTAAATGTAAAACTTAAAGCTACAAAGGTTCTAGAAAAGCATGCAGAGGAAGTCTTCAGGATCTGGGGTTAGGAAGAAAATTTCTTAGACTCAATACCAAAGGCACAATTCCTAAAAGGAGAAATTGACCAACTGACCCTGAACAACAACAAAAAAACTTTTGCTCCGTGCAAGACCATATTAAGAAGATGAAGACATGCTGCAATCTGGGAGCAAATATTTCCAAACCACATATATGACAAAGGACTAGTACCCATAATATTTTAAGAACTCCCAACCCTCAGCAGTAAATAAACCAAACAATACAATTAGAAAATGAGCAAAAAACATGAATAGGCATTTCACTGAAGAGGATTTACAGATAACAATCACATGGAAAGATGTTCAATATCATTAACAATTAAGGAAATCCACATTTCAATCCCAATGAAGTATCACTCCACACATATCAAAATGGTATAAATAAAAAATAGTGACAATGGCAAATGGTAAGGATGAGGAAAAACTGGATCACTCATATATCACTAAAAGGATGCAAAATGGTATAGTTACTGTAAAAAAAAAGTAGTTTGCACTTTCTTAAAACTAAATATGCAATTACCATATGATCTATCCTTCTGGGTATTTATCCCAGATTATGGAGACTTATGTCCACACAAAAACCTATATGTGAATTTACAGCAGCTTTCTTCATAATACCCCAAACTAGAAACAACCCAGATGTCCTTCACTGGGTACTTAAACAAACTATGGTATGTCCACATCATGAAATATTACTCAACAATAACAAGGAACAAATCACTGATACATGCAACAACCCATACAAATTTCCAGAGAATTACACTGAGTTTAAAGGGAAAAAAACTGTCCTGGGGTGCCCAGGTGGCTCAGTAAATTGAGAATCTGGCTCAGATTGTGATCTCCTAGGTCCTGAGATTGAGCACCACATAGGGCTCCAGGCTCAGCAGGGAGTCTGCTTAAGGATTCTCTCTCTCTCTCTCTCTCTCTGCCCCTTCCCCCCACTCATGTGCTCTCTCTCTTTCTAAAGAGAATAAATAAATCTTTTAAAAATAAATAATAAATAAAAATAAAAAAGCCAGTCCCCAGGAGTGCCTGGGTGCCTCAGTGAGTTAAGTATCTGCCTTTGGCTAAGGTCATGATCCTGGGATCCTGGGATCAAGCCTTCCATTTGTCTCTCTGCTCAGCCTAGAGTCTGCTTGTCCCTCTCCCTCTTCCTTCCCATTGCTCATGCTCTCTCTCTCTCTCTCTCTCATATAAATAAATAAAATCTTTAAAAAAAAAAGCCAGTCCCAAAATATTATGTACCTCATGACTCCAATTTTATGATGATCTTGACATGACAAAATTATAGAAATGGAGAACAGATTAGTGGTGCCAGGGAGTTAAGGATGGGGTAAAGGCAAAACCAAAGTGGGTGTGACTATAAAAAGGCAACATAAGATAACCTTGTGGTGAATGAAATATCTATGTCTTGACTGTTTCAATATCAGTATCCTGACTATGATGTTGAATGGCTTCCAAGAAATTACCGTTGAGGGAAACCAAATAAATACAATATGTCTTTATATTTTATATGTATGTGTATTTTTGCCAGGAAAAAAGTTTTTTAAATATATCAATATTTTAATACTGACTGGTTATCAATTTGTTTTGTCTTTTGGTGGGAATGGGGTGATTTTTTTAAGACTTTGTTTTTAAGTAGGCTCCACGCCCAGCACAAAGCCCAATGTGGGGCTTGAACTCACAACCCTGAGATTAAGACCTAAACTGAGATCAACAGTTGGCCACTTAACCAACTGAGTCACCCAGGCACTCTAAGATTTTGAATTTTTAGAGTAGTTTTAAGTTCACAGCAAAATTGAAAGGAAAAATACAGTTTTCCCATATACCTCTTGCCCTCATGAATGTACAACTTCACTATTATCAACATTCCCCCACCAGTATGGTATATTTGTTATGATTGATGAACCTGCTTGGGTGCACCATCACCACCCAAAGTCCACAGTGTACATTATTGTTCACTCTTGGTGTGGTACAGTCTATGGATTTGGATAAATGTATAATGACATATATTTATCATGATGATATCACAGAGTATTTTCACCGCCTTAAAAAATCCTCTGTGCTACTCTGTATCATTTTTACAACTGCATGTGAATCTATAATTACTGTCAAATAGAAAGTTTAATCAAAAATAAGAGATGGGTCACCTGGGTGGCTCAGTCAGTTAAGCATCCAACTCTTGATTTTGGCTCAGGTCATGCTCTCAGGATTGTGATGTGAGGCCCCACATTGGGCTCCAAGCTCAGCTCAGAGTCTGCATGAGATTCTCTCTCTCCTTCTCCCTCTGCCCCTCCCCACCACTCTCTAAAAAAAAATAAATAAATAAAATAAAAAGATAATAGAAAGCTCATACACTGTCCAGTATTTCTTTTAAAGATTTTATTGGTTTATTAGAGAGAGAGTGAGCATGAGCAGGGGTAAGGGCAAAGGGAGAAGCAGACTCTCCACTGAGCAGGGAGCCTGATGTGGGGTTCAATCCCAGGACCCCAGGATCATGACGTGAGTTGAAGGCAGACGCTCAACCACTGAGCCACCCAGGCGCCCCATACACACTTCCGGTATTTGAGAACCAGACCTGAAGTTTCCAGGATTGGGATGAGGTCTAAAGTCAAAGGGGAAAGTAACCATTGTGAAGGCATCACTGCTGCCACTGCAGGGCCAGAGCCCTGAGCTTGTACTTCAGACACCACTTATGCCAAACCCTCGATGCTGCTAATTGTGACACTACTGCTTCTGGGCACTGAAATGTCCATCCCCCTCGCAGAACAGACCTTGCACAGACCTGTTTCTTTACATCACCAGCTCCCAAGTCAAAGATGATGCAGGTGCACAGATTGGTAGAACCAGTCACATGCCTGAAAGGGAGCTGAGAATGACATATTTTGGCTTCCAAAATGGCAGTCTTGCCACTAACCAAGACTCACAAGAGGGGAGCTCCCTAGACATAAAGACGGGGTTCAGATGCTGTGTGGCCTTGAACAATGGCTGATGTCAACCCTATCTGCCCTTTCTCTCTCTCTTCCCTCTCCCAATCCCTACACTTCCTACATTTCCTTTACCCAACTCAACTCTCCTGTGCTTCAGAACACAGGTTAGAAGCCAGGTCCTAAAGAAAGGCTTCCCTGACTCATCCTCCCACCAGCCTGAGTTCAGTTCATTTCTAGAGTTGTTTCCAAATGCTGGCTTCATGTCATGTTAGCCCCACAAGACTGTGGATCTTGAGGACAGAAATCTCATCAGACCCTGCCCAGGACCGGAGCTTAGATCAAGGGGAAGGAAGGGAGGGGAGGTCACCTTTCCCAGAAAGCGATCAACAAACCCCACTGAGCAGTCTACCGGAAGCAAGAATAAGACAAGGCAAATGGACAGCTTTGAACCACCTGGGACATGGCAAACATGGTTGGGGCCCATGGTCAGAAACTGACATCACCGTGGGGGGCTAAGGGGTTGGGGGGCTGGGAGGGGGCTTCCCCCCAGACAGAAAAACCTGTAATCACTGTAAATATGCTAGAGCTGTCAAAAGCCCATACCTTCTACATAAATTATGAAACATGTCACATTTCTATTTGCTATACATCAATGTAAAAAAATCTGTATTTTCCCAAAGATAGAAATTGAAATGTATTGCAAGGGTGCCTACCTATTCTTTCCTTGCCACCCTCCACCATCCTTCCATCAAAAACAAAACAAAAACCCTTCTCATTCTACATCGAAACTCAGGTCCAGTTCAAGCAAAACCGAGGTGAAGTCAGCCTAGTGAGAGGGAGGGTGCCGAAGGGGGTACTTCTCCAGAAGTTGCAGCAGTGGGGCAGTTTCAGGGCTGAGTCATCAAAAAAACTCTTAAAATGGTCCTAGAAGTGAGGCCGAGGGACCAGCAGGCCCCACAGGCTAGGAGAAGACAGACCCAGAAGAGGCTCAAAGGTCTGTGGCCTGAGCACAGCAAGGACCCTCGGTGGGTTAGGTTCTCGGGGTTCCAACCCCCTCAGACAGTTGGCAGAAGGCTATAGCTCTCATGTCTGTCTTTCTACCTTGTTCTGGTCCCAAGACAGGAGCAAATGGCCAGGCTCAGAGTCAGTTCCCTGCTTGCTCTGCTACCCAACAGGCCCCAAGGGTGGGAAGGGTGTGAGTACCACTGCTGAATGGCAGCCAGGGCCCACCACTCTGAATTTCCCTACTGATGGGAGAGACCAGACTCCAGGTGGATCTGTTCTCACCTGGATTTTGAAGCCCACATCCCACTTAAATTCCCTTTGATGGTCATTTGAATAACAATGCATTCTATTAAGCCAGGCTAATGGGAAAGTAATCTTTCTTTTCCAGAGCTATTGCTCTATGAAGTGCTTACCAAATAGGGTTTTTAAATAGCAAGAGAGCCAAACTCAGTTTGGGAATTAATGTATTTAAACCTAGCTGGAAATAGTCCTCTTCAATCCCAAGGCAGAAACTGGAATTTGAAATCCCAAAGAGCTCCAGCCTCCATGGGCTGAGAAGCCAGAAGTCACCATGGTGTGGCTCAGCAGTTAGAGTCCAGCAAGGCCACCCGATCATGGCCCTGCCCCACAGCTCTTCCTTCCTGGGCCCAAGAGCTCTCCCCTTCAGCTCCCTGAAGTCCCTGATGGGCTCCATCACCGCTGATCAGGTCAAAGAGAAAAACCGACTTGTGACACCCCTGTTTATAAGGACATGGCCTTAGAAGCAGCCGAGTAGATGTAAAACCACCCTCTTCCTCCTCATGGACCGGTGGCCACTGTGGCTATTGGCATCATGTTTTTATCTCCAAGACATGTCCAGGCCTTTGGATTCAGGGCTAGAGACTCCAGTTGGCCATCTGGAAGCAGAAGCTGCTCCTAACCCCTGAGGCTGGCAGCCTGGGCCACACCAGGACAACATCTTTGCACCTGCCAAGTCTTCCAGCCAGCCAAGAAGGGCCAGCCAGAGGGAGGGTGTCTGACTCAGTTTCCCCACACCCAGCTTCCTTGCAGGACCCCAGACTTCCACAGCCGCTTTCCTGTTACAGACATGTGGGAGATGCTGACCAGTACGTCTATGGCCGACCGTTCAGAAATGCCAGAGCTGCAGCAGCAGTTTCCAGCCTGGCTCTTTCCTCTCCATCTGCAGCATTTTTCTGTCCCTCTCAGAATTTCAATCCTCTCTCCATCCACCAACCACCCTAACCTCTGCAGACTGGAGCTAGGCCTCAGGAAGCCCTGAGCATCTGGCTGAGCCAGGCCTGCCTCAGTTTCAAGGGAGAGCTTCACACTGGGTGTGTTGGAATGAGAACAGCAGTGTCCATGTCCTCGGGGAGAGTAGAGATTTATCAGGCAGAAAAATGATTGAATTCTTTTGTGCGTGCCTTTTAAAACTGGACAAAATCACCTCCAAATTATGATGGCTTTCAGGAGCTGGAGGGAAGGGGAAATTGAATATGTGCTCTTCCAAGTTCTGAGGTATTGATTGGGGACTAATGGAAGGAAATGGATAATTGGCTAATTGATCGGACAATTTATATACTCAAACCACCACCAGGTTGCGGGTGCCCCCAGCTGGATATGGCCTGTTCCCTCATTAGATCTGTCAAGATGCAGAAGGCTGGAGACCTCAGTGTGTGTGCCATGTGGTACCGGGGTTCCCAAGACCACCGTCGAGTTTGATGATTCTCTAGACGGATTTAACAAAACTCAGAAGAGCTGTTGTACTCTGGTTCCAGTTTGATGCAGTAAAAGGAGGCAGATTCGAACCAGCAAAGAAAAACGGGACATAGGGCAGAGTCCAGGCAGGAGCTTTCCATTGTTTCCTTCCCGTGAAGTCATAGACATTTATGCACCCAGCAAAGACGTGTGAAAGCAGGGACGAGAGCCTGCCGGGGAAGCTCACACGAGACTCGGTGTCCAGTGTCTTTACTGGGGGGCCCTGTAGGCATAAAGCACCCACATGACTGACCTTGGCTCTTCAGTCTGAGCCCTGCTCCCCTCGGAAGTCAAACTACTGAGATTGTGGCCCAGGCTCCCAGGCAAACACGTCTGTGCCCTGTCTAGGGCATTCCCCAGGAGTCGCCTTGTTGGCTGAGCTCTCCAGCCTGGCCCTGGGCCCCAGGCCTGCAAAGACACTGATCAAGCAGGATATTCCAGTGGCTTAGAAATTACCTGTCTGGTAAATGGCAAGTCCTGAGATGGGGATGCATAGGTTTTGGACAACATGAGCCTCCTGAGTTAATCCTTTTCTGCCCAAGGGCCATGGCAGCTGCATCTACTGCAAGGCTGGGGTAGAGGAGGAGATTCGTGATGATGATGATGATTATTCCCTGTCTCATCTTTATTATAAATCTTCTATCAATCCTGCCCTGCTCTACAGAACCATTCTGCTGGCCACACCGAATCATTTCTGCAAAGTTGCCAGCCCTTGGGGCTATAATTATTTTTTAAACACAAACTTTATTTCAAAATAGTTTAGATTTAACAAAAAATTGCTGAGACAGTTCCCAAATGCCCCTTCCCCCAGGTTCCCTACCATTTACCTCTTATTTTAGAATGGTACATGCATGATAATTAAGGAAGCACTATTAACATGTCATTATTAACCAAAGTTCATACTTTTATTCAGATTTCCTTAGTCTTTACCTCACATTTTTTTCTGTCCCAGGATCACATTACATCTGACTCATCACATATCCTTAGGCTCTTGGCCATAACGGTTTTTCAGACTTTTCTTGTTTTTGATGACCTTGATGGTTTTAAAGAATACCAGTCAATAGTAGATTTTATTTATTTATTCATGAGAGACACACACAGAGAGAGAGAGAGAGAGTCAGAGACACAGGCAGAGGGAGAAGCAGGCTCCCCATGGGGAGCCTGATGTAGGACTCGATCCCAGAACTCTGGAATCACGACCTGAGCCAAAGGCAGACAGACGCTCAACTGCTGAGCCACCCAGGTGCCCCTATTTGCATTTCTGCATAGAAGGTTTGACTCGGCTCTCCCATTTATTTTTAGTTTGTTTATTTATATCAGTATAGGCTCATAGATATTTATTTTACGTTTGTGTTATAATCCCATACTCTTTTATTTATTTTGTTACTCAAATTCTTCCAGCTTTGGACTTTGGGAACTCTTTTAGTTACTCTCTGTGTCCATTTGACATACCTCATTGTTAGGGGGTTTGTGTTTGTTTGTAGCATTTCTTTCCTTTCTGATAGAATAAGATGCTCCAGGTTCATCTTATATATTTCATGCCCCCATCGAATCAGCCAATTCTCCAAGAGGTTATAATTGTTTTTTAAAGATTTTATTTATTTATTCATGAGAGACACAGAGAGAGACGCAGAGACACAGGCAGAGGGAGAAGCAGGCTCCATGCAGGGATCCCGATGTGGGACTCGATCCTGGGACTCCAGGACCACGCCCTGAGCCGAAGGCAGACACTAAACCGCTGAGCCATCCAGGGATCCCCAAGAGGTTATCATTTTTAACGCTGCACCTGACATCCTGAAATTGCAGGATGTCCTATAAAAAGATGCCTTAAGACCACGTAATCCATCCCCTCATGTTATGGATGAGAGCCTGAGGCTGAAAGGGAGTGGGTGAGGTAGACATTGGCCACCATCATGCATCTCCAAGTGGCTTGGTCTCCCACCATTCCACAGTAACGTCCTTCCCTCATTTTTATTTGCAGAAGTAAAACAAGAAAAGATAGGGTTGCACTCCAAGATAGCTCCTGGAAATTGCTTTCTGGAATAAAATTTTATTAGAACTTGCTTTCACATTATTTTCCCTGTCTCCAAAAATGTCAAGGACTGAAATAAAACTTCTGGTTAGTAAAGACATCTAGCTGACGCTGCTTCTGCTTAATGAAAGTCCTGCTGGATACGCTCAAAGGGAGAGCCCTCTTATTAGCCAATTTAATACTGTGCCTTCTTCTATAGAGGCATTTGGTTACATTTTCTTTTTATAAAGCCATTAAGTGTTTGATGATAATCGTTCCCATGGATACAGTAAATTTCATTTTCTTGGGAAAACACAGGTTCTTGCATTTAATTCTATATTTACTGCATAACTTATTTTAATGCTAAGGGATTGGGGGGCAAACAGCACACAGGATTCTAGAAGGAAGTAATCCCATGGTCAGGACAGCATGAGACAATGGAAGACACCGACCTAGATTCCAGGACACGAAGAATATTAAAGGACTAACAGTCTTCCAACCTGGGCCACTTACCTGTTTCAGCAGGGAGCCAGCCAAGGATCCTCTATGGGTCGTTCCAGAAAAACAAGACCCCAGGTAATATGGCCAATATCATTGTGAGTCGTTTATTAGGAAGTCTCAGCTCTTTGGGGGATGAACATGAAAAGGTTTCATTTTCCCAGAAACTGTGCTCTGGAGATTCTCCTTATCTGTGAGATTCCTATAATGGCGGTGTGATTCTATAAGGTACTGAACTTATTGAAAGAGCTTCATTTTGGTGTTTAAGACTTGGTCTTGTTCATTTTACGATTGTAATTTCATATTCTATTCCAAAGCCTGAAAGAGCTGCTCCCCTCGCCCCTCCTCCTTCAACACAGTCTCTAGCTACTGTGTCTTCTCTCTTTTCCTTTCTCTCTCCCTCTCTCTCCCTCCTTCCTCCTTCCCCTCCTCTTCATCTCTCCCCTCCCCTGCTCTCTTGCTCTTTTTCTTCTTCTCTCCCTCCTTCCTCCTTTCCTCCCCTCCTCTTCTCCTTTCTCTCTCCTTCCCTCTCTCTCTGCCTCTGCCTGCCCCCCAGAATCACTCCATGATCCCCTCTCCTCATCCACACTTCCAGCGGTGGTGCTATCTATGCTTCAGAGGATGATTACCACCAGAACCTTCCACAAAGTCCCTTCTCCCCAGCATAAACTCTGGCCCTTTGGGTGGTGGGAACACAGGTAGCCGCCCACCTCCACCTTGTAGTCACCATTTCCTTCTCTCACTCCAGCCCCTTTGTCTCTGCCCCGGCAACAAACAGCTTTCAGACCAGACACCACAGTGGAGCCAGTGTGGGAGAATCAGGTGCCCCCAGTCATGAAACAGGTTCCCCACATGAAACTCCCATCCTTTCGCAGAAAAGGAAGGGCAGGGACGTAGCCCTCCCTCCATCAGCCTTCTCGACCTTGCCTGGGATGATGGAGTGACTCCACTCTCCGTGGCACAGGGACCTGGCACATCACTCTGGGCAGGAAGAGCTCTGCATCATTCTCTCCCCACCCTGGGTCTGGGGCCATCTCCTTAGACATTGAGGACATATGGGGACAAAGGTCAGCTCAGTGGTTCTCAAAGTGTGGCCCCAGGACTCACAGCAACAGCATCACCAGGGAATCTGATGGAAATGCCAATTTTCAGGTCCCACCCCAGAGCTCAGGAGTCAGAAATCCCGGGGGTGGGGCCAGCGACCTGTGGTTTCACAAGCCTTCCAGGTGATTCTAACCAGCCATGCTAAGCATAAGAACCATTGTTTCCAGATGCCAAGGATCTTCCACCCTTTTTTTCTTTTTTCTGTCTTTTTTTTTTTTTCAGCCATGCCTCTGCATTTAAGTTCTTTAATCTCAGTTTCTAAGGACTTGAAGTGATTTTAAGTTCCCACAGCTACTTAGCATCAGTGTTTAGAAAGGTGGTGTCTACACTGGCAGTTAGTGATCTCTAGCGTCTCTAGTGGAGCTACAGCCAACAGGGCAAGGGTGCATCAGCTCTGAGCCACCTTCAGGGGCATCCTAAAAGCCACCTCATTAAGATAAAAGATGTGGTTGCAAAGGGCTTGCTGTGCAAACAAAAGAGTCTCCCTTTAATCACTCCAGAGAGGTTTCAGGAGTGGACAGAGACCAACTATTATAATGGAAGACGCTCTCATTGTTCTTATCAGTTAGGAAATTACAAGAGTTTTAGGAGCCATGGCCAGGACCCAGGGACAAAGACCAAAATAATGTATTCCTTTTTATACACAGTATCACAACACAGGGTGGGCGTTCAGCCGCTGAGGGCCAACAGAAGCCCCCTGCTGCGGCTCCAGCGCCTCCAGCAGGGACCACCCCAACAACAGCACCTGAGAGCGCCTCCCTGAGGACGGGCGGGGGCTCAACCCCTGTGGAGGCGAAGCCAGGTGTCCAGGATGCTGTTTTCAGGGTGAGAAAAAGAAACCTTGGTGTGACATGGAAATTAGGTCACATTGAACCTTAACACTGAGTGGGCTTTACAGTCACATTAAAGGAAAGCAAGAGACTGCCCAGAGTTTAAGTGACTTGTTCAGGGTCACCTGGCCAGAGGTTTGCTTATGAGGATCCTGGGGTTCTTGGGGTTTCGAGAACCATCTCCAGCAAACCGTGAAGGCCTTTTAAGAGAAACAACACAAAACCTGTGTCTAAACTGTTTCCCCGTACATGAACCGTCCAGGTGAACACAGCAGGTACACAAATCTTGGGGGGTTACAAGGCAGCTGCCAGCAGAGAAGCCGCTTCTGAAGACTTGTGTTGCGCGGAGCAGCCTGGCCGGCCCTGCCCTTCCCGACGCTGGGCGGGCTCGCTGCTCCGGGGCTGCGGTAAGAGGACCACAGCGGGGGCAAGGGGGAGCTTAAACAACACGAATGAATTTTCTCACAGTTCAGGAGGCTGGGAGTCCCAGGTCAGGGCGTGGGCAGGGTTGGTCCCCACACCCCCAGGCCTCTCTCCTCGCCTTGCCGACGGCTGCGCCCCACTGTGTCCTCACATGGTCCTCCTCTACATGTACCCCCCACTCCACTGGGTCTCCTCCTCTTACAGGGACAGCAGTCCCATCAGATCAACCCTCCCTTACGACCTCATTGAACTTTAATTACATCTTTGAAGTCTATATATGCAAATACACTTCCTTTGGGGAGTGGGGCTTCAATCTGTGAATTTGGGGAAGGATGTAATCCAGTCCATAGACAATAAAGACAAGTTCAACCCCCTCTGGCCAACCCCACCCCACCCTGTAGGCCCACTCACCGTCCCTTTATCCTGGTGCCTCCCTCCGCCACTCTGTGAGACGCCCCCATCCTTTTCCTCCACGGCACTTAGCATACTTATAATCACATCTTTATGTGTATGAGGCTTCATTCATGGTCTACTCCTTGCGTTGGATGACAGACCTCAAGGACCCTGTCTGCCTTGTTTCCTTGTGTTTCTGGCACCTGGCAAAGTGCCTTGCACACAGTAGGCACTCAAATACTTTTGGAATTAATGAATTAATCAGTGCTTATATGATAAAAAAAAAAAAAAGTCATAGAGAGCCTGTCTTGGCAACACTTGGGTTAGGTCAAACTAAAAAGCATGAGGAATTTTTTTTTTAATCAACAAGCATCATTTTCCAATAGCTTAGCAGGTCCAGCATCCAGCCGGCCCCAGCTCCTGTCTGACAAATGCCTGAGTGATGGATAGTTCGAGAGAGAGGACAGTGAGTGTGAGATCAATGATTCCATAATTTGATGTTGCAGACAGAACATCAAAGGACAGTCTCCGTTGGGGCCAGGGAGGCAGTGAGAGTCACAGAGTTACAGAAAGCCAAGACAGGGATACGGCTGACGGGAGGTCTGAGTATGATGTTGGGGCCATGCCCCCTCCCCGATGCACAGCCCTGCTATGTCCACCTGGATGCCCAACTCCTAGGTGGGATCGGGCGTGTTCAGCTGTCCATACACCTGGACAGATAGATAGCAGCTGACAAGCCTTCTCTGGTTTGCTCTTGGGTTTTGTTCTTTTGCTATGACCCCACTGAATGCCTCTCTTGAATATAATTCAGGGTAATCTCTGTCATGGACATTTTGGCCAATCCTAACCTCAGCACACCCCCAGTATAGTTTTACTGTACAGAGCAGTACTTTCCAGCGTCTAGCACAAGCAATCCTCCTATACTCTACTCAGTGTGGTTGGAGAACCAGCACCATCAGCCTCCCCTGCAGCTTGGTTAGAAGTGCAGGATCCCAGGCCCCACCCCAGAGTGACAGAATCGGAATCTCTATTTTTGACAATATCTGCAGGAGACTCATAGGCAGATTAAAGTTTGAGAAGCATTTAACAGAGAGCAGATGGGTGGCTCAGCGGCTTAGCGCCACCTTCAGCCCAGGGCATGATCCTGGAGACTTGGGATCCAGTCCCAGGTCGGGCTCCCTGCAGGGAGCCTGCTTCTCCCTCTGCCTGTGTCTCTGCCTCTCTCTCTCTCTCTGTGCTTCTCATTAATAAATAAATAAATTCTTTAGGGAAAAAAAAAAAGAGAGAGAAGCACTTAACCAGAGTTCCCCAAACGTAGTTTCTTCTGATGACAGCGTCACAGAATGAGTGTCATGGGATCCCATCACTGCCCTTCAGGGGAGGCCTAGGATACCGGATTTTACATACCACACCTAATATAATGATATAATATGACCAGAAATTATATATCCAGGGTCTCTCAAGTTTCTCTAAACATTAAAGAATCCTGGGGAGCTATTTCACCAAAAAATAGTAAGTTTAGATATCATTTAAATCTCCCATTTTGGAGTCGAAGTAACAGTTTGACTCCTGATCAGATAAAATGTGTCCATGCCTGGGAGTGCCTGGGTGGCTCAGTTGGTTAAGTGTCTGCCTTCAGCTCAAGTCATGATCTCGGGTCCTGGGATGGAGCCCCATGTCAGGCTCTTTGCTCAAGGGGGAACCTGCTTCTCCCTCTCCCTCTACCTGCTGCTCCCCTGTTTGTGCTCTCTCTCGCGCTTGCTCTCTCCCTCTCTTCTCTCTCTGTCAAATAAATAAGTTTTTTTTAAATGTGTCTGTGCCTGAATTAGGAAACCGTGGTCACTGTCATCAACACAGGGTCCAAGTGTAAACCCCAAGGAGGCTCCAATGACAGAGGAAGCACGGAGGCATCCCTTAGGGACACACAAGGTCATGTGGGCTTGTGCCGCATTGTTTGAGTCCTTTGTCAAGTTTGCCAAATCAATACTCATCTTCCAAGATCACAAGATTACATGAAAACAAAGCTGAGGTTGTGGCACAGTGTTGACTGGGCAGTAGTCACTGGGCTATTTCTCAGAAACACCTTTCCATGTCTTTATCCCATTGAGATCGTCAGGAAGCCCCTCGGAGCGAGCTGGTGAGCACCAGTGACAGTGGTCGAGGGGAGCTTGAAGGAGTGTGGGCAGATGTCCCCAGAGAACATCTGAGGAAACTGTCTGTGAGTGAGACCCTGCCGATCCCGTTGGCCCAGTGCCTGGGGTGAGGCCTGGAGCCGGCCCCTCAGGGGATGGTCTAGGTCAAGGTCCCCCAGCAGACTGCAGGCCTCAGATCCCAGCTCCACCACTTCCTGTGTGAACTCGGGAAAGTTCCTGCCAGGCTCTAGGCCTGAGTTTCCTCCTCTATAAAGTAGCACAAGCATCAGAGAGTTGTCAGAGAATTTCATTCATTCATTTGCTCATTCATTCATGAAGACAATGCCATGTGCGTAGAAGATATCATTTAGTTTTTATCATTATTACTTTTTCACTAAGAACTTTATTTACTAGACTCTAAGCCCTGAGGGTAGCAGCTCATTTGCCTCCGTCCCTGTGGCCCGAGGGGCTGGCTGGGGTCAGGGTGGGGGCTGCACTTGACGGGGGCTTGAGGACTGAAGGAAACCACGTTCTCCTCCAACCAGGGCCACATGCCCACGGGTGACTCTGGTGACTGTCCCCATGGTTAACTTCTAAACACCAGCCAAAGGAGGCCCCGTGGACACCACCATGAAGAATATCGTGTAACCAGCAAGGCAGAGAACTTTGCAGAAAGGCTTGGAAATCATGAGTCCAAAGAGGAGCTAAGGACAGAAGGGGCGGGGGGTGGACACAGACGGAGGGGTCCGTGTACAGAGCCCCCACTCCGTGCAGGAGAAAGGGGAGAGAGCAGCCGGGAGGCCTGCACCCCAGCCCGCTGCCTGGGCCCGAGCTGCACGCAGGCACACAGACGGGTGGCCCCGCGCCGGGACCCGCAACCCCAGATCAGACTCCAGGCCCCAGATAGCGTTAGCGGAGTCGTGAAGTCGGTGGGGTGACTGGTGCCAAGAGTCCCTCGACAAGGCTGTGGCCTCGGGGGGCCTGTGAGGCTCCACAGAAGAGGAAGAGCCACCTGGCGGCGGCAGCCCTGGGGTGGCCGCCGCCTGCCCTTCAGTCCTCTGCCCCCCTGAGATGCTTGTGTGGACCCAGGAGGGAGGTGCTTGAGGTCAGAGGGACCCAGTGACTTCCCCAAGTATGCGATGTCACAGAAGGCTGGGCTGAGGCCCCAGAATCCCTGATCTCCTCTTGCCGGGTGAATATGCTCAAGCAAGAAGCATCCAGGGGCGGGCACCCCCCGCCAGTCTGCCCCCTCCTGTCCCCCCACTGCTCTGGGTCTGTTCCTGCCTCTCCGGCCTCCCACCCCCAGCTTTCTGCCTCCCCTCTGTCAGAACTCGGGGTGCTTCACAGCGAGCCCCCCAAATGCAGAGCAGGTGTTCCCAGGTGTGAGAGCAGCAGGGTGAGGCCCCTGTCGCTCCCTGAGGCTGGGGGCATCAGAAGGGCAGGGGGCCCCTGGGGGCGGACGGTGCGTTGAGGAGACCCCTTCTGAGCCTCCACTCCTGATTTTCTCTGAAGTGGGTGCCTGCCTTTCCCCCAGGCCGCAGAGGAGCCCACCTGTAGCAGAGCTCAGACGGCCGGGAAGGAGGGCACCATCAGTGCTTCTGTTAATTTCTTTTCTTTCTTCCTTTTTTTTTTTTTTTTTTTTTTTAATTCTGAGAAAGTACATAACATAGAATTTGCCATTTGTGGCATTTGGTGCAGTCACGGTTTTGTGCAGCCACCACCACTAACTACTCCCAGGACATTCCACTTGCTCCAAAGGAAAACCCCGTTCCCATTAAGCAGCCACTCCCCCATCCCCCATCAGCTGCTTCCTGGCTCTGTGGATCCACTCCTTCTGGACAGTTCCCGTGCCTGGACTCCTGGACTCCTACAGCATGTGACATGCATGTCTGGCTTCTCTCATGCAGATAATGTTTTCTAGTTCACCTGCGTCGTAGCACGGATGAGGTCTCCACTCTTGTGTGTGGCCCAATAGCCCAATATTTTGTGTTTAGACACCGTATTTTATCGACTCATCAGTCCATGCAGATTTCAGTTGTTTCTACCTTTTGCTCTTGTGAATGATGCTACTGTGAGTATCTGTATGCAAGATTTGTTTAGACATCTGTCTCAAGTCTGGGGTATATATGCCCAGGAGAGCAATTGCTGGCTCGTCTGGTAATTCTAGGTTTCAATTTTCGAGGGACCACAGGCTTTCCACAGAGGTTTCTGCTTTTGGGGTTCTTTTTCTTTAAGATTGAATTTATTTATTCATGAGAGACACAGATAGAGAGGCAGAGATGTAGGCAGAGGGAGAAGCAAAATGTGGAACTTGATCCCAGGACCCCGGGATCATGCCCTGAGCCAAAGGCAGATGCTCAACCACTGAGCCACCCAGGTGCCCCCCACAGAGTTGTTTTTCAATTATTATTTCTTTCTTAAAACTCACAACAGTGTTCTGCTCCCTGGCAGCAAGGTGCCAGACACCATGTCAGCCCTGTGTGTCATATTCCTATGGGAACCTCTAGGGCAGGTATGATCATCCTCATTATGTGGATGGAGGGAGACAGGCACAGAGTGGTGGCAGCCCCAAGATTTATACTCCGAGTTTTCTGCTTAGAGAACTCAGTCCTGCCTGCTTGTCACCCATCATTGCACTTATCCTTCTCAATGTCTACATGACCTTCTAGAGGGACTGAGTGGAGGGAGACGGGGAAGAGTTGTGGGCAGCTGTTGTGATTGGGAAGACCCAGGTGAGGGGTGGATGGCCCAACTGACATGGTAGTTTCTCTGTGATGACCAAAATACATTTTTAAAGGCAAAGTGCAGATGTCCATCGACACATGAATGGATAAAGAAGATGTGGTGCACATACACAATGGAATATTACCCACACATCAAAAAGAATGCACTCTTGCCATTTGCAATGATGTGGATAGAACTAGGGGGTATTATGCTAAGTGAAAAAAATCAGAGAAAGACAGATATCATATGATCTCGCTCCTATGTGGAATTTAAGAAACAAAACAGATGAACATAGGGAAAGGGAGGGAAAAATAAAATAAGATGAAATCAGAGAGGGAGACAAACCATAATGGACTCTTGACTCCAGGAAACAAACTGGGGGTTGCTGGAGGGAAAGTGGGTGGGGGGATTGAGTGACTGGGTGATGGGCATTGAGGAGGGCACGTGAGGTAATGGGCACTGGGTGTTATATGCACCTCATGAATCACTAAAGTCTATCCCTGAAACTAATAATACTCTCTATGCTAATTAAATTTATTTTAAATAAAAGAAAAGTGATTGGCGCAAGCTCTTTTCTCTGATAACAATACAAGAAAACTACAAGCAAATACTACATTAAGTAAAGCCTACCCCAAACAGGTGAAAATTTTTAAGTGTTCGATTCTCACTAGAACACCTCTGGGAAAGAATGAAGGGAGCCAACCCCACGGCTGCTTTGTGAGGGGCCTCGGTGGGCCTGGCAGGGCTGGACAGGGGCATTCTGGAGACCCCAGGGAGCCAACAGGCTGCTGTGCGCGCAGTCTCGAGGACAGAAATACATTTGCATATAAGCTTTCCCAAAAATGTTCAAATGTGTTTCTCCTGTCTTGTCAGAGCCACAGACACGGGACCGCAAGAGCCATCCATTTACCGGGCTGGGCTGTGACACTGGAGGGTTCCTGTCACAAACTCCCACAGCCAGGCCTCAAGCCTGTGGAATGTCCGGGGATGCTGGCATCTGGTGCCTCCTGAATGAAGCCAAACAGATGCAGGAATTTGTCTGTAGAAGAACCGGATGGATGTGTTGAACAACAAAGCCATTTGACTTTAGGAGGTTTGATCGTCTGGCACCCCGAGGTCACAGGTGGGCAGGGAGATCCAAAGTTAGCAGCAGGCTGTCCCCGGGGGCCCTTTGTGCTTGGAATAGGAAGTCTGTTATTCCAAATTATGACACCAGCAGTAATAGCTAACATATATGGAACACATGCCCCATGTCGGGGCACCGGGTTGAGAGCGTCATCCAGATTCCTGACTCCATCCAAACAGCAACCCTGGTTCATCTCTACTATTTTTTTTAAGATTTTATTTATTTATTCATGAGAAAGAGAGAGAGAGAGAGGCAGAGGGAGAAGCAGGCTCCATGCAAGGAGCCTGACGTGGGACTCGATCCTGGGTTTCCAAGATCACACCCTGGGCTGAAGGCGGCGCTAAACCGCTGAGCCACCCGGGTTGCCCCGTCTCTACTATTATTTTCCCCAATTGGTGGATGGGAAAAGTAAACTGAGGCATAGATAAAGGTTACAAAGCTCCTCAGTGGTGGAGCAGGTGCCCAGAGCCACACTCTAGGGGAGCCACTGTCCTGAAACCCTGCCAGGAGGGATGAGGCTCCCTGAACACCCCCCAAACCCTGCCATCGTCTTGTCCATGGAAAGTTCTGTCTGGAAGGAACCCAGCTGGACTCCGAGGGAGCACCAAACAGGAAAGAGCAACTGCCCTGACAGGAGATGCTCAGGCCTGGGCCTGCCCTGGGGCTTGAAGCTGCGCCAGAGCCAGGTCACCAGGCCTGGGAGGTTGAGGAGGGCAGGGACGCAGGCAGGACCTGATGACAAAGGCGGGGAGCCCACAGGGCCCTTGACCCAGACACCCCAGCAGCGTCTTCCTGCCTGCGGGTGGCAGCTCTGAAACAGCGTGGTGGGGAGCCGGGGAGGGGCTGGACCCCAGATGGCACTTCCCGACTTCCTCCAACGCCCTCAGCCCCCTCCTGCTTGGTCCCCTTGGGGGGCCTGGGGCCCCGGTCACCGAGGCAACTCTCCTCTGAGAAGAGCCCACATGTGGGGTGCTTTGCCGGGTCCTGGATCTTCTCAGCACCCCCGGATCTGCCGTGGCCCTGTCTCGTCCTCATCCGTCAGGCCCCAGATCCACCCAGGGAAGAGCTGACCAGTCCTTCCCCACACCTAAGGCTCCCAGCAGCAAGCCCTGCCAGCCTGGCCCCCCTACCTCACAGGAGGGAGCTTCTGTGTTCCCAGGGTAATGCAGCCGATCTTCCTACTCCTACCCACCTGTCCCTACGTCTAAAGGGGTTTGTGGGGGCGCCTGGGTGGCTCAGTGGTTGAGCATCTGCCTTCGGCTCGGGGTGTGATCCTGGGGCCCTGGGATCGAGTCCCACATAGGACACCCACAGGGAGCTTGCTTCTCCCTCTGCCTGTGTCTCTGCCTCTCTGTGTCTCTCATGAATAAGTAAATAAAATCTTTTTTAAAAAGTGTTCGTGGAAACAAATGGCACTGGGCCAACTGGATATCCACAAGCAAAAGGGGAAGCTGGATGGCTCCCTCCCGGCGTACACAAAAATGGATGAAAGACTTAATTTTACGAATGAAAACTATGCAAGTCTTAGAAGAACATAGAAGCAAATCTTCGAAGCCTTGGGTTAGCCAAAGCTGTCTTAGATGTGACACAAAAGGCACAGTGACTAAAGTGCAAATACACAAATTGGACTTCATGAAGATTAAAAACCCCTGTGCTTGAAAAGGCACCGTCCAGGAGGTGTAGACGCCTCCACTGTGGGAGAAAACAATTGCAAATCAACTTGCTGATAAGGGACTAGCGTCTAGTACGGGTTTTTAAGAACCCTTAACATTCAACAACAAAAATACGATTAACCCGATTTAAAAATGCACAAAAGGTCTGAATAGACACTTCCTCGAGGGAGATACACTAATGGTCGGTAATGATATTACAAGATGCCTGTTAGTCATCACATTAGTCCTTAGAGAAGTGTAAATCAAAACCACAGAGAGTTACTATTTCCCACTCACTGGGATGGTTTTAATAGAAAAAGACAGTAACAAGTGTTGACAAAGCTCTAGTGAAATCAGAAGCTTCAGAAGTTGGGAGAAGGAAGGTTAATGGTGCAGCTGCTCTGGAAAACAGTCTAGTGGTTCCTGGAATGGTGAAGCGTGGCGTTATACTACGACCCAGAAATCCCCCTCCTGGATATATACCTGACGACACTGACAGCAGGCGTTTGCACAAAAGCCTGCATGCAAATGTTCATAGCAGGGTTATTTATATAGTAGCCAAAACAGGGGACCAGCCCAAAGGTCCATCAACTCATGAATGTATAAACAAAAAATACAGTGATCCACACAATGGGATAATATTTGGTCATTTAAAAAACTACACAGTGATGATAATTGCATAATGTGGATGAACCTCAGAAACATCATGTGAAGTGTAAAAAGCCCTTTGCATATGACCACATACTGAATGATCCCATCTACAGGAAATGTCCAGGACAGACAAACCCAACCAGACAGAAAGAAAATCAGTCGCCAGAGGTTGGGGGAGTGAGGAAAGGAGGGTGACTGTTGATGCATGAGGGGTTCCTTCAAGGAGGGATGAAAGTGTTCTGGAGCCAGATGGTGGTGATGGTTGCACAACTCTGTGAATGACCAGCCCCCTCCAGGGGGACCATGTGAATTATGTCACAATAAAAAAAGTGTTAATACACGTAAACACATGTAAAGCCCAGAACACACAATCTTCAGTCCATGCCCCCTCTTCCCGTCGGGGTGTGCCCAGGCCTCTGCTGCCTCAGCAGAAGGAGTCAGAAATTCTCTCTCGGTGGCCGCTGGCTGGCTGCTCAGACCCCCACCTGCTGGCCCTGTGGGGGGTGTGGGCTGAGCTTCTTGTAGGTTCTTCCCCTCCCTGCCCCAAGGGTTTGTGATGTTACAGTGCAGGACAGACCACCTGCATCTCTTCCCCGGCGCCTCCATGAGGTGAGCCACTCGGGGGATGCTCCCCTCCCTGCGGCCAGTGAGCGCAAGAGCGAGACCACAAGCCAGCAGGCTGGACCGCAAGACCCACCACCCAGAACCGAAGTCCACCCCGGCCGTCGCCAGCACTGAGAAGCGCGAGCTTCTCTGTCCCTGTATTTCACCACAGAACCCGTGACTCCCATTTATACCCGCCTTCCGGGTGATACACATGCGCTGGGGATGGCAATTTGGGAACAGAGGAGAGAGGCCAGTCCGCAGGAGAAAGAGGAGCGCTTGGATGTCAGCAAGAGCCGGTTCCAATGCTGGCTTCACCCCTGCCTGTGTGACCTCAGGGCCTTTGATCCCTCCCCGGACAGAACACGGGACTTCCTCGCACTGGGAAAGTCTAATGCAGTGAGCAAAAACACACAACTACACCACTAAAGGTGCAAAATGACACATGGGACACCCCAGTCCAGGCTGGTGTACAAATGGAGGGAAACAGTGGTGGTTACAAGAAATCCACCTTCATGATTTAAATCTGACATGATGGTAACCAGCCTGAAGCCAGACAGGTGCTCCCTGTTGTCAAATCTGAGACCTGCTTCTCCCTGTTGATCCCGCCCTCCCCACCCATCTCTGCACCGCAGATGCCGGTGGCCCCTCTGTCTTGATTTCCACCTTCTCTTCCCCTGCTCCCAGGATGTGAGTGCTTCCTCCCTCCCGAAGACCTGTCCTGGACTTTCTTCCTTCTTCCAGATTTTGACGTTTCTCTCCTGAGGGGGCTACTCCCTCCCAGGGCTCTAAAGATACGCACAGACCCAAGACTCTCCAAAAGACATCATTTCCCAAACCCACGTGTGCCCATGCAGGTTTGAGCCATCTCACAATCAACCTGTACAAAGCTGAAAGGTCGACCTTTTCTGCTTTCCATTCCGAGTTTCTCATCCCAGTCTACAGCGTGCCGTCTTGCCAGTCCTTCATCTTCAAGGCCCATTTCCAATTAGTCAGATCTACCCCTGCAGTGTCTCAGGGTCCCACTCTTCACCGAGACCGTCCGTCTTCTTCATATGTCTCCTATGCTGCTCTTCTGTTATCCCTTCCCGCACAAAGATCAGTTCCAAATTCAGTGCCATTAAACAAGAACCATTCTTTTAGGCTCCCAGACTTTGTGGGTCAGGAATTCAGGCAGGGCGTGGAGGCTCATCTCTGCTCCAAGGTCTTCGGCTGGAAGACTCCAAGGCTGGCAGGGACCCAGGGGAGGACTGGAATCTTCTGAGGGCTTGCTCACTCACAGGTCTGGTATTTCGCGTGGGCTGTCGGCCGGGACCACAGGACCATCAGCAGAACAAGGAGACACGGCACCTCCCCGGTCTGCTCGGGCTTCCCCACAGCATGGTGGCTAGGGGCTAGGCGCCAGCACCCCAAGTAAGCCAGGCAGAAATCGTATGACCTTTTATGACCTCACCTTGGAAGTCATATAGTGTCACTCCTGCCACAGTCAGAAGAGCACCCAGATGCAGGAGGGAACCGGAGACCTCAAGGCTTGATAGGAAGGGTATCAAAGTTAGATTCTAAGGAGAGCACGCAGGATGGAAACAGTGTGGCCGCTGTTCTGGGGGAACACAGTCCGCCCTGATCCTAACCAGAATTCTTGTTTGCAGTCTCTGACAGCAGAGTGAAGCCGGGACCAGAGGGGTCACTTATGCTCCCCAGATATCCACTGGCTAATTTTGACCTTCTCTCAAAGAGAGCTCAGTAGCTTGGCTCTCCACTGCTAGAAAAAAAACCCCAAGATCCTGGCTAATTTGGTCCCAGCCTGTTCAACAAGCTCATCTTTAAGTACTGCTGTGCTGCATTCATATCAGATGACTTGGAGTCCTTGAGTTTGTCCTGAATCATAAATACTTCCTTCCCTTACCCTGGGCTGATTCCCAACTGGGATCGTTGTTTTGAAATCAGTATTGGTCTGAAGGCAAAGTTTACCAAGTGGCTTATCTTAGCTTAGGAAGATGAAAAGGAAAAAGAACCACTTCCCACTGAGTGACAGTTACCCACCCAGGAGAGGCAGACAGCTGGCTGTGATGCAGGCTGCTCCTTGTGCTTGTCATCTTTACCCCAAAATGAGTCCTAGCCACTGCCCCCAATACTGCCCGCTCTGTGGGATCCCCTTGTCTGTGCAATCTTTGAACATCTTTCCTTCTGAGGTGGGAGACCCTGATGCCAACCATAAACCCCCTCCAACCTGAAGATTCATCTGACTACCCTGTCCCAGGGCCGTTAATAGCTGAGTCTGAAACTGGGCCTTGTAATGAAGCACTAGAGGCCAAACAGAATTGTCCTGCATGCAAACACCATGACGGCAAAGATGACTTCAATTAAATAGGAGTTAATTAAGCTTTGATTGTCGAAATCTCTACTGAATCACCAACTCAGAGGGTGAAATGAGCTCTCTATGCACTCAGCAGCATTGGGTGAAGGATCGGGTGATGGAGGTCAGGGCCTGCAGATAATATTCCCCCAAGAGGCTTTTTTTTTCCTTTGAACATAGGGTGCAGAAAGTTAGCTAATCTTAACATTCAACTCACAGCCTTCAATCATCCTGAATTCCGAGGCACAGGCGAGCCCCCTTCCCTGTGCCCACACCTCACCCTCCAGTGCGCAGACCAGAAACACCCATTCCGATGGGTCTGATACACCCTTGTGTGTGCGTGCACGTGTGTGTGTGTGTGTGTAGTGCTGCTTTGTGTGTGTTGATGCCCCCGCTACGTCCGTGGTACGGTGCCATGTATCTCTTTCTATTTCTTGTTATGTTTCACTCAGCGTTGCTAGGAGTCCAGCTGAGCTTGTCTGTGTTGCACAGTTAATCCCCTGGCAGCTCCACATTGAATCCCTCCAGCTCCTGCTGCCACTAACAATGGTGTGATGGTTGCTGTGCAGTCTCGAGTCAGAGTGCCAACGGGATAACCGGTTAAGGACACTCTGCTTTCTTAATTCCATCAAGCCCACCAGGTTCCCCCGCCCCAGGGCCTGCACCAGGATATGCCCCCTCCCCCAGCAGTGGGTACATGGCAGCTTCACCTCCTCCTGTGTGCTGCCTGCCCAGCCTGCCCCTCTGACAGCCTCTTTCTGGATTAGCCTAAATTTCTCTCGTCTCCCAACCTCACCACCAACCCATCTTATGGGCCCCCGTCTTGAGATCACTGAATCTCCAAAAAGAGATGGGCCTTGAGCGGTGCTCCGATGGCAAGCCCCCTGTATGATGCATGCGCCCCGGTAACTCCCACACACACATCGATTTATCCTACACGCACCTCTGCTGCTTGGGGAAAGCTACACGGAGAAACTTAAATTTACAGATCATTGAACGTATTCATCGCCTTTGCAAATGTTTCAGATGGGCCGGTGCAGATCGCCCCCTGGTGGCACGAGACCAGCTCTGCCCCCATCCTTCCGATTCCCAGCAGGACGTTTTAGGGAATCTTCTCTTTCCCTGGGGACCTCTTGGAGCCAGAGCAGTGTCGTCCCTGCAGGAGCAGAGTCTCGTTCTCTCTCTGGCTCCCGCCCGCCCCGCTGCAGTGGCTCACGCAGAAGTCGCTGTGCACACACCATGCCCGTGCCCATTTCAGCCTCCCCAGGCGGGTGTTACTGCTGCTCCAGTGTCCCTTTCCCTCAGTCATGCCTGAAACGTCCCCTCTTTGGCGTGTGGGACCCACAGCCCCCTGGTTTTCCTCCTGCTGCCTTCGTCTTTGCTCCTCTGTCTCTTGTGTGACCCTAGTCCTGGGCCCATCCTGGGTATTTTCATTCCTGACCCTTTTCTCGCTCACTGACTTGTCTCGCCCACTCACCTGGCTCCAACTGCCACTGGTCTGCGGGCACCTGAGCCGCCCCAGCCCCGCCGTCTCCCGCACCCCCGACCACGTATCTGCCTCCTGGGCTTTTTCTCCCGGGTGCTCCGTGGACCAGCCGCTCAGATACAATAGGACCACACTAGAAGTCATCGTGCCCCCCGCAGCCTTCTCCACTATGCATCCCCCATCTCTGTGGCCAGTGCCCGTAGTCCCATGTGACCCCCCCTTTTCTCCTCATCAGCTTTTGTGAATTGTGTTCACCAAAAAGACAGATTGAAATCTAGCCGCTGTACCTGTGGGTGTCACACGGTTTGGAAACAGGGTATTTGCAGATGTAATGAAGATGGAAATCAAGAAGTCATCCTGGATGAGGACAAGCCCTGAGTCCAGTACAACTGGTGTCCGGATTAGAGGGTAAGAGAAACACATGGGGACGCCATATGACCGTGGGGACATGGACTGTGGTAGCGCTGCTACAAGCCCAGGAGGGAGCAGGATGGCCCACTGCAGCCGGAAACTAGGACGAGGCAAGGCAGGAGGGGTCTCCTGGAGCCTCATCTGGCCTTACGGCATCTGCAGTCTGGACTTCTGGCCTCCAGAGCCGTGAAAAAGTCCACTGCTGTCACTCGAAGCCACCCAGTTTGTAGTACTTTGTTGCAGCAGGGCCAGGAAATGAATCAACTCTTCATTTCTCAACAGCCCTGCTTCGGCCCCCACGCGGCCTGTGACATCAGCCTTCTAAGTGGCTCGCGGCCTCCAGGCTGGTCCATGCATCTTGCACGCCCGTGGCAGAGTGATCACGTGAAATGCAGACTCAGGCCGCCACCTGCCCCCCACCACCCTGATCCCAGCTGCTTTGTCCTTCCTCAGCCCGCGGACACATCCAGGTGGTTGGCGATGGGCGCTCCGCGTGCAGTGCCCTGCACCCCTCCCTCCAGCGGCATTCCCAGCCCATGGGAGCCTCCCTGGGGGTCCCGGCTCCTGAGGAGCATGCCCCCCCCCCCCCGGTGCTCACCGTTTATCCCAACTTTGCAGGGACCCCCACAGTCAGCCGGCTCCGAATCCCCAGTGTCTGCCTGAACGCTGGACATGAGCAAGAACTCTGCAGAGCTTTGTGAACTTGACCTCAAAACTTGAAAAGTGCAAGGCCTCGGTCTTTCTGGAGAGGCAACCAGAGATACTAAGCATCAGACCTGGGGCCACCTCAAAGCCGCTGTCTGCCACCAGCTGCAGGCTCTGGAGATGGTCTGGAGCTGACCGGGCGCCCTGGTTTATAGGCTACTGTTCCCTCCTGTCTGAGAAACGGAAGCCCCTGCAGTGCCATCCTGGGATGCTCAGCCCAAACGTGCCCCAACCAGGGCAGGACGTCTCCAGACCTTCCAAGGCCCCGGGGACCCATCACCCAACATACTTAACACATGTAAAGTCACCCACATCCAACACCAATGATCATATTTCCTTGAAAATGTGTGAAAGTCATCATTTTTCCTCAATACCACCATGCGTCCAGGAATTTTTGCAAAGTGAGAAAAATTAAACCTAAAAATTGTCGTTGAACAAAACACTGAAGAATTAATGTAGTGCTGCTTTTATTAATACTACTTTTATTAGACATTCCATTGCATCCCTGTATTGGGGTTCTCCTTTGATTGCATTTTTGCAAAACTTTCAACAGCTCCGGGCCTTAGGCCCTGGGTCCATTGGGCTTTTGGGCTTCAGAGACAGAGCCAGGAGGTGGGAAGGCCACAGCTGTGTGCAGTGGGCTCCAGGCACGCTGGCAATGGGCCAAGACTTTTCCCTGGGTGGCAGGCCCTACAGTGGCATCAGGACAGAGTAGCTCAGTCACTGAGATACCACAGGTGTCCCTCCCTCGCCCGGGGTCAGCCACAGCACGGGCTCCCATGAGACTGCCTGTGGGTTTCTCGCTCTGCCATGGAAGGGGGAGGCCAGAGCTAACAGCCCTTAGTTCTCTCCGCCCTTCCCTTCAGGAAGGGTCATGTGGCTCCAGAGCTGCCCCTGGAGCCCAGAGATCGCAGCCTCAAGGGAAGCCCAGTCCAACCCCAGAGACAGAGGCTCCTAGTGGCTGGGGGAAGGGAGAGGGGAGGTGGGCACAGGCTTGAGTCTAAGGAGACCAGTCCTGGCTGATCCTTGATAAGCAATGTGGCCTCAGGCAAGTTTCTGAACCTCAACTGTGCCCGGTCTATAAAACGGGAATACCTGAGCTGCTAGAAGGCGGGGGGGAGTGGAGGGTGTTCATTGCAACAGATTGCTGGGCTTGGCAGTTCCTCAGAAAGCTAAATTAGGTTCTCTTAGGTTCATGCCCAAGAGAATGGAACAGAAAGACTCAGGCAAATCCTTGTGCACTCATGTTCGTGGCAGCTCTGTTCACAGGAGCCAAAACATGGAAACCATCCAAATGTTCTTCGACAGATGAATGGATCAACAGAACATGGTGCATCCCTCCAATAGGATATTACACCGCGGTCAACAGAAATGAAGCTTTAATACCCGCTAGAACATAGATGAACCTCAAAAGACATGCCAAGGGATCCCTGGGTGGCGCAGCGGTTTGGCGCCTGCCTTTGGCCCAGGGCGCGATCCTGGAGACCCGGGATCGAATCCCACATCAGGCTCCCGGTGCATGGAGCCTGCTTCTCCCTCCGCCTGTGTCTCTGCCTCTCTCTCTCTCTCTGTGACTATCATAAATAAATAAAAAATTAAAAAAAAAAAGACATGCCAAGTGAAATAACCCAGAAACAAAAGGGCAAAGGTTAGATGATGACATATCTAATACCCAGAACAGGCAAATCCATAGGGATGAAAGGTAGATTACTGTTGTGGGGGAGAAGGGAGTGGACACAGGGTTCCTTCCTGGGATGATGACGATATTCTGGAAGCAAGGTGCTGATGGTTGCACAGCTGTGTAAATGTACTATAAACCACTGAATTGCACACTTTAAAAGGGTGAATTTATAATATGCGAAGTCTGGGGTGCCTGGATGGCTCAGTCGGTTAAATGTCTGACCCTTGATCTCAGCTCAGGTCATGATCTCAGGGTCGTGAGTTCAAGCCCCGCCCAGCATAGAGCCTACTTAAATTCTTTTTAAAAATTTCTTTTTTAATTTATAAATGTGAAATCCATATCATTAAAAAAAGAATAATGTTGCTTTAGTATTGATGATTAGAATCAAATAGTGAAAATAAAAAGTCAGACACCAGTAGGCTGGGTCCGATGTGTCCTTATCTCATCTTCTTACAAGGACACCAGTCATATTGGGTTGGGGCCCAGCCAGTGACCTCCTTTTAAGCTAATTACTACTTTAAAAACCCTTTCTCTGGGCAGCCCTGGTGGCCCAGCGGTTTAGCGCTGTCTTCGGCCCAGGGTATTATCCTGGAGACCTGGGATCGAGTCCCATGTTGGGTTCCCTGTATGGAGCCTGCGTCTCCCTCTGCCTGTGTCTCTGCTTCTCTCTGTCTCTCTCTCTCCCTGTGTCTCTCATGAATAAATAAATAAAATCTTTAAAACAAAAACAAAAACAAAAACCCTTTCTCTAGGGCCACCTGGGTGAGCGTCTGCCTTTGGCTCAGGGCGTGATCCCGGGGTCCTGGGATCGAGTCCTACATTGGGCTCCCTATGGGGAGCCTGCTTCTCCCTCAGCCTGTGTCTCTGTGTCTCTTATGAATAAATTAATAAAATCCTTAAAAAAAACCCTCTATCTCTAAATACAGTCATATTCTAAGGGTTAGGATTTCAACATATGTGCGTTGGGGACGCAGTTCAGTCCATAAAGAAGGGGCAGCCTCACTGGGGACTATAGCAGCTCTTGCCAGTTGTCTTATGTCAGCCAAAACTGAAACAGAAAGTGTCCTTTCACGTCCCTTTGCATGCCTGTCTTTGTACATTTATTTGCTACTCTGTCATTTGCAGAAACATCAGAATGACCCCTGAGAGTCAGCTGCCCCTGCCTGCAGATAATGGCCTCCCAATGTCTCAGGCCCGGCTAGCTCAGGTTCAGCCCAGCCTGGGTCTCCATGCCACCCTCACCCGTCAGCACAGCCACCCAGACAGGAGACCGGGTGCCAGAGGGTGGGGGGCAGCTGGGAGCAGTAGTGCAAGGGCCCCACCCCAGAGCCACCACCTCTTCACATGACAGAGCCAGTCCCTCCCTCCTCTGAGCCTTTATTTGCTCATTTAGAAAATACGTAGGTTTGGATCTAATAACTTGCTAGCCATAATATTCTGGGATCTCAGAATTAATCCCTATAGTATAACATAATCTGCACAGAATAAAACCTTGGCCGCACCCAGTGTCAAATTCTAATGCAGCATTTGACTCCAAGCAGCTCCTGTGCAAACATTTCTAAAAGGAATTTAGATTCTTCTCTGGCTCCTCCGAGTGGTTAAGTTGGAAATAGAGTCCTGGTTTCCAGGTCTGGCTTGAGGACCTTGGGTGTGTTTCTTAAAAGTTTTTAATAATTTCTGCCCACAGTCCCCAAGACCTTCCCAAAGCTCTAGGAGCAGGACGGAGAGGTGGAGGGAGAAACATACCTATGACCTCAACGGCGAAGGGAGCACAGAGCAGGGGAAATGTGCTGCTGGGAGGACCAGCCATGGTTGAGCAAGGACACCGGCCAGCAGCTCTCAGGGCCCAGTGAGGTCACACAGTATAAACTGGATGGGTCACGTGTACCATCTAGGATCTCAAAATGTCAGAGCCGGATCTGGTGTGGCTTCTGAGACCAGGGACCACCCCTTGATCGGGCACCACACTGGAGGAAGAAGAGGATGAGGGGCACCCATTCCTGCCACCTGGAACGGAAGGCGAGGGAGCGCGTGTGGTGCTGGTCAAGGTCACCCCCGTCAGAGAAGTGAGCACCTAACCCTGGACGGCTTGTCATGAGAGACCCGGGAGCCCCCTGCCTCCTGCTGGGAATGTCTACACCACCTGAAATACTTTATTAGAGTGCATATTGATGCAGCATCTTGGTTTTTATGAGAGGACATTAATCAGTGGTGTTTGAGTCCTTTTGGAAGGACTCTACTTAAAGAAAAATGTGTATGCCAACCATTCAAACTTAGAGAAAGCTAGTAAATTAGAACAGCAACTCTGCATTAAGGAAGGAAGAAAGGGTGGAGGGAGGGAGGATAGCACTGAGTAAACAGAGAATTATTTTTTAGATTTTTGAAATTAATTAATGTATTATTTATTTATTCATGAGAGACAGAGAGAGAGAGAGAGAGAGAGAGGCAGAGAGAGAGGCAGGCTCCACGCAGGAAGCCCGACGTGGGCCTCGATCCCGGGTCCCCAGGACCCTGCCCTGGGCCGAAGGCAGATGCTCAACCACTGAGCCCCCCGGGCGCCCCTGAGTAAATGGAGAATCGATATCAAGCCAGCCCGATTTCCTGCAAGCTAGCGCCAGATGCATCGTCACCTTCAAATCCATGCCACGTCCAGAGGGGAGCACCTGGCGGAGGCAGCGGTTCTTCCCAGGTGCCTCCAGAGACCACTTTCCCATCCAAACAGGCCCTGGCGGGAGGGCCGGTGGCGCAGCTGCGATCCGTGTTCCGATGGCGCCCTCTGGTGCCCAGCAGGTGCAGAACAGGAAGCCTGGACCGTTCTGGAAACCGCCGAGGCGTCCGCGCAAGGATGGGCGCACCGGGTCCGGGGGTCCCGGGGGTCCCGGGGGTCCCGGCCCACAGACCCTTACACCCTCGGGCTCCCGCTGCCATGAGCCGAGCGAGCAGGGCCCAGGCTTCCCTGCCGAGGCGGGGCTTTCCGCCCCAGGGCGACCTAGTTACCACCAGCTAAGGATGCTTTCCTCAGACCATTATGTTTGAATCGCAATCCCAGAAAGAGAAATCCAATAATAGGAAATGATACACACATTATATGCACGAGACGCTGACTCCTGCCAGCTTCCGTATCCCCACTGCACGCCCGAGGAGCCGGGCTCAGAAGGCAGGCGGTGGGGCAGCCGGGGGGCGGCGGTTGAGCGAGCCCCACGTCGGGCGCCCTGCGTGGAGCCTGCTTCTCCCTCGGCCTGTGTCCCTGCCTCTCTCTCTCGCTCGCTCTCTCTCATGAATGAATGAATAAATAAAACCTGAAAGAGAAAGAAGAAAGAAAGAAAGAAAGAAAGAAAGAAAGAAAGAAAGAAAGAAAGAAAGAAAGAAAGAAGAAAGAAAGAGAGAGAAAGAGAGAGAGAGAAAGAAAGAAAAAAAGAAAGAAGAAAGAAAAAAGAAGAAAGAAAGGAGAAAGAAAGAAAGAAAGAAAGAAAGAAAGAAAGAAAGAAGAAAGAAAGAAAGAAAGAAAGAAAGAAAGAAAGAAAGAAAGAAAGAAAGAAAAAAAAGAAAGAAAAAAGAAGAAAGAAAGAAAGAGAGAAAGAAAAAAAGAGAGAAGAAAGAAAAAAGAAAGAGAGAGAGAAAGAAAGAAAGAGAGAGAGAAGAAGAAAGAAAGAAAGAAAGAAGAGAAAGAAAAGAAAAGAAAGAAAGAAGAAAAGAAAGAAAGAAAGAAGAAAAGAAAGAAAGAAGAGAAAGAAGATGAGAAAGAAGAGAAAGAAAAGAAAAGAAAGAAAGAAGAAAGAAAGAAAGAAAGAAAGAAAGAAAGAAAGAGAAAAAGAAAGAAAGAAGAAAGAAAGAAAGAAAAAAGAAGAAAGAAAGAAAGAAAGAAAGAAAGAAAGAAAAAAGAAAGAAGAAGAAAGAAAGAAAGAAAGAGAGAAAGAAAGAAAAAAGAGAGAAGAAAGAAAAAAGGGAGAGAGAAAGAAAGAGAGAGAGAAAGAAGAAGAAAGAAAGAAAGAAAAAAGAAAAAAAGAAGAAAGAAAAAAGAAGAAAGAAAGAAAGAAAAAAGAAAGAAGAAGAAAGAAGAAGAAAGAAAAGAAAGAAAGAGAGAAAGAAAGAAAAAAGAGAAGAAAGAAAAAGAAAGAGAGAGAGAAAGAAGAAGAAAGAAAGAAAGAAAGTAGAGAAAGAAAGAAAAGAAAAGAAAGAAAGAAGAAAAGAAAGAAAGAAGAGAAAGAAGAGAAAGAAAAGAAAAGAAAGAAAGAAAGGAAGGAAGGAAGGAAGGAAGGAAGGAAGGAAGGAAGGAAGGAAGAAGGTGGTGAAGGGCCGGAGCTGGCCCTGAGCCTCCTCGCGGGTTTCTCCCACGTTCCTCAAGCACAGCAGCCTAACTCCTGATGACATGTCGGCAAACAGCTGCTGTAGGTTCGTGACATCAGTACTAAGGAGTTCCCCCGAACACCTGAAAGCAGGTATGCAAAGCAAGACGTGAACATGAATGTTCGGGGCAGTATTATCAGCGGGAGCTAACAGGTGCAAGCGCCCCACGTGTCCAGCCCTGATGAGTGATCGAGATGTGCTCTCGGTGGAGAATGGAGTCTTATTCAGCCACCAAAAAGGAACCAAGAGGGAACGAGGCACCGATATATGCTACGGTGCGAACGTTATGCTAATGAAGAAGCCAGGCACAGAAGAAGCAGATATTGTGTGATGCCCTTTCTATGAAATATGCAGAATAGGCAAGTCTGTAGAGACAGGAAGCACCTAAGTGGCTCCACGGGCTCAGGGAAGGGGGAATGGGAGTGACTGCTTGATGGAGACACGGTCTCCTTTTCAGGTGATGAAAACCTTTTGTAAACATATGGAGGTGATGGCTGTACAACACTGAATTTACAAAATGCTACTGAATTTGTACACTTGAAAATGGTTAGTTTACATTATTGGAGTTTTATCCCGGTTAAAAAAAAAAATTCTCGTTTTAAAAAAGAAAGGAGTTTTACTCACCTGTTCAGGATTTTTAAGAGTTTCACAATCTACCTTAAGATTATTAATTTGATAAATTTTTCTGAGCACCTATATATGTGCCAAGTACATTTGGGGACCACGCAATGAGGGGAAGGGTGCAGGGGGAGCAAAAACCTCTGTTTTTATAGAGGTTACATTTAGAGAGGGAAACCAGACAAATAAGACATTGTCACAAAGTATGTTGTATACTAAGTGGTGATAAATACTAATGAGAGACTCAGGAGAGAAAGGAAGCGAGTTAGTATGTGTTGGTGGCAGGGAGAAGGCTAAGGAAGTTCCATGAAGAACTTGATGGCCTTCTTCACATGAAGAAGTGACATTTTTAGTAAAGATCGGAAGGAGTGGGCAGAGAGAACGTGACAATATCTGAGCGAAAGGGATCCAGGCAAAGGGAATAGCAAATGCAAAGGCCCTGAGGCAGGAGCATACCTGGAGCCCAGGTATGTGGGTATGTGACTCTGGAAGGTTTTGAGCAAAGCAATGACATGGCCTGACTCTTTCTATCATGTGCATAAAACACACATAGACTAAAAGTCATAAAACAAGGAACCCATTCCACCCTCATTCCAAGTGTGACTTCTAGAATATGCCTTCTTTCGTTCATTCTCCCATATCTGAGAATTTATAGCTCTTATCTATGGAAAGGAGGAGAAAAAAAATATTAGTAATTATTCCTAAGTGCCACTGATATGCTAGGAAAAGACAGCAAAAAGCTGTGGGTGATTAATAGACCATTAAAAGCCATATGTTAAAGCCGCAGGGCATCCTTGGTAGCTTACAAATAGGTTCTCATGTCCCACAGCAAGAGGCACAGAAAAAGCTGAGGACCAGGCTCAGGACTTGATATGGGGCTGAGCTACCGAGGTCAACAGGTCTGTTATGTCAAGTTCAGTACCCTGAAGGCAAAAATGGAACCCTGACATATCGGTGACCCAAATATCTAGAACATCTTGATTTTGCTAGCTCTTTTGAGGCTGCAGAAGTGCTCACTGCTCCTTATTAAGAAAAGTCACTCTCTCCTTGTTTGATGATACAAAGGTTTGACCCTACAAGACAACATGCCCCCTCTCCCCAGGACCTGCCCCCAAGGCCCCTCTTGTCACCTAGGCCAGCAGCTGGTTGCAGCATAACCCTGTCAAGGACATGCTGGCTTTAGTAATTGGAGAGAGGGACTATCCCCCAAAGGTGCTGTAAGATCTAACCAGCACATACGGGGAGGAGGCATGGCTCTTGGGACTGGAGACCCAGGACACTTGGTCATGGGAGCCAGAATGTAAGGTTGCAGAGGGGAGACCTTATTGAATTGGAAGCACTCTTTCAAGAGATAGGGTTTAACACCCTGGCAAGGACCCCAGGAGATGATAACCCAAAGTTAATTTGGAATGCCATAGTTGCTGCTGCAGATGGTGGAGGAAGGGATAAAAAGACTCAGAAATGGTGAACTCAAATGGATATACTATGTACAGCCAGAAGATCCACCAAATGATTATGTTCCATAAGAATCCACATCATCCACAGGACACCAAATTTTCCACGATCAGAAGGAAGGTGCAGGTAAGATGGAACCATTTATCACTATGAAGTTCAGTGATGGTTCTACAAAGGCGACATCAAGGCTGACAGAAAATCCCATTATGGAGCTGGGCTCACTAATAACAATGGGGATGATTGGATCCTAGGACAATGGCGGCTAGGTAGCTGCTCGCACCTGCCAGAAGCCAGGTGGGAAACTTGTTTATTATTGCAATAAACAACAGGACTGAGGTGGCAGCTAAGAGGTCCTGATCCACAGGAAATTATGAAGATGCTTAATAAAACATTGGCAATCCCAAAGGCCAAATAGATGGGCAGCTCGCACTAGCTGCTCATACCAACAGAGGAAAGCAAGGATGTGTGACCAAGAAGCTGAGGGCAGTCATCCTAGCAAAGAACAAAAACGAAAACAAAATCCCTGTAATCCCTTGCCAAGTCTCCAGAACTGAGTTAGTTTTCAGAGCTGGAACCCACTGACTGAAGAAGATGCCAAGTTCCTAGTAGGTACAATCCCACAATATCACAGCAAAGATGCCAGGTGATGATTGTCCAGTGCTTCTCCAAAGTGACCTATGGCCATTCACTTGGGTAACTCTGCACTGGGGTTGGGGGAATACTCAACCATTTAAAGGACTATTAGACACCAGATCTGAGGTGACATTGATAACCAGCATCATGGCTGACTTCTTGTAAGAGTGGGGGTATATGGTGGTCAGAGGATAAATTGTTCCTGTCCAAGGCTCAGCTTGTAGTGGGTCCACTGATCCATAGACCCACTTGGTGGTCTTCTCTAACTCTCAAATGTGTCGCTGGGATTGACATATTTTCTGTTTGATGTAGCCCTTAGTTGAGGAAGACCTTGTGTAGGAACCCTCTGATGCTACCCCCTTCCCCACTGCCTAGCCAAAATAGTACATACAAAAACAATCTAGCATCCTATGGGAATGACAGACATTATTAGTACCACATGTAAGAATCTCAAAGATGCAGGCATGGTGGTCCTCATTTTCTCCATTTACTTTTCCAAACTGGTTCCTGCAGAAACCAAAGAGTTGTGGAGAATGACAGTAGACTACCACAAACTCCACCAAGCAGTCCCCAACAGACACCTGTTGTGTCTGATATGACATTCTTTCTAGAGCACATTCACACAGCCCTAGGTTTGTGGTATGTGGCCCTTGATACTGACTTGGCGAATGCAATTTTTTCTATTCCCATTAGAAAAGATGATCAGAAGTAGTTTCCATTCCAGGCAACAACATACATTTTCAGTTTTGCCACAAGGTCATGTTAATTCTCCTGTCTACTGAAGACATCCAGGCATTCTGAATATCCAACAAAACTTTGATATACTACATTGGTAACTATATTATGTTAGTCTAGCTAGGTAAGCAAGAAGTGGCTGATACGCTGGAGATCTTAACAAAGCATATGCAGTCCAATGGGTGGGAAATAAATCCTACAAAGATTCAGAGTTCTCCTACATCAGTAAAAAATTTTAAGGATCCAGTGGTCAGGGCATACTGATACATCCATACATACCCCCACTCCCATACCAAGTAAAAACCAACTCATTGCATCTTGCCTCACAATCACAAACAATAGATCTTAAAACCTCCTAGGACTGTTTAAGTCTAGAGGCAACAAATCTCATTCAGAAATGCTACTATAGCCCATGTACTGGGGGTTCCAATGACTTGTAGCTTTGAGTAGGACCCAGAGCAGGAAAGGGCTCCTCAGCAAGCCCAGACTGGCACAAAGAAACTTACCCCCTGAGACCACATATAATCTGGCAGAAATTGGTCTTAGAAATATTGGCAGTAGGAAAATATGCTCTGTGGAGCTTACACAGGGGGACCCCTAGTGTGGAAGCAAGGTCAAATGATCTGTAGCATCTAAGCCCAGGTAGACATGGAACATCTGGCTGTGGGTCACCAAGTTACTAGCATTCAAATTCCCATCATAAATTGGGTTCTGTACGACCCACCAAGTCATAGATAGGGTGGGCCCAGGAGCAGTCACTATAAGATGGAAATGGTACATGCTGGATAATGCACAAGCAAGACCAGAAGACACTAGTGAACTGCACCAGAGCCTCTCCCTCAGCTCACACTTATGGCCATTGTCAGGCTACCTTAAGAACAACTAACAAAGGATGTGAAAGCCTAAACTTAATTTACAGATGGGTCAGCTTGGTATGTGGGTCAAAGCCAAAAAATGAATGACAATGGCACTTCAGCCTCTGGAGAGTCTCTGAAACAGACCACAAAGTCCTCTAGAGGGCAGAGCTTTGAGAAGTGCATCTCATCATGTATTCAGTGTGGAAGGAGAGGTGGCCCACCAATAGGGTGGGTGGCCCACCAATAGGGTGGGTGGCCCATGAATTGTGGGTGGTGGCTAATGGCCTGGCTGTCTGGCCAGGAGTCTGAAAGGAAAAAAAGATGGAGGACAAGGAAATCTATGGTAGAAGAATTGGAGTGGGTTTGAAATGTGATGATCTTTGTAACTCACATTAATGCCCACCAGTGGGGTGCCTGGCTGGCTCAGTCAGTAGAGCATGTAACTCTTGATCTCAGGGTTGTGAGTCTGAGCTTCACATAAGGTGTAGAGATTACTTAAAAATAAAATCTTAAAAAAAAAAAAACACAACAACAACCCACAAGGCAGCAGTTGCAATGGAAGAAACACTTAGCAACCAAGGAGACAAAACGATCAGTTGACATCAGCCAGCTTCAATCATTGATGACCCCAGATCTGGCACAATAGCTCTGAGACCAGAGTGACCATGGTGGAGAAATGGAGGTTATGTATGGGCCCTACAGCGTGAGCTCACCAAGACTGAATATCCAACCTGTAAACAACAGATATCTAAGCCAGCCAAGCACTATTCCTCTAGACCAAGTGACCTCTGGATGCAAATTGAGTGCATTAATTAATCTAATCTAAGATGCAGAGATTATTCTAACAGGAAAAGGCCCCTCCTTTGGATCTGAGTTAGCTCCTTCTGCCCACAAGACCTTAGCCAGCACCAGTAGCTAACGACCTATGGAACATTAGGTTAACCCAAATGGGATCCCACATAACTGTTCATCATACCAGACCCAGGGACCCCCTTTATAGCAGGAGGCCCTACAATCATGGGATTGTATCATGCATTGGACCACTCAGAGTTACCAGATCCATAGTCCTGAAATAATCTATGAATGATACATCTGACATGATGCTCTATGGTGGTGAGGTACCATTCTCCAGAACTCCATATACATATAGAATCAAAGACCCTTATAATAAGGTGCCATGTGTCTAGTAGAAAGAATACATGGATCTGAGAGCCCAAGGGTGGAAGTATGAGTGGTCCCACAAACTATCGTTCCGAGTGAAACTCTGAGAGATTTGGTTCTTCTCTTTTTCATGACTTGGCTCTGCAAGTTAGACCTCCTGGTCTCCAATGGGGTCAGGTTCTCCCCCATTGTACTCCCCCCAGGGGAGTACAGCAAGTGTCCCCTTGAACTGTGAACCATGGCTACTGCCTGGGCACTTCTGGGTTCCTTATATCCAAGGATTAGTATCTTGGCATGGATAATTGACCATGATTATTTAGAGGAAGTATGCATGCTGCCACTCACTGAGGAAGAAAATACTATGTGGAGCACCAAGTGATCCACTTGGGTACCTTCTGGGGCTCTTTGGATCAAGTGTGACAGTAAATCAACAAGTGAAGCACCCTTGACCTGAGAACAGCATGGTTACCAGGGGATTATGGCTGGTCATTTCATCATAAACCCCACAGAGAATGAGTAAAGGAGAAGAGGGACAATGAGTATCACTTGAATCCAAACAGTGCAAGGGGTGGACATGGAGATGCTTCTTCTGGTGCCCTGGAAATGTTGTTTCTAAAAGTAATGTGGCGAGCACCTGAGGGGCTCAGCAGTTGAGCATCTGCCTTTGGCTCAGGCTGTGATCCCAGGATCCTGGGATCAAGTCCGGCTTCCAGCTCCCTGTGGAGAGAGCCTGCTTCTCCCTCTGCCTGTGTCTCTGCCTCTCTCTCTCTCTCTCTCTGTATCTCTCATGAATAAATAAATAAAATCTTTAAAAAAAGAACATTTGACCACAGACATATGAATTTGTTTCTAGACTCTCAGTTATATTCCATTGCTCTATATGTCTATCCTTACACCAGTACCACACGTTTTGATTACTGTAGCTTTGAGGTAAAATTGGGAAATGTGAATTTTCTAGCTTTGTCTTCCTTCTTAAGATTTTTCTATTTGGGATTCCTGAAATTTCTTTTTTTTTTAAATTTTATTTATTTATTCATGAGAGACAGAGAGAGAGAGAGAGAGAGAGAGAGGCAGAGACACAGGCAGAGGGAGAAGCAGGCTCCACGCAGGGAGCCTGAGGTGGGACTCTATCTCGGGTCTCCAGGATCACGCCCTGGGCTGCAGGTGGCGCTAAACTGCTGAGCCACCTGGGCTGCGCTCAAATGGTTTTATTTTTTATTTTTATTTTTTTAAGATTTATTTATTTACTTGTTTATTTATGATAGACATATATATATAGAGAGAGACAGAGACACAGGAGGAGGAAGAAGCAGGCTCCATGCCGGGAGCCTGAAGCGGGACTCAATCCCGGGACTCCAGGATCGCACCCTGAGCCAAAAGCAGGCGCTAAACCGCTGAGCCACCCAGGGATCCCTCAAATGATTTTTAAAAAGAGTGAGAAGGCCATTCAATGAAGAAAGATAGTCTCTTCAATAATGAAGCTGGAACAACTGGACATCCACAAGCAAAAGAATTAAGTTGGACCCTTATCTCACACCATATACAAAATTAACTCAAAATGGATGAGAGATCTAACCATAAGATCTAAAATTATAAAACCCTTACAAGAAAACATAAATTTTCATGACCTTGGATTTGGCCATGATTTCATAACTATGACACCAAAAACACAAGCAAAAAAGAAAAAAAATTACACTGAACTTTATCAAAATTAAAAACTTTTATAATTAAGGATACATCAAGAAAATGAGAAAACAACCTATAGAATGGGAGAAAGTATTTGAAAATCATAGATCTCATAAGGGTCTGGATATAGAATATAGAAAGAACTATAGCAATTCAACACGAAAAAGACACGCAATTTAAGAACTGGCTAAGGACTTGAATAGACATTTGTAAAAAGGGATATACAAATGGCCAAGAAGTATGTGAACACACATTCAATGTCTTTAATTATTAGGAAAATGCACTCAATCCCACTAGGATGGCCAAATAACTTTTAAAAGGAAAATAAGTTTGTAAAGATATTGAAACATTGTACATTGCTGGTGGGAATGTAGAATACTGCAGCTGCTTTAGAAAACAGTTTAGTGGTTCCTCAAAAATTTAAGCATAGAATTATCATATGATCCAAAAAAACTGAAAGCAGGTGTTTAAACAAAAACTTATACACAAATGTTCATAGCAGCACTTTTCAATAGCAAAAGGTGGAAATAACCCAAATGTTCATCAATGGATGAACAAAATGTGTTGTAACCACACAATGAAATCTTATTCAGCTGAAAAAGAAATGGAAGTACAGAAACAGGCCACAACATGAATGAGCCTTGGAAACATTATACTGAGTGAAAGAAGCCAGACACAAAGGAGCATATATTGTGTTATTCCATTTATATTAAACGTCTAGAAGATGTAAATCCATACAGACAGAAAGTAGATTTGTGGTTTCCAGGGAGAGGAAAGAATGGGGAGTGACTGCTTAATGGATATGGAGTTTCTATTTAAGGTAATGAAAATGTTCTGGAAATAGTGGTGGTGGTTTACAACAATCTAAATGTACTTAATGCCACTGAATTGCATACTTTGAAATGACCCAAATTATAAATTTTATGCTATGTGTATTTTTAAAATATACATATGAATGTGTGATAAAAGCTCTCAGCAAGTTAGCAATACAGAGGGATTACCTTGATAAAGAGTATCTACAGCTATCAGACTACTTAATGTTAAAAGCCTGAGAGCTTTCACCCTAAGACTGGGAATGAGGCAAGGATGACTACTTACTCTTATACAACACAGTACTGGAACCTCTAGTCATTGAATACAGCAAGAAATAGAAATAAAAGGAAATATAGGCAGAAAGGAAGAAATAAATCTGTCTGTATTTGCAGATGACACGTTTGTCTACATAGAAAGGGTTGAAAAAAAAGGAAAGAAAGAAAGAAGAAAGAAAGAAAGAAAGAAAGAAAGAAAGAAAGAAAGAAGAAAGAAGAAAAGAAAGAAAGAGAGAGAGAAAGAAAGAAGAAAGAAAGAAAGAAAAAGAAAGAGAAAGAAGAAAGAAGAAAAGAAAGAGAGAGAGAGAGAGAAAGAAAGAAAGAAAGAAAGAAGAAAAGAAAGAAGAAAGAAAGAAAGAAGAAAGAAAGAAAGAAAGAAAGAAAGAAAGAAAGAAGAAAGAAAGAAAGAAAGAAAGAAAGAAAGAAAGAAAGAAAGAAAGAAAGAAAGAAAGAGTTGAGGGCAGCCCTGGTGGCCCAGCGGTTTAGTGCCACCTTCAGCCCTGGGGTGTGATCCTGGAGACCCAGGATCGAGTCCCACTTTGGGCTCCCTGCATGGAGCCTGCTTCTCCCTCTGCCTGTGTCTTTGCCTCTCTTTCTCTCCCTCTCTCTCTTTCTCTCTCTGTGTCTATCATGAATAAATAAATAAAATCTTAAAAAAAGAAGGGGTTGAGGAATCTACAAAAACCTTTTAGAATTAATATGTGAGTTCAGGGATCCCTGGGTGGCGCAGCGGTTTGGTGCCTGCCTTTGGCCCAGGGCGCGATCCTGGAGACCTGGGATCGAGTCCCACATCGGGCTCCCGGTGCATGGAGCCTGCTTCTCCCTCTGCCTATGTCTCTGCCTCTCTCTCTCTCTCTCTCTCTCTCTCTCTGTGACTATCATAAATAAATAAAAATTAAAAAAAAATATGTGAGTTCAGAAAGATCACAAGATACAACATCAACTTGTAAAAATCACTCACATTGCTATATTATATAGAACTAACAATGGAAATACATAAACCAAAGTTTAAAACAAAATATAATTTATGATAATTCAAATAGAAATGACATACTTAGGATATATTTAACAAAAATTTACAGAATGATCAAAGAATTGAAAAGACATTTAAATAAATAGACATATAATGTTCATGGATTATAAGACTCGACATAAAAAGATATCAACCTCCCCCAAATTGCTCTATAAATTAAAAAAACCAATAAGAAGAGATCAATGAAACCAGGAGCTAGGTTCTTTGAAAAGATCAACAAAATTGATAAATCTGTAGCTATGCTCATAAAAAGAAAGAGAACTCAAATAAACCAAATCACTAACAAAAGAGGAGAAATAACAACCAATACCACAGAAATACAAACAATGGTAACATAATATGAAAACCTATTTGCTAACAAATCGGACACTTAGCAGAAATAGATAAATTCCTAGAAACATAATGCACCAAAAATGAAGCAGGGAGAAACAGAAAATCTGAGTAGACCATTACCAGCAATGAAATTGAATCAGTAATAAAAAAATTCCTCCAAAAACAAAAGTCCAGGACCAGACGGCTTTACAGGTGAATTCTCTGAATTCTCCCAAACATTCAAAGAAGAGTTTAAAAAAATATTTTAAAAATTTAAAAATAGGGATCCTTGGGTGGCGCAGCGGTTTGGTGCCTGCCTTTGGCCCAGGGCGCAATCCTGGAGACCCGGGATCGAATCCCACGTCGGGCTCCCGGTGCATGGAGCCTGCTTCTCCCTCTGCCTGTGTCTCTGCCTCTCTCTCTCTCTCTCTCTCTCTCTCTCTCTCTCACTGTGTGCCTATCATAAATAAATAAAAATTAAAAATTTTTTTTAAATAATACAAAATAAGGAATTAATACCTATTCTTCTCAAACTATTCCAAAAAATAGAATAGGAAGGAAAACTTCCAAATTCATTCTATCGGGCCAGTATCACTTTGATACCAAAACCAGATAAAGACACCACCAAAAAAGAGAAATATAGGCCAAAACCTCTCATGAATATAGATGCAAAATCCTCCAAAAAAAGAAAAAAGAAAAGGCAGCAAACCAAATGCAACAATACATTAAAAACGGTCATACATAGGGGTGCCTGGGTGACTCAGTTAAGTGTCTGCTTTCAGCTCAGGTCATGATCCTAGGCTCCTGAGATTGAACTCCATATTGGGCTCCCTGTTCAGTGGGGAGTCTGCTTTTCCCTCTTCCCACCCCCTGCCCTGCTCATGCTCTCCCTCACTCTCTCACTTATGTGCTCATTCTCTTGAATAAATAAATAAAATCTTTTTAAAAAATCATACACCATGATCAAGAGAGATTTATTCCCAGGAGACAAGGGTGGTTCAATATTTGCAAAACAATCAACATGATAAATCACATCAATAAGAGAAGGATAATAACCATATGATCATTTCAATAGATGCAGATAAAGCATTCAACAGAGGACAACATCCATTCATAATTAAAAAAAAAATCCTCTGCAAGATAGGTCTAGAGGGAACATACCTCAACATGATAAAGGCCTTATGTGAAAAGCCCACAGAAAACCTGACAGCTTTTCCCCTAAGGTCACAAATAAGATAAGGATGTCCACTCTCACCCCTTTTATTCAGTGTACTACTGGAAGTTCTGGCCACAGCAATCAGACAACGTAAAGAAATAAAGTCATCCAAATTGATAAGGAAGAAGTAAAGTTATCACTGTTTCAGGATGACATGATGTAGAAAACCCAAAAGATTCCACCAGAAAACTACTAGAATTGATAAATGAATTCAGTAAATTTGCAGGATACAGAATCAACGTATGGAAGTCTTTTGCATTACTATATGCTAATAATGAAGTAGCAGTAAGTGAAATTAAGAAAACAATCTTATTTACAATTGCACCAAAACTAATAGTAACATAAAACCTGGGAATAAACTTAACCAAAGAAGTGAAAGACCAGCACTCCGAAAACTAACAGTGATGAAAGAAATTCAAGACAATGCAATTAAGTGGAAAAACATTCCATGCTATGGGTTGGAAGAACAAATATTGTTAAAATGTCTATTTTACCCCAAGCAATCTACAGATTCAGTGCCATCCCTATCAAAATACCAACATTTTCCACAGAACTAAAACAAGCAATCCTACAATTTGAAACCACAAAAGACCTTAAATAGCCAAAGCAATCTTGAAAGAACAAAAAACAAAACAAAACGCAGGCATCACAAATCCAGACTCCAGGTTATATTAGAAAGTTATAGTAAACAAAACAGTATAATACCAGCCTAAAACTAGGCACATAGATCAATGAAATAGGATAGAAAACTCAGAAATAAATCCACAATCATACAATCAATCTTTGACAAAGGAGAAATGAATATATAATGGGAAAAGACAGTCTTCAACAAATGGTGTTGGGAAAATTGGACAGCAACATGCAGAAGAAGGAAACTATACCACTTTCTTACACCACCCACAAAAGTAAACTCGAAATGGATTGAAGACCTAAATGTGAGACCTGAGACCATAAAAATCCTTGGACAGAGCACAGGCAGTAATGTGTGACATTGGCCATAGCAACATTTTTCTAGATATGTCTCCTGAGGCTAGGGAAGCAAAAGCAAAAATACACTATTGAAATTACATCAAAATTACAATTTCTGCACAGTGAGGGAAGCAACCAACAAAACTAACAGGCAACTTACTGAATGGGGGCAGATACTTGCAAATGACAGATCTGATAAAGGGTTAGTATCCAAAATATATAAAGAGAAGGAGGAGGGGCAAGATTGTGGAAGAGTAGGGGTCTTCAACTCATCTAGTCCTACAAACTTACTGAGATAACTTCCAAAACATCCTGAACACCTACAAATTTGACCTGAGATTTGAAGAGAGAAGAGCTGGAATGCTACAAAGAGAAAAGTTTTTGCTTCTAACAAGGTAGGAGGGTAAAATAATAATAATAATATAATGAATATAGTGGGGGAGTGGAATTGCTACTAGCAGTGAAAGCTTCTGTGGCATGAAAGCCCAGCCCTGGAGAAGCGGGAACTTTAAAAATTGGTGCCAGAGTTTTCCCTGATGGAAAAGTGCTCAGCAGGGAAATTGAACAGAATCTCATGAGGGGTAGTGAAGCCTCCAGATTCCCAGAATCACTATAAGAAGAGCGCTGCCTGGGAGAAAGTGCACTGCAAACTGTGGTCCAATATCAGAAAGGGGCTGGAGCCTGCAGCCCTTGGGGCATTTGGGAGAAGCCAGTCAGGCAGGCGGGCCGGCTCTGGACAGAGGTGGCTGTGCCCCATTCCTTTCTGGAGAGGCAGCCCCCAGGAGCATGGGTGCAGCAGGGCCCTGGATCCCAGGGCACCCAAGCAGACAAAGCCAGGGATCCTGTGTCCCCCTGGGGTAAGCGGAAGTGGGGAGGGTACAGGACAGCGAGGACTCTCCTGCCACCGAGTCCTGCACCTCCAAGCTGTGCAGATCAGTGCATCTGCACCTCCCTGGGAGCACATAGGCCAGTGTGGACTGGGAGACTGAGGTTAGTTACTCAAGGGGAGCTCAACCCCAAGCTGGAGACCTGGCTGCCGCCATTTTTTATTTTTCTCTGTTGCACCCTGTGCCTGGGAGGGGCGGGGTGGCCAGGGAATAGAGGCCTCAGGGGGTAAGCAGCTCCCACTGAGCCCAGCACCTGGCAAGGAGCGGGGCATCTCCACCCAGGTACACACACCTGAGAATCAGCACAGCAGCCCTTCCCCCAGAAGACTAGCTGGAAGAACAGGGGAAAAGCACATTTACTGAACAAGCAACACAGGAAAGTTCCAGGACCAAGCGAAAATAGTATATGGAACTAGAGGGTCTTTATTTTTGTTTGTCTTCTTCCATTATGACCCATTTTTATGTCACACTGAAATTTTCCAATATTTTTTCTCTTTTCCACCTTACCTACAATATTTCATTTCATTTCATTAACTCTTCATTTTTAAGTTTTTTCCTATTTGACTTTCATATTTCTACAATTACATGTCTTAGATATATTTTTCACTTCTGGATTCCCTTCAACGTATCCAATTTAATTTTGGTAAATATACAAGATATGGGTATTTGTTTTTTGTTTTTTCTGCCTTGTTTTGTTTTACAATGGTGGAAGTTAGTACCTTTTAACACGCGACCAAAATACACCCAGAACCAAGGGGAACATTGTGTTGGTTCATTCTGTGAGATTATATTCTCTCTTCTTTCCCATTCTGCTCCCCTCTTTTATCTTGTTTATGTTTTTGTGGTCAATGTTGGAGCTTTATATAAATATTCCTGATTTAGGGATGCCTGGGTGGCTCAGTGGTTGAGACTCTGCCTTTGGCTCAGGGCATGTTCCTGGGGTCCTAGAATTGAGTCCCATATCAGGCTCCCCAAGGGGGCCTGCTTCTCCCTCTGCCTGTGTCTCTGCCTCTCTCTGTGTATCTCTCATGAATAAATAAATAAAATATTTTAAAAAGTATTTCTGGTTTATATAAATTTGGGATTGAGCATCTTCTAACATACAGAACAAAATACACTCAGAACCAAGAGGATCACACTCTAGGACCCCTTCAGTAGAATACATTCTCTCTCCACTACCACTTCCATATCACCACCACCAACCCCCCTTTTTTTCTCTTTTCTTCACTTTTTTTTTCTTCTTTGTTTTTGGTTTTTGGCTTTTTATTTTTACTACTTTGTTTTAAAATTTGTTTTTCACTTTGTGGTCCCTTTGTTTTCTTTTGTTCTGTTCTACTTTTTCTTTTATTTTCTGGTATCTGGCCTATTTGGAATCATCTAGAGTTTATTTTACTTAGGCCATGTTTGATATTTTTTACTCAGCCCACTCATACAGACACTCTGCACTGAATAAAATGACTAGAAGGAAGAATTCACCATAAAAGAAAGAACCAGAAACAATACTCTCTGCCACAGAATTACAAAATTTGGATTTAAATATGATGTCAGAAATTCAGTTCAGAACTACAATTATAAAGCCACTGGTGGTTCTGGAAAAAAGCATAAAGGACACTACAGACTGTGTTACTGCAGAACTGAGATCTAATCAGGCCAAAATTAAAAATAGATTAAATGAGATGGAATCCAAACTGGATGCTCTAACTGCTAGTGTTAATGAGGTGGAAGAGAGAATGAGAGACATAGAAGGCAAGTTGATCGTAAGGAAGGAAGCTGAGGAAAAAAGAAAAACAATTAAGAGACCATGAGGAAAGCCTTAGGGAAATAAATGATAGCTTGAGAAGGAAGAATTTATGTATAATTAGGATTCCAGAAGAGGCTGAGAGAGAGGACCACAGTATATTTGAACAAATAATAGCTGAGGACATCCAAAATCTGGGGATGGAAACAGTCATTCAGATCCAAGAGATAGAGAAGATTCCCCCTCAAAATCAATAAAAACTGTCTAACACCTCGACATTTAATGGTGAAACTTGCAAATTTCAAAGATAAAGAGAAAATTCTTAAAGCCGCGTGAGATAAGAGATTCTTAACCTATATGGGGAGAAATATTAGATTAACAGCAGATCTCTCCACAGAGACCTGGTAGGGCAGAAAGGGCTGGCAGGATATATACAAGGTCCTAAAGGAGAAGAACATGCATCCAAGAATACTTTATCCAGCAAGGCTCTCATTCAGAATAGAAGGAGAGATAAAGAGCTTCCAGGATAGACAGAAACTGAAAGAATATGTGACCACCAAAGTGGCCCTTTGAAATATTAAGGGGAGCCCTGTAAAAGAAAGAGGTAGCCCAAGGAAACAATCCACAAAAACAGAGACTGAATAGGTAATACCATGACACTAAATTCATCTTTCAATAGTGAATGGGCTAAATGATCCCATCAAAAGATGCAGGGTATCAGACTGGATAAAAAAAAGCAATATCCATGTATTTGCTGTCTACAAGAGACTCATTTTAGACCTACGGACACCTACAGCCTGAAACTGAAGGGGTGGAGAACTATTTACCACTCAAACGGTCCTCAAAAGAAAGCAGGGGTAGCAATCCTCATATCACATAAAGTTTATCCCAAAGACTGTAGTAAGAGATGAAGAAAGACACTATATGATACTTAAAGGGTCTATTCAATAAGAAGACCTAACAATCATGAATATTTATGCCCCTAATATGGGAGCCGCCAAATATATCAATCAATTAATAATCAAAGTAAAGAGATACTTAATATAATAATACACTAATAGCAGGAGACTTCAACACAGCACTTTCAGCAAATGACAGATATAAGCAGAACATTGCCAAAGAAACAAGAGCCTAGAATGACATACTGGAACAAATAGATTTCACAGATACATACAGAACATACCAACCTAATGCAACTGAATACACATTCTTTTCAAGTGCACATGTAACTTTCTCCAGAACAGACCACATACTGGATCACAAATCAGGTCTCTTTGGTTGATACCAAAAGATTGAGACTGTCCCCTGCATATTTTCAGACCAAGATGCTTTCAAAGTAGAACTCAGTCACAAGAAGAAATTTGGAAGAAATCCAAACACATGGAGTTTAAAGAGTATCCTACTAAAAGAAGAATGGGTCAACCAGTAAATCAGAGAAGAATTAAAAAGACTCGTGGAAACTAATGAAAATGAAGATACAATTGTTCAAAATCTTTGGAATACAGCAAAAGAGGTCCTAGGAGAGAAATATATCACAATACAAGCCTCCCTCAAAAAAAAAATTGGAAAAAAACTCAAATACACAAGTTACCCTCACACCTAAAGGAACTCGAGAAAGAACAGCAAGTACAGCCTACATCAAGTAGAAGAAGAGAGTTAATAAAGATTTGAGCAGAACTCAATGAAATAGAGACCAGAGGAACTATAGAACAGATCAACAAAACCAGGAGCTGGTTCTGTGAAAGAATTAATAAAATAGATAAACCTCTAGCCAGCCTTAATAAAAAGAAAAGAGAAACAGACTCAAATTAATAAAATCTTTTCATTGAGGAGAATGAAAGAGGAGAGATCACAACCAATACCAGGGAAATACAAACGATTTTAAAAACGTATTATGAACAGCTATATGCCAACAAATTAGGCAATCTAGAGATGCATTTCTGGAAAATCACAAATTACCAAAACTGGAACAGGAAGAAATAGAAAATCTCAACAGGCCGATAACCAGGGAGGAAATTGAAGCAGTCATCAAAAACCTCCCAGACAGAAAAGTCCAGGGCCAGATGGCTTCCCAGGGGAATTCTATCAAACGTTTAAAGAAGAAATAATACCTATTCTACTAAAGCTGTTCCAAAGGATAGGAAGGGATGGAATACTTCCAAACTCATTCTGTGAGGCCAGCATGACCTTGATTCCAAAACCAGACAAAGACCCCACCAAAAAGGAGAATTATAGTCCAATATCCCTGATGAACACAGATGCAAAAATTCTGAACAAGATACTAGCCAATAGGATCCAACAGTACATTAAGAAGATTATTCACCATGACCAAGTGGGATTTATCCCCGGGATCCAACGCTGGTTCAACACTCGTAAAACAATCAACATGACAGATCATATCAATAAGAGAAAAAAACAAAAACCATAAGATTCTCTCAATACATGCAGAGAAAGCATTTGACAAAATACAGCATCCATTCCTGATCAAAACTCTTCAGAGTGTAGGGATAGAGGGAACATTCCTCAGCATCTTAAAAGCCATCTACGAAAAGCCCACAGACTGGGAGCCTTTCCCCTAAGACCAGGAACAAGACAGGGATGTCCACTCTCACCACTGCTATTCAACATAGTACTGGAAGTCCTCGCCTCAGCAATCAGACAACAAAAAGAAATAAAAGGCATTCACCTTGGCAAAGAAGAAGTCAAACTCTCCCTCTTTTCAGATGACATGATACTGTACATAGAAAACCCAAAAGCCTCCACCCCAAGATTGCTAGAACTCATACAGCAATTTGGTAGCATGGCAGGATACAAAATCAATGCCCAGAAATCAGTGGCATTTCTATACACTAAACAATGAGACTGAAGAAAGAGAAATTAAGGAGTCAATCCCATTTACAATTGCACCCAAAAGCATAAGATACTTAGGAATAAACCTAACCAAAGAGGTAAAGGATCTATACCCTAAAAACTACAGAACACTTCTGAAAGAAATTGAGGAAGACACAAAGAGATGGAAAAATAGTCCATGCTCATGGATTGGAAAAATTTATATTGTGAAAATGTCAATGCTACCCAGGGCAATTTACACATTTAATGCAATCCCTATCAAAATACCATGGACTTTCTTTACAGAGTTGGAAAAATCATCTTAAGATTTGTGTGGAATCAGAAAAGACCCCAAAGAGCCAGGGTAATATTGAAAAAGAAAACCAAAGCTGGGGGCATCCCAATGCCGGATTTCAAGCTGTACTACAACATTGTGATCATCCAGACAGTGTGGTACTGGCACAAAAACACACATAGACCAATGAAACAGAATAGAGAATCCAGAAATGGGCCCTGAACTCTATGGTCAACTAATATTCAACAAAGCAGGAAAGACTATCCACTGGAAAAAGGACAGTCTCTTCAATAAATGGTGCTGGGAAAATTGGACAGCCACATGCAGAAGAATGAAACTAGACCATTCTCTTACACAGACACAAAGATAAACTCTAAATGGATGAAAGATCTAAATGTGAGACAAGAATCCATCAAAATCCTAAAGAACACAGGCAACACCCTTTTTGACTTGGCGACAGCAGCTTCTTGCAAGATACATCTATGAAGGCAAGGGAAGGAAAAGCAAAAATAAACTATTGGGACTTAATCAGAATAAAAAGCTTCTGCACAGCAAAAGAAATAACAAAACTAAAAGACAACCTACAGAATGGGAGAAGATACTTGCAAATGACGTATCAGATAAAGGACTAGTATCCAAGATCTATAAAGAGCTTATTAAACTCAACAGCAAAGAAACACACAATCCAATCATGAAATGGGCAAAAATCTCACAGAGGAAGACATAGACATGGCCAACATGCACATGAGAAAATGTTCCACATCACTGGCCATCAGGAAAATACAAATCAAAACCACAATGAGATACCACCTCACACCAGTGAGGATGGGGAAAATTAACAAGGCAGGAAACCACAAATGTTGGAGAGGATGCGGAGAAAAGGGAACCCTCTTGCACTGTTGGTGGGAATGTGAACTGGTGCAGCCACTCTGGAAAACTGTGTGGAGGTTCCTCAAAGAGTTAAACATAGACCTGCCCTACGACCCAGCAATTGCACTGCTGGGGATTTACCCCAAAGATACAGATGCAGTGAAACGCCGGGACACCTGCACCCCGATGTTCATAGCAGCAATGGCCACAATAGCCAAACTGTGGAAGGAGCCTCGGTGTCCATCGAAAGATGATGGATAAAGAAGATGTGGTTCATGTATACAAGGGAATATTAGTCATCAGAAAGGACGAATACCCACTATTTGCTTCGAAGTGGATGGAACTGGAGGGTATTATGCTGAGTGAAGTAAGTCAATTGGAGAAGCACAATCATATGGTTTCACTCATATGGGGAATATAAGAAATAGTGAAAGGGATTATAGGTGAAAGGAGGGGAACTGAGCAAGGAAAATTAGAAAGGGAGACAAACAACGAGAGACTCTTAACTCTGGGAAACAAATGAAAGGTTGTGGAAGGGGAGGTGGGGGTGACTGGGTGACAAGCACTAAGGAGGGCACTTGATGGGATGAGCACTGGGTGTTATACTATATATTGGCAAGTTGAACTTCAATAAAAACAAAGGTAAAAATTAATTTTAAAAGCAAAACAATATATATAAAGAACTGATACAACTCCACATCCCCCAAAACAAATAATCCAATTTAAAAAGTGGGTAGAAGAGATGAACAGATATTTCTCCAAAGAAGACATCCAGATGGCAAACAGACACATCATCCGACATCAGGGAAATGCTAATCAAAATTGCAATGGGTGGTTCAGTCAGCTGAGCATCCAACTCTTGATTTGGCTCACATCATGATCTCAGGGTTGTGGGATCAGGTCCTGTGTCCAGCTCTGCGCTCAGCCAGGGTGTCTGTTTGTCTCTCTCCCTCTGCCCCTCCCCCTGCTAGCATTCTTTCTCTCTATAAAATAAATAAATAAATAAAGCTTTTAAAAAACTACAGTGAGATATCACCTCACACTTGTCAGAATGGCTAAAATAAAAAACACAAGAAACAATAGGTGTTGGTGAGGATGTGGAGAGAAAGGAACCCTCTTGCACTGTTGGTGGGAATGCATACTGGTGTAGCCACTCTGGGAAACAGTATGGAGGTTCCTCAGAAAATTAAAAGTACAACTACCTTATGATCCAGTAATCACATTACTGGGTATTTACTCAAAAAATACATAAACACTAATTCAAAGTGATACATGCACCTCAGGGTTAACTGCAGCATTATTTACAACAGTCAAATTATAGAAGCAGACTAAAGTGTCCATTGATACGTGTGAACTCATATGCACACACACACACACACACACTGGAATATTATTCAGCCATAAAAAAGAATGAAATTTTGCCATTTTCAATGACACAGATGGAGCTAGAGAGGACAATGCTAAGTGAACTAAGTCAGAGAAAGACAAATACCACATGATTTCATTCATATGTGGAATTTAAGAAACAAAATATGAGCAAAGGAAAAAATAAGAGAATGAGAGACAAACCAAGATATAGACTCTTAGCTATAGAGAATAATCTGATGGTTACTAGCAGGGAGGTGGTTGGTGGATGGGTGAAATAAATGATGGGGATTAAAGAGTACACTTATGATGAAAACAATAATTTAAATTTAAAAAGAAAATGTAGAAGGATCAAAAACAGAATAGTTTAGATATAGTCCCACACAAATATGCTTAACTGATTTTTGACAAAGGTACAAAATCAATTCAATGTTTTCAGCAAATGGTGTTGGATCAAGTGGACATCCATAAGCAGAAAAACAATCTCCAACTTAAACATCACATCTTGTACAAAAACTACCTCAAAATCGGTCATAGACTTACATGGAACACATGAAACTACTTTAAAAAAAAATCGGAGTAAAATATTTGTTATCTAAGACTAGGCAAAAAGTTTTCAGACTTGACTTCAGAAGTGTTACACAAAAAGGGAAAAAAACTGATAAACTGGACCTCATCAAAATCGAAACTATTGCTCTGTAAAAGCCCATGTAAAGGAGATGAGAAAACCTACAGACTGGAAGAGAAAATATTTGCAAACCACATATCTGACAAAGGACTAGTATGTAGAAAACAGAGAACTCTCAAAATTCCACAGTGAAAAAGAAATAGAAAATGGACAAAAGGCAGGAACAGATATTTTACTGGGTAAGATATACAGATGTTAACTAAAAGTAAACATTTTTATTCTATTAGCAAAAAAATTATGTCACATAGAAAGATGTTCAACTCACGGAACCAGAGAGTAGAAAGGTGGTGGCCAGGAGATAGTGGATGCAAGAAATAGGGAGATGCTAGTCAACGAGGACAAGCTTTCAGTTACAAGACGAGTAAGTTCTGTGGATCTAATGTATAGCATGTGATTGCAGTTACTGTATTATAATGATACTGTATTATATACTTGAAATTTTGTAAGAGTGGATCTTAAGTGTTCTAGAAAAGGTGATGGGTGTATTGATTAAATAGGTTGTGGTAATCACTTCAGGGTATACATATATTAAATCACCAAGTACGTCTTTAACAAACACCATCATGTTGTACAACCTGATGTCAATCATACCTGGATAAAGCTAGGAAACATTATATTCAATATTATTAGCCATCAGGGAAAAGCAAATTAAATTGGCAAGGGAGGTGGCACCTGGGTGGCTCTCTCAGTTAAGTATCTGACTCTTGATTTTGGTTCAGGTCATGATCTCAGGGTCCTGGGATTGAACCTCGTGTTGGGCTCCGACCTCAGCGCAGCCTGTTGGAGATTCTCTCTCCCACTTCCCCTCCCCCACTCACTTGCTCTCTAAATAAATAAATAAAATATTTTAAGAAACTGGCAATGAGATGTCACCATCTAGCAACAGAATGGCTAAACTTAGAACAAAAAATTAACACCAAATGCTGGTGAAGATGCATAAAAACTGGATCACTCATATGGTGCTGGAAGGAATATACAGCTACCCTAGAAAAGTTTCCAATTTCCTTGAGAAAGTAAAATGTAGCTACCATATGACCCATTGTCAAGAACCGAACACACTTGAACGGGTGGGAATGACTGAAATTGGGACATGTGGGCAGGACTTGTGGGTTGTTTGGGTGTTGGTGCCTTGGCTGTGACGTTGCACTACAGTTTTGCAGCCCTGAGAGCAACTGCAACTCTGTATTCTTTCTTAATCTATATGCTAACAATTTACAACCTCATAAAACGAGTGAATGTGAACAATGCGGAACGTTTAGTTTGCAAATTGTATAGAGATTGTGCTTGATAGAATTCGGCCCTTTCAGACTTCCCTTGCTTTCAGAAGGTAAGCAAACTTTCTTTGAATAGTTTTCTGTTTATTTTTTCCCCCGGTTTCTTTTCTCTTTCATGAGTTCCACTTTTGCACTTTCTTTTTCCATCGTGAAGTTGAACTTATTTTCGGTGGTCAAATGCAGGGATCAGTGAACTATGGCTCATGGGCCAGATCTAGTCCACCCTCTGTTTTGTAAAATTTTATTGCAGTTCAGGGGCGCCTGGGTGGCTCAGTGGTTGAGCGCCTGCCTTCGGCTCAGGGTGCGATCCCGGGGTCCTGGGATCAAGTCCCGCATCGGGATTCCTGCATGGAGCCTGCTTCTCCCTCTGCCGGTGTCTCTGCCTCTCTCTCTCTCTCTCTCTGTGTGTGTGTGTGTCTCTCATGAATAAATAAATAAAATCTTTTAAAAAAAGCTTTATTGCAGTTCAGCCCATTCATTCATGTCCATATAGTCCATGGTGGCTTCCATGCTACAGGAGTTGAGTTGAGTGGTTAGGACAAAGAAAGACCCTGTGGTTCATGAAGCCTAAAATATTTACTCTGGGTCTTTCCAGAAAAAGTACACCGATTCCCTGACCTAAGGGATTAAAGAATAAAATGCAGTTTTATTTAAAACATACAGAACATTTATACCAAGAGACTAAATGAAAGAAATATTTAAAAATTAAAATGTATTTTGCATACTTTAATTACTTCTAAATATTCCAAATTACATCTTAAATAAAAGAGAAAATACAAATTATAATCAGTGAATATCAAAATATGTGTAAAAATCATTTACATCATGTTGTATTATTCAATATGCCACTTGAGATCTTAAATATTATCAAACATTTTATACAGATGCGTAAGGATTGGCCGTCCTCGCGTTTGCCATCAGAGTAAGGGTCGGTGTCATGCGTCCTCCTTGTTACACGTTGAAACTGAAGAGCAGCGACGGCTGTGGGCGCCCGGGGGCTCCGGTGGAGCCGAGGCCCCTTGATTCCCCCCGGGCCGGATCCGGGGGCGCGGCGGGCGCGGGGTGCGGTCCCCGGGCGCAGGTCGGCCTGACGCCCTCTGCCCCGCGCTGCACCCCTGTCTCTGCCCTGAACCGAGATTTTCAGAGTCGTAGGACCTGGATCCCTGCGCAGCCTTTGAGCGCCTCGCAGCGGGGGCGCCCCAGGGGCCCAGCCCAGAGGGGCCGCCAAGGAGGGGTGCCCAGCCCAGAGGGGCCGCCAAGGAGGGGTGCCCAGCCCAGAGGGGCCGCCAAGGAGGGGTGCCCAGCCCAGAGGGGCCGACGGACGCGCTCACCGTCTTTGCTGCGAGTGCGCGTGCCCGCCGCCCCCGTCCTCCCCGGGCCCTGTCGTCAACGCGGGCGCGGCGCCACCCGCCAGCTTTAAGGCGGCCGAAGCCACGGACCCTCGTCCTGAGGTCACCACCAGAGGAGAGGAGGAGCGGGGCCCGGGGCCGAGAGGCTGCAGCCAGCCCCGAGGGGCGGCGCCGGCCAGATGCTCTGTGATAGTGCAGGTGCGTGTGAGTGCGTGCGGGTGCATGCGGGTGCGTGCAGGTGTGTGCGGGTGCTACAGGTGTGTGCGGGTGCGTGCGGGTGCGTGCAGGTGCGTGGGGTGCGTGCGGGTGCATGCGGGTGCGTGCAGGTGTGTGCGGGTGCTACAGGTGTGTGTGGGTGCGTGCGGGTACGTGCAGGTGCGTGCAAGTGTGTACAGGTGTGTGCGGGTGCGTGCGGGTGCGTGCGGGTGTGCGTGCGGGTGCGTGCAGGTGCGTGCAAGTGTGTACAGGTGTGTGCGGGTGCGTGCAAGTGTGTGCGGGTGCGTGCGGGTGTGCGTGCGGGTGCGTGCAGGTGCGTGCGGGTGCGTGCAGGTGCGTGCAAGTGTGTACAGGTGTGTGCGGGTGCGTGCAAGTGTGTGCGGGTGCGTGCGGGTGTGCGTGCGGGTGCGTGCAGGTGCGTGCGGGTGCGTGCAGGTGCGTGCAAGTGTGTACAGGTGCGTGCGGATGCGTGCGGGTGTATGCAGGTGCGTGCGGGTGCGTGCAGGTGTGTACAGGTGTGTGCTGGTGCGTGCAGGTGTGTACAGGTGTGTGCGGGTGTGTGCAGGTGCGTGCAGGTGAGGGTGGACTCTCCTGCCTGAGTCCAGCCAGGCCACAGGCTCAGCCTCCAGGGCAGAGCACCCCTGTCTCTGCCCTGAACCGAGATTTTCAGAGTCGTAGGACCTGGATCCCGCGCCAGTACCCAGCACCCGGCTCCGCGAGCTCTGCGGGGTGGGGGTGGGGGTGTCTCAGCCCGCCCCCGGCGGGAGACGCAGGCTGGGGCTGGGCCTTGTTTCGTTGTCCTTGTCTCCTTGGTGCTGAGATCCGGGCAGGAGGGCCGACTCCTCCTCCAGGAGGCCCGCCCGGCTTGCGGGCTCGGGTGTGGGATGGGTGACGCGCCTCGGGCTGCCGGGCCGGGGCGACCCCAGGTACTGCCTGCCGCGCGGTGGCGGGGTGGCCGGGGCGCCGTCAGGGCTGCCCCCAGGACGGGGGGCAGAGGGGCCGGGGCGGGAGTCCGCAGCAGCCGAGCTATGGGGCCCCGGGGCCGGGCGAGCCCGCGGCTGGGACCTCGGGAGGGGCGGCAGGCGGCGAGGCCGGCGGCGCGGTGACAGCCCTTCGCGCTCCGGGGGCGCTGGGGGGCGCTGGGGCGCGCGGGGCGGAGTGACTGGGCGCTGGGCCCCGAGCCCCCAGGGCAGCGGCGGGAGGCAGAGGAGGACCCTGCCCGGGTCGGGGGCGGAGGCTCCGGGCCGAGACTCCAGGCCCTGCGGTTTGCAGCTGCCTCCCGACCCGCGTGGGCGGGGGCAAGGCCCGGGCCAGCCGAGGGGCTCGAGCGCCCCTGGGGCAGAACCTGCGGAGGCGCCCGCAGGTGCACGGAGGGTCCGGCAGCCCCGACCCGAGCCGCCGCGGGGCCTCGGGAGGCGAGTGGAGGCCGCGGGGCTCGGATCCCCGCTGGGCCCCGCGTTGCCGGGTGTGCAAGGGGGGCTGGAGCCGAAGGAGCGTGACGGATGCGTGTGGGATGCAGCCCCGAGGCGCTGTCAGGGCTTGGCTGACCGGTGCCACCTCCAGATCCCTCTCCGGACACTGCAGTGATAGAAAGTCCTATAGCGCCCAACTGCTCACAGGAGGAAGCTTAGTCTCAGCACATGAGACCCTCAGTCCCGGGCCCCCAAGACCTTTCTGGATCTGGCTTTCAGCCTCCTTCACCTGATCTTTCAAACATCACTGGCACTTGGCTGTTTTCATCTTAGCATTTCTTTTCTTCCTTGACTGTCAGCAAATAAAATACTACCCGGCCACAGGACACCTGGGTGGATCAATGGTTGGGTGTCTGCCCTCAGCTCAGGGCGTGATCCCATGATCCCGGGGTCCTGGGATGGAGTCCTGCATGGGGCTCCCTGCCAGGAGCCTGCTTCTCCCTCTGCCTGTGTCTCTGCCTCTCTGTGTGTCTCACAAATAAACTGTTTAAAAAAAATTCGACCTGGCCGCATAAATGTAACCTGTTGGAACTGAAAGAGGAACTGGAAGCTTTGCAGGTCAAGTCCTGGCTCCTGCCTTCTTCCCATTTTTGAGGCAAGGAAACCAAGGCCCAGGACAGGCACCATTCATCCGGTTTGATCTTCTGCCCCAGAAGGAACGAGAGGCCCCATCGCTTGGCCCTTGGTGGGATGGCAGGAAGAAGACAGTGACACATTTCCCATTCTCTGGGGATTCTCAGGAACAGAAGCCATCTCATCGCACAGGCCCCCCAGCACGAGGGGGTTTGGGGATGCCCAGGAGTGGAGGCTGCAGCAAAGCCTGGCTGAAATGGGGGGGGGGGTCTCATTTCCTTCCCTTGGCAGGGCCTTGCACACACCTTCCTGAGAGGTGGCCTCCCTCTCGGTCATCACCTTTGATACCATCTGCTCCTGCCCCTAATTGTCCTGGTAAACTGGTCACCTGACTGTGTTTCCTTGGATGTCAGCCCAGGGGGAGGGAGGGCCAGTCTGCCCCCAGCACAAGTCTGGCCAGTGGGACCCCCTCCACATTTGCCAAACATCCATCCAGTCCACATCCCCAGACGGGGCAGGAGCTTCTGCTGTTGGGGGACGACAGCAGGTGGCATCCTTAGATGCACTAGTACAGACCCAGCAGGCTGAGGATCCCATCAGAAGGGATGGAAACCCCACATGACAGAGGAACGCTGGTCTATGACTGCCAAAGGCTGTCACCGCATCACGTGGAGCGTGGCCTCTACCTGAATGATCCGATATGGGTGCACTTTGTTTGAAGGACTTCTGTAGTAACCCCTTGCACGTACCCACAGCCATGTGCTGCTCAGTAGTAGCAGCTTCACCCGGAAGGAACCAGCTCAGGGCACGTGGTCTCGCAGGGACAAGGGCTCCAGGGGGTCACGACTTTGAGTTTGCCTACAGAAAATTTCTGTATTCTAGAATAACTCTGGGCCAAATCCAACACACTGAGGGCTGCTTTGCACCACACAAGCCACTGTTTTTTTTTTTTTTTAAATCAACCTTAGACTTGGACTAAACATAATCCTTGGTTCATGGCATATTATCATTGAGCCACAAATCATCCTCTTGTTGCCTTCCTCCCTGCTTCTCCCTTTCTTTTTCTCTTTTCTTTTCCTTCCTTCCTTCCTTCCTTTCTTCTTTTCTTTTCTTTTTTCTTTTCTTTTCTTTTCTTTTCTTTTCTTTTCTTTTCTTTTCTTTTTTTCATTTCCCTCCCTCCCTCTCTCCTTTTTATTTCAGGCAACCAGTATGCCACCCCTGGAATCTATCTGGTGCTAATTACAAGGAAGTGTTAAGGGGTAAACGATGTTCCTGCGACTGCTGTTTATATGGTTCATTAACTCAGCACGCCCTTCTCAGTGGTAACAAGGGCCGTGGTTACATGGACTCTAGAGGGTGACTGCCCGGGTTTGGATCTAGGTAATGCACCTGAACATGGGCAAATTGCTTCATCTCTCTGGGCCTCACTTTCCCACTTGTCCCATCGGGGTTATGCCTTGTAAGGCGTTTGAAAACATTCAAGGAGCTAATCCACGTTAAAAGCACTTAGAACAGTGCATGCGATTGGTTCTCAAACTTGGTTATGGCTTAGAACCACCTGGAGGGCTCGTTAAACACGCATCACTGGGCCTGAGTTCCAGATTTGGGAGGTTGGAGGGAGGGGGCTGAGAATGTGTGCTCCTAACGAGTTCCCAGGCAGTGCAGCTGCTGGCCCAGGGACCACACTCTGAGAAACGCTAGTCTAAGCAATTACCTGATGGGGGGAGGGGATGCAAGGCAGTTTGGGAAGGCTTCCTGGAGGTGAAGACCTTTGAAGCAAATGGGGAGGAGACAGCAGTGGAAACAAAGACAGAGAGCCATGGGAGAGGCCAGTGTGCAGGGGGGAAGGCACGTGGGGGCGAGTCTGGTGGAAGCCTGGGATGGCTTCGGACCCCGGGACCAATGTGAACAGAGCTAGCTGCAGCACAGACGGGGTGCTCACCGTGCCCTGCTGCTTAGCCCAGCGTCTCAGCTTCCTTTACAATCTGGAGGAGCCCTTCCATGATCCTGTTTTCAAACTAGGGACCAAGATCCATGATTCCTGAAAGTGTAGGATGAGGCCGGGGGCTGTAGCCACATTTAAAGAAATGAATGAGAACAGAATGGAATTCAAGACATGGGACCTCACTGGACTTGTAACACGGGTATTCAATCTAACCTGCATCAGGTTTAGGGTTTGTGGGGGTTCCCACGTTGTGACAGGCATGTTAAGGGTGTGTGCGGGCCAGGGCTTCACCTGGACGCACACCACTCATGCCCTGCCCTGGGGAACAGTAGAAAAGATGAGGCCTAAGGTCCCCGGAGCAGGAAGGGCCGAGGGGAGGCCTCCAGAAGGAGGGGTCAGCTCGAAATGCGCCCACAGGGTAGGCTTTCTGGAGGCGGCTGCATCTGACCCTGAAGCTGGCTGATTCTGACACCAGGGCCTTCTGGGGAGAGGGAGAGAGTCTGTCGGCCAATGAAGTGTTGCTGGGACACACCGGGAGTGGGGGACAGGGTGTGTGGAGGCAAATAAAGGTTTGGAAGGGAACCTGGGGCCCAACATAAATACAGAATCCAGATAGAGCCTGAAGAGCCTCCAGTATCATCAGCCAACATGTTCAAGTTACAGAGGAGGAAACTGAGGCCCATTGGCCCACCCCGTCCCCACCTAGGACTTGAAGGCAGGCTTTGAAGGCTTCTGGGCCACGCTGTCTCCAAATGCTGGCACGGAGGCTCGGCTCCAGTAGTGTGTACCAGAGAGTGAGTGAAGGCTTTGGGTCGGAGAGGAGGCCCTTCCCAACCAGGTGGGAGACACTGGGGTGAGTTAGGAACCCGGGAGCCACCAGCCCACTTTCTTTGGTCCTGCCAAATGTGTCAGCCCGTTTGTATCAAGAACTTCTATGACCTTGTAACCTGGGAGTGATCAGCCGAGCCAGGCCGGTGCACCCCGGGCTTACCACCTGCGTGTCTTCAGGCCCCGTTACGTTCAGACAGTCTCATCTGGCACATTGAGAAGCGGTTCCAGAGATGCTCTGTGATTCGAGGTCACGGAGAACGGGAGGCCCGGGGCGGCTGTTGGGCTCCCCTGACTGGTTGCGAGCTCCTTACCAGAAGCTTCCACCAGCCGGACGTGAGACGCTACAGACTTGCTTTTGTACTTCCCAGAGCGCCAACGGTTGGGCCGGCCGCGCGGCCCGGCGTGGGACTGTCCTCGATGGTACGACTTCCTATCCGATTAACAGCCCTCTGCTGCCAAAAGAAAAGTTCCCGTCTGAGAAATCGCTCCGAAATGTACAGGAAGAAAACGGTGGGGAGTTTAAACGAGGTGACATGAAAAAGTCCACGTCACTTCTCGCGTCCCGTTTCCCTTCAGCCGATCCGGTGCCGCGGAGGCCGGGCTGGCTCTCGGCCTGGATGCAGCCCCCGAGGTCTCGGCCCCCCACGACCGCTCAGCTGATCGCGCTGCCAAATTCCGTCCCACGCGTCTTCTTATGCTACAAACGTACGTAACATCAGCAGTCACATCTGATTTCCTCTCCTCCACCTTGATTGAGGCAGAAGGATAAACAGCAAACGCTGTTGCGAACATCCATCCAAAATGGCAATTATTGCATCATTATATTCGCTACTTTACTTGTCATGTACCATTAGAAGGGTAACAAGATCACTGTCAGTCAAAGGCGGTGGAGATAATTAGAGCGTCTATAGGTTAGCAGGAAATCAAATTGGTGCTAGTACCCATCAAGGCCGGGACGCTGAGCATAATTAGAGGGAAATATGCAAAGGTTGAGATGAAGAGAGCCCCAGGGATTAAACACCATGGCTGATTTGAGAGTTTGACTCTTCTGCGTCCTGAGATGGCACACGGGCCGTGCAGACAGCGCGCGGTGCGTGGGGAGCCGCGAGGCCGGGCCCATCAGGACGCTGCGGAGCACTGGGGTCTGCAAGGTCCCGACAATTGCCCGATCCGGAGAAAACAGCATTTGTCGCCTTTTCCAAACCACTAGTTTGTCTTTAAGTTCTATTCTCTGGTCAGGGAAGCAGGTGTTAGCAGAAGGGCAAGAGGAGGGGAGTGGGTCTTTATTCGTGAACCCCTCTCCACCCCTCGGTATTCCAGGCCTGCAAGCCCCATTCCTGAACTCGCTTCCCCCGGGGGGCACTCCCCCCGCCCCCACAAATACTGAGCCCGTGCTTCTGGTCACTTCCACGGCTAATCCCCAGACATCGGGTGCCCACATCCCGCTGACCTGGACTGCTTCTTCCCAGACAGATAACAAACACCAATCCAAACGATCGCATCCGAACAATTTCATGAGATCAACACAAGAAAAATTAACACATTTTTACATTTTGAAAAAACAAAACCAGATTTCAGAGGATGAGGTCGGGGCGTGTGTGTGTGGGGGGATGGTGCAGGGAGGCTGCAAACCCACCAGGGCTAGGCCAGGCTGTTCAACGAGACACAGAGAAAGTAAGACACAGGAGGAAAATATTGGGAACGTTTCGAGTAACATACAACCGACCGAGGTCCGCAGATTGAAATGCAAAGGAAGGAGCAAGCAAAAACGGTGGTCACAGGCCCGACATCAGCTCCATCATGTGTGCTGCTGAAGCGACCACGGGGCTCCGAGGCTGCCCGCACCTGCGCCTCCATGCCCCGCCACGGCCGTGAGTCCCTTCCTGTCACTTAACAGTGGGTGGCTTAGGGCACCCCAAAAATAAAGAGGAAAAGAACGGAAGATCCGCAGCTGCCAGAGCAGGGCGCGCACGTTAGAGGAACTGATGGGCAGGTCGCTAACTGCGTTTAGGGTAGGGCGACCGGTGACGGGCCCCCGCAGCTCAGCCTGGTGTCCTCACGCGGGCTGGGTTCAGCGTGTTTCCTCTCGGGGAGCCCGGTCTTGCAAGCACGGCTTCTTCCCTAAGGTTAAGGATGGCCATCTCACACAAACAAGCAGTTGGAAGCTGGGTTCACATTTTTTTAATAACATGGCACAGTTTACATTACACAAGTAGGTTCCACCGATGAGAACATGCTGAAGAGTCAGTCGGTTTTCACGTGTCTTTTCACATAGGGTCTAGAAAGGACTTTATTACATACAGGATAAACAGCAAAAAGGTCCGTATAGAACAATCTCTTTACAATACTGAAAGCTACCACTACAGTTCCAGTGTACATATTCCTTGGGATTTTTTTTTTTTTTAGTTGTCTTAAAAAAAAAAACCACTGCACAACATCTGGAGTTCACAAAAATCTGAAGCTCACAACTAAACCTTCAGTTTACTACTAAAATAGATCTCTCTGCTTATTAGAAACAATGGTCTGTAGTTAACTTTTTTCTTTTTTGCAAAAACAGGATAACAACATCGGATAGCACTTTAATATACTAGAAGACCAAATGGAACTAATTTTATTTCATACATATATTTTACAGTCCAGTAGACAAGATATATTGTATTTCTCTGCTAGTAAAGTCATATTCTCTCCAAATATGTAGACAAGAGGCTTAATGTATTATAAAAGTATTGTGAAGACACATGAAGGTTGATGCAAACTGAAAACCACACGCACACGCAAGACTTTGCCACTGTTCACCCTCTGTAACTCTCCATGGCTCCGAAAGGTGGACCTGCTCCGGTGATTCCCAGACTTTATTACCAACTGGAATACAGCGAGTCACATCAGGAAACATGCACCCTAACTCCGCCAGTTACTGAATACAGTGAAAAACATATCCATCATCTGAGAAAACTCGAAGCTTTCTTTCAGGATTTGTTTGGGTGTCATCAAATCTCGTTACAGAACGAGGAGGTGTGCACAGATATGAAATAGGACACACTAAAAAAAAAACCGCATGGCTCCCACATGAGGTGTGTGTGAAATCACGTGACTGATGGTGACGAGATGCTGGCGACCTGTCTGTGTCCCCTGATTTTGGCATCTGACAACTCCCATCCTCCCCTGGTGGCCCCTGCCTTCGGCTTCCCCTTCTCCGGGGCTGCGCTCCCCCCGCCACCGCGGCCCACAGGCAACTCCGAAAGCCAAGGTTTCGGCCTGGGGTCCGAGCTGCAAAATCGGATTGTTTCTGTTTGAAAAACACGAGCAAGGAAAACAGAGTCATATCACGTAAGCGCTTGTTCAGGGAAAATATGACCTTAAGTATGTTGTAAATGGATTTGAAAAGGCTCCTTTGAGTCAGGAGGGCTTTTGAGAAAAGCCCTAACATTCATTGCATAGTTGAAGGGTTTAGCTGTCTATAACAATATATGGGAACGCGGCCGTAGCCGGCCACGCTCGCTGATATTAAGTCTGCAAATAGCACATTTTAAGAAGTATTAATGTATTATGTTACTTACTCTTTATCTATTTACATTTGTACAAAGTAAAGCTTTCGTCTTACCCTTTGCATATATGAACCATTAGCTCACGAAGCAATGTGTTTTTACATAACTATGTACACGGCCTTCCCTTCTCATCTGAAGGAGCTCCACACGCTGGACTGTGTGGGCTGCCCTTGGTTTTCCCCCAGTTACCACCACATCGGTGCGTGTTTGCCATCTTCACGGTTTTGGTTCAAATCAAAAAAAGTTTTATACGAGAAACCAAAAGAGTTAGGGACATGAGAACAGAGGGCTTGGCTAAAAGATCTGAAAAATTTCAACATATAATATACAAAAAACATTTCAAAATCTGCACTGAGTCTGTACATTTTTTACAAGGGGAGGAGGCGGGGGCGTGCGGCCCCCAGTCTGTTAGCGGTCCGTTCTCGCTCGCTCTCTCATGCTCTCTCGGGTCTGGCGTCGTGTCGCTGTAGAGCTTCTCCTTCCTCTCTCATGTCCTGCTCTCCCTTACCGAGCCTCGATGTCCTTCAGGGTGTGGGAAGGCGGCCTCTCCCTCATCTCTGCTGACAGAGGAGTAGTCCTGCGGGGGGAGACCGGGCGGCCCCCCAGCGTGGAAATGAGTGGGGGGGGCGCGCTCAGCGCTGCCGTTGGAGGGGTTTTGTTGAGCAGTCCGTTCTGGTGCCCCGCGGTGGGGCTGATCCGGGGGTAGTGCATGCTGGGGAGCCCCGGGGCGATGAGGCTGGGGTGCGGCAGGTGCCCGTCCAGGGAGGCGGGGTGCACGGGGTGCAGTCGTGTGTGCTCGTAGTCCTCTCTGAGCATGTGCAGGCGCTCCCGCTCATCCAGGTGGGCCCCACGCTCGTGCTCCCGCCGCGGGTCCACGGATAGTGGGTGGTGGTGGTGGTGGTGGTGGTGGTTGTAGTCGTGAGGCTCTCTGTCCCTGAAGGAGCGGTCGGCCTCGTACAGCCGGGGGGTCGAGAGACGGTGCAGAGGGTCGTTCCTCAGCAGGAAGTCCCTGCCTAGCGGGTCTCTCCGGTGAATGTCAAGTTCTCGGTAGGGATCCCTCAAAGGGTCCCGGATGGGGTCCCAGTGGAAAGAAGGGTATGGGAACCGCTCTCCGCCCGGGATGGGACTGATGCCCATGAAGGGAGTCATCATGCGAGTCCTGTCTAGGCTGCTGATGCTGTTCATGGGGTGAATGCCCGTCACCCCCACCGTCATGGGCATCGACGCCAGGGGCCCCGGGTGCACGCTGGACGAGGAGCTGGGAGGAGGCGCCTCCGAAGACCGGTGGGTCTGCGGGGCCTCCGGAGGCAGGTCGTGGTCTTCTTTGCGCTCCTCCTTCACCTTAACCTCCGAGCTCTTCTTGGGGTTCTCGTAGGCCGGCTCGCTCTTGCGCTGCTCCACCTCGCGGCTGGAGGTACTGCCGGGCCTGGCGCTCTCCACCACGGGGGTCCGCACGTAGGGCGATGGCACCCGGGCCAGCTGCTTGGCCTCTTCGCCCACAGCTCGCCCCTCGTGGCCGTGGCCGTCCTTCTCGGGCAGGTGGCCCTCCTTTGCCTTGTGCTCGTCGGCGGTCAGGTCCTTGCGGGATTCCGAGTGGTCTCTCTCCCTCTCTTTGGATTTGTCTTTCTCACGAGCCTCAGTGTTCAAATGACCCCTGATCTGTTCAGCGGAGCTACGGTTATGTCCCAGGGTGCTCACCGGGAGGATAGGTGCTGGTGAAGGGTGGCTGGAGTGTCTTTTCTCAACGCTTTCCCTGGGGGAGGAAGAGGGAAACAGAGAAGCAAATGAAACAGGTCGGCCGACCCAGCCAGGGGCTGCCAATGAAATGGTGGTGTGAGGAGGACAGGCTTGGGTGTGGCTCCCGTGGTCACTGAGGCAGCCGGATGTGCCCTTCTTACGGCAGAGCCAGCACCCTGATCTGACTCCCCTACGGGATGAAGCGCTGGGGGAAAGGGGAGCTGAGGGGGAAATACTTGTCTCCGTGTGTGAGATTCACATGCCCCCATCAAGACCACAGACGAAGAGCTGTTGGCAAGGGGAGAAGGAACAGCATGGCCAGCAATAGCAATGTGGCCACGCAGCCTGCCCGTCTACATTCCCAGGATCATCTCGTGTTAAGAAGAAAGCCTGACCAGCCCGAAAGCGAAGACAACCTTTCTTCCACCTTTGTGACACCACAGCAGCAGGAGGAAGGGTCTAATGTGAATGCGATGGGAGCTGCAATCTCCTGACATCGGGACGAGGGACCGTCTCCGAGTACAGGACGCAGATTCAGAGCGTTCTCGGAGATGCAGCACTCCAGGGCCTCTCAAGGGAAACCTCAATATCAGGGCTCGTGGGCTGCGAGCGCTTCTGCTTTAGGACAAGAGAGCCGTAACTGGAGAAAATGGAGGAAAGCCAGTAGGACAAGCAGGGTCCCCAGGCCCTAGGGGACAAATGGAGGACAATTTTAAGAACATCTGTGAATGGAAAGTGGAAGAATTTTAGGGGCCTGTTTGGGATGGGGGCAGACGATGCAGAGCACAGAAAGACAACAAAGGCAGACTCAAAGGGGGAACACAGGGCCGGGTACGTCGTAGGGACAGCCTGGACAGACCGGGCCAAGGCAATGCGCAAGACGCTTCGTGGGCTCGGCAGGCTCACAGGCGAGGGTGGCCCTGGCCAGAGAACGAAGGAGGGCTCCCCTACAGATCCTGTTTCTAGCCAACATGCAAGGCTAAGAGGAGGAGTTTCTTTAAAAGGTAAGAATAAAAAAGAGTGTATTTTATTAAGTTTCCTGACTTTAATCCAAAGGCCATTTTGAATCCACCAAGAAAAGAATGAGAACGTTGTCTCCACTTCACTGACAGACGGCCCAAAGAGAGTTCCCAGTCCAGGCTACACCCGCTGCACCCTGGCGCTTTACAGCCAAGAGCTGCACGCGAGAAGTGGTCCTCCTCATGGTTAAGAGATTTTTAACATGCTATCTTGAAGGAAAAATGTGTTTTTTTTTCTTTTAGAAGACAGCAATCAGCAGCTAGAGTGACGACGTACGAGGAATACATACTAATCTAACACGCAGTCTGTGGAGTTGAATTCTTTTAAATCACGAGTGTGCGTGTGCATGTGCGCATGTGGACCCACACACCCTATACGTGGCAAAGAAAAATTAAAGATTTGGATCATATTTGAGGCCTGAGTACCAGAAGGAGAGTGTTGTTCGGTATTTCCTATCAAACGTATCTTGTCTTTCCCCTGCTTAGCAGTTCGTTCTAAAGGAAAATCGCCTACAGAAAGAAAACAGGGACACTAGCTCAAGAGTGCCTCCAACATTCTTCAGAGAAGATACTCTGAGAGATTTTCCTATTTAAGGCAATTCCTTTCATAGGCATGGGTTACCAAGTACAGAGCTAAAAAAATGGTTAGTCAAGGTAATTTACCTGCTGGCAAAACAAAACCCACACCAGAAATGCTTGCTGATGCTCTTCTACGTCTGGGTTAGCAAAATTTTATTAGTCGGCTGTGAGCCACGGATTCGAGTTTGAACAAAACTTGAGAAAAATATGGTGAAACAATGCAAATGTGACTTTCTAAAAGCAAACAAAAAGAGAGAGAGAGGGAGAGAGACAGAGGGAAAAAAAAAAACAACAACCTATGGATGATTTAATGGACTGCACGAACTTGAAAGCAAATATGGTATTGATTCATGCTGTGTGTGTTTGGTCCAGAGCTCCAACTCGCTGTCTTGGAGAGAAAGATTGCTACTTAGATACACTAGTGCTCGCAGGGACCTCGGAGGTTCTTGGGGCGGACCTGCGTCTGAGCTGGGAAGCTCTGGCTGCGCTGTGAGGGGATCCTACGGTGGCGGTGCGCTACGGGGCCAGGGCCGGGGGTACGCTCGGGGACTTTGGGGCTGGGCGAGGAGCTGAGGCCACAGGGCCAGCCAGAGCACAAGGCTGGGACGGGGCGGGGGGACGGCCGTCCTGGGCACACAGCGGGCTCCCCCAGTGGGACTCGAGAACGGTTTCTTTCCGTACCTTTCTTTGTCATCTTTACTAACAGATGAGTCTCGTTTATCTACATCTCTATCTCTGTCATGAGCTGCAGCGGACGCGCTACGCTCCAGCTCCCCTGGCTTCAGCCAGGGCGGAGGGGTCGGAAACGACGGAGGCGTTCGGTGTAGCCGGTTCCAGGGTTCGTGAGGGTTGCTAAAGTTCTGCACACTGGGGCCATCCTTGTGGCCGAACATTGAGTTGGGTGCTGAAATGGTGAAGTGGAGAACAAAAAGGTTTAAGAGAAATTATATAATCTGCTGTAATGAAGGTACTTACCAAAAAACTTTAAACAGCACTCAGAGTTAAAATGAATACATATTATGGGGAGCTGGAAAAGGAAAGGAAATTAACAGATTCATTAGAGGAGCGCTTGTCCTACGCTGGAGAGGTAGCTCACAGCTTTTGTTCTTTAACCAAAGGCGATGGGACAGGGTGGACTAAAGTCGCCAGGGACCAGAGAGGTGGCCAGGGTGCCTAATGGAACGCATCTGGTGCATGCAGAAGCCCCCGCAGGCATGCAGAAGGGGGCGCTCTCGTGGGGTGACTTGGATGAGGCGTGTTCAGGCTCATCCTCGACCCACAACCCCGCTAACGGGACGGCCACTCTTCCCGCAGCGCTAGCGGACATAAGCAGGTGTCATCGAGCCCGGACGGGGCCTTGACCTAAGCAGACAGGTAAGGCCTCTGCGTGGGAGGGACTGGGAGGGCACACTTGGGGCTGCACTTTAGGCCTCCAGTGCCGGGAGAACAGAATATGTGGATGGCACAAAAGAAAATGGGTTGAGTATTCTGACTAAAAAATGAGCAGGTGTTACAACTCTTTGGGAAAACCCACTCGAGATACTTTTTAGTAAACAACACAGTCCTTCTAGATTACAGAGTACGAAATGCTGCCTGCCCTTGGCTAGCTTCAGTAGCTAGTCCCGTTTTCCCGCTACTCTTGGTAGAGTTTCCTCAGTGCCACTAATGGCAATGGCAAGGTGAATGTGTGTTTCTTCCCCGGGGAGCTGCTGCTAAAGTCTTGGAGAGGAGGGGACAGATGGCATATGGATAAGCTTAAGCAACTTTTTGGAGTTTGGTCGGTGACAGCACCTCTCCTGACGCTCAGTAATCTCCAAACACCGTGTTAGATGTCAATGCACCCTTTCCCCTCGCTCTACTTGTGGACCTGCTTTCCCGGGTATAACCTAATCTGTTTCCCAAGAGCAGAGTTTCCTTTTAGCTATAAAGGTCTGGAGCCACCGACAGATCAGAGGAGACACGGTCCAAGGCGGATTTTTAAAAAGTTAGAGGTACTCACTAACTGAAGGATTTCCAAGTCCCCCGAAGGCATTGCCACCAACCGCTGCGAGGCCCGTGAATGTAGACGGACGGTTAAAAGGCTCTGCAAACATATCGGGAAGAAGGAAATGGTTGCAGGAGTGGGCTGACAGAGGTACGCAAGAGGTTCCCAGGAGTGGGGAGGCCCTAGGGACCCCTGCCCCTCGCTATACGCAGGCCTGACCCTGCTTCTCCTATCATGTTGTGCAGGAGGTTCTCCCTGGGCTTGGGTCTGGGCACTAGTTAACCAAAACATTTACGGGAGCTGTTTTTTTCTCCAAAACTGTGCACTTTGCCCCACTCCTCCTATGCCATGTGGGGAGTATCACTCAAGCCACAGCGTCCTAAGATGCCCCCAGCCCTGTCCTCTCTCTTCAGGGAAAGGAGTCTGTAGGCTCTACAAGAACAAATCAGATGAACGTTTTAATATCAAAGTCTCTCAGTGATGAGACCGCATCTGTGAAGACACCCTTTTGTTTCGTGTACCACTGCCTGCGCCCGCTCATATGCTCACAGAAAATACCCAATAAATAAAGGCCCCAACTAGAGCATGTACCCTTGCTAGGAAAAGACAGATTCGCAATGAAATGTGAGGGGAAAACGAAATAGCAGGTCGTGTCTCCTCGTAACATCACCTCGCCTTTCCTTCCACCTCCTGGGGGTGCCCTGGAACATGGGCCAAGAGTTCACCGTCTTGCTCCAGCGTGCAGGCCAGGAGATACCGGAGCCTGGCTCCTTCCCACTGCACCATCAGTCACCTCAGACAGGATTGCGACTTTAAGACTACAGTTGGTATGAGAGGCGCTGAAACCCTGATGATGGCAGGCAGGCGTTCACACTTCTACAAGAATGCCATCATCTCCCTAATATGTCCCTGAGATGTCTAGGACGATGGCCAACCTCCCACGAAGTGCGGCAGGAGCGCGGCAAACAAAGGTTTTTTTTCTGAGATGTCATTTCCCATCACTGATGGCAACTCACCCAGGTGAGCGGCAGGGTTAAGGAAGTTGCTGTGATGGGGGGGTGGCCCAAAGGGGGTCCCAGTTGGATGTGCAGCACCTAGAAAGTCAAACATGACAAAATCAGATTCCACAGAACGCCGACCCTTACCACGCAACTGGCCCCTAGTTACCTGAGGGCCCTGTGAGAAAGGGGGAGTGACTATGTTAACATAAGGACATGGCTGAAGTCCATACGGGCAACACACCTGGCAACCATAGGTTTTATGTTGGGTGGCAGGAAGTAAGTCATGCCCATCTTCCAAATTGGGCTGGCCACCACCAAACAGAAGTTGTTACTTTTAAAAGCCACGGACACACAGTTTTGGCAGAATGGAGAAATATCACAAGGGTGGGCAGCGGGGGTGATCGTACAACCAAGTAAGTTTGAGGCTCAAACATCAAGTTGCAAAGTGTGAAGCACGGTTCTTCACTGGAGCGGCTGGAATGTGCCTGGGCTCACTCATTCTCAGAAAGGGAAACATTTGGCCATGGGACACTTTCTTCGTAGGGCATTCTGGGGAGCAAGTTTTTCACCGTGTGAAACACCGATCTGGAAAACACATTTTATAATCCTTGGCTCGGGAGTGGCTGTTGTGCAGCGGTGTGTCTGGGCGGCCTGGCTCCGGTCCCTGCAGGGCCCCCTCCCCGAGGAACATGTTAGCCATCACGGGTCCATCTGGACGGACAGCACAAGACCTGGCCCAACAGAACCCGTGACTGTGCGCTGCATCGGGTTATGGGAGATGAAGTCCTCCAAGCAGCTCTCCTCTGGCTTCAGTGCCAGGAAAAGCTGCTTTATTCCTGTGTGCGTAGACACCAACAATCTTCTAATGGACTCTATCTGCCCACCAGGGACCTTAGTTCAAGTTCCACAGTCTTCTGTCCATCAGTTTCCCCGTCCACATCTCCTGTACTGTTATGTTTTTTGCCCTAAACACTGTGTGTGTGTGTGTGTGTGTGTGTGTGTGTATATATATATATATATAAGGTGCCACATCACCCTTGTCCTGGAGGAAGGTGGGAAGGGAAAGGGAGAGAAAGGGAGACGCAGGGTGCACGCATGGGAAGCAGCTGGGGGATGAGATTCGAAAAAGCCAAGGGCATTTGACTGGCTTCTTCCAGTGCAGCCAAGAGTGGGGCAGACAGGCTCTTGTGGTGGCAGGCTCGGCTCTAGAGCAGATCGGCCAGGGTCACTCGAGGGAACCTCTTGAGCTTATGTCAAGCTGATTCCCAGCAGGCTGCTGAAAGTGGCTGAACCCAACACATGTGTGTGAATTATACACACTGGTTCAAAATCTCCCCAAATTACCATCTTGGGGCAAAATCCAAAACTGCTTATACTGAAAAATATGACCTTCCAGAAGGGATGTATACACGAGGCCTCAATGAACTGACTAACCACTCCAGTCTCTTGCATTCTGGCTGAGCTCCTATAAACAAGTATGAACTCTCTCAGGAAAGCAGACCGAATGGGGGAGTGTTGTCCCCTCGCACACCGTGCCCCCCCCATGCCCTACAAACTCAATTTATGTTCTGGATTACTGTTCCCTGCATTCCAAGGCCTCCGGGGGCCCCAGCTATGGAGGTAGCCATGGAGCCCAAGAGGACATCCGTTACAGTTATGGGCACTCAGATTTGGAAGGCACCTGGGGAGTCATCTGTTTAGCCCTAGAGGGTGACTTCGGCTCTACCCAGGCAGCGCAGAAATGATACTCCGTCTCTACCAAGAGAACACAGCCTAGCGTATTCATTAGGTGTCAACAGTGTTGCCAGCTAAATAAAAATCTGGCCGTACGCTGTCTGTGTAGTACAAGCTAATTAATGCTTCGATGAAGATCGGAGCCTTGCTCAGCCCGGGGCCTCCAGGGGTGCCTTGCAGTTCCAGAATTATTGAAGCAAAAGAAGCCAATTCATCCGCTTGGCTCAAGCGGAAGCCAGGGAGAAATCTCTCTATTTCTCTCCAAAAATTGCTCTTAATGTAGCTCCGTCTCAGAGCCTAGGTGCCATGGTAACAAAGCTTTCAAATATGTCCCTAGACAGAACCGACAGAGCGAAACCAGAGACCTTAGCAAATTCTATCTACCCTCAAGGGTGATTCACTTGCTTTGGCAACAAGGCCCATTTTAATGATGACTTCTTGCGATGGGGCAGTCTCTCTCTTTCTGAATAGCAGAGCCTTAGGTCAACCAAAAATGAGTCTTGGGTAAAAGAAGGCAGCAGGCAGGATGGATGTGAACCCTGTTCCCTACGGACCAGAAGCAGGGAGCCCCGTGAATATTTATGTCCAGAAGAATCAATTCTACTTTGCAGGCGGAATGCAGTGAGCAAGCTCCTCAGCAGAACGAGCTCAGCGTCACCACCTGCCAGTATTAACGAGTACAGCTCTGTGCGGCCAACTAGCTTTAGAAGGACTGAGTAATAAGGAGTCATGCCAAGGGGGCTGTTCTTATTTCCTGATACTCCTATGGCCACTGCCCTCTGTGTGTATGTACTTGGAGTGTAAAGGGGTGGGTATCTCATGCGGTGACTCCCAGTTCCCACCACCCCCCACTTTGGCATACCTACGAGACATTCGGGAACGTGTATTCTCAGAGGTTAATGAGCCGTAGGAGAGGAAACCCAGCAACCAACGCACTGACCCTCTGCATCACAGACCATACTACAATCAACTCTCTTGTTATTTCTTCATCCTCAGACTCTCGAAAAAGAGCACGACTGAGTATCATGGTGCAGAGCTACCGAGTACAGGAAGGACAGTCCTTACCGATTCCTGGCTCTGTTTCCTTTCGCTGTGCCCTTGTAAGCTTTCTGATCTCTTTCAATAGTGTCTGACATGCTTGTGAGTTATACTGGTTTAATATAGAAGCAAATAATGAGCTGAAGCAGTAGGAGTCCCAGAAGAGAAAGATGATCTTTTTTCCTTCTTTAATGAAAGTGGGCCTATCAGTGAAGAAGGGTCCATCTCCCTAGATGTACTGATGCTGCCTTACAAGCTGACATAAATTGTGGTTTTTTTTTTTGTTTTGTTTTAGGGGAGGGATTGAGTGGTGGCCCAGAGCAGTAACATAATTTATTTAACTACTTGTGAACTGTATTTCTCAGCTCCTTCCTTGAGCTCTGAACTCACCAGCGGCAGAGAACAAAGTTGAAGGCCGGGCCAGGTCATGGGGGTGGTGGATAGCTCCAAAGAGACTGGGGCCCGGGGGGCGGCTCAGGAACTCAGGTTTCAATCCAAAGTCCAGCTTATGAGGATCTGACTGCATCTGTTTCTAAAGCAGCAAGGGGAAAAAGGAAAGATAAAACCCAAGATGAATGGCAGGAAAGAGAGTTATCAAAGAAAGAGGCAGAAACCAGGAGAGAAGACTCTGTGAACGGTGCTTTCAGGCTCCGCACTGGAGTCAGGTTCAGGTTTACAAATGCTGTGAGAAGAGCCACCCATGTGCCACTTCACCCCCAGATGGCTGAAGAGCAGGTCAATGAGGGGCCAGAGGTGCCTGCCTCTGGACGGTACTTGTGCGCAGTCTTGGAGGTCTTATGGCTTGAGGAATACAACCATATCCTATTTATTCAAACTACTGCCCCTCTAAAGTAGCTTATTATTCACCGTAAAGGCCCATCTTAGCAACTTTTTAAATGATAGTATTTTAAAGCTCATTTTATTAGGAATTCTGCATGAATAATCTGCTGTGCAAATTAATTGTTAATGACTCTTTGCTATACTCTAATAGATCACAGTACATTAGTAACTGGAAGTGATGAAGAAATATTTGCATGACTACAAGCTAATTTTCAAATGATCATTGTTACATCTTAAAAGAAAACACTACCACCAAAAACAAACAGAAACAAAGTAGGGATATTCTTTGAATGCAGGGGGGTCTTTTCCCTGTCTCACGACTACCCGAGGAAGAGATCAGCCCAGCCCAGGGAGCCATCGAGAACTACTCTGGCTGTGAAGCGCTTGCCATCAGTGGCCATCGCCCTCTTTCCACCCGGTTATTTATATATACATATACATATATATGTAAAATATATATGTATGTCTCCCCCACCTTGGAGCTATTCTCAGGTCACCCTCCTCAAAGGCTGTAGAGACTAGCTCATCATTTCCTCCCTTCCTTACCCTGGCATCATTTTTGAGGCCAGGAGCCCTCTCGAGCACAGATGCCCATGTTCTTAATTGTCAGCCACCTTCTCTCTAAATCTCACGCCTCCTCCAACAAGCATCACCAACCACCCAGCCCGGCCCTGCCCGGGCCTGACGCTCCGCTTCCTTCCCCCTGCCACCACTTCTCGACCTAGCGGGCTCCCATCTGTGAATACATGGCCCTTTGCCTGTTTCTGACTCGTTTCTCTAGTCTCTTAGACTTGACTGATGCTTACATCCGTTTGGGCTCGTGCCACCTCAAACTCCCTCATGTCTGCTCTAAACACAACCCTGTCCCATTCTGTACAGTGAAGTCCACAAGGAGGCACCTGAGCTACCTTGTGTGAGCATCAGAGACAAGAGAAGTCAGTCTGACATTCCTGCATTGCAGGAGGCTGCAATCCCACTCATCCACCCTTCCTACTCCACAAAAAAACCTACCTGATTTCTCTAAGCTGGAAGCGACATCCCTTGAAAGCAGACAGCATGCTCACAGGGTTTTAGGATATGCTCACTACTGAATGCTAAGCAACTAGACACCAGCTCAGATGAGTGCCCTTTGAGCCTGGTACATTAAGTAATCTGCAGGTTGTAAGCTCCCTCAAGAAATACTTGGGGGAGGGGGCACTGAAAGAATGAGGAAATGAACATTACAGAGAAAGGGGACAATGTAATTTCTGCTCAAATCCACAGGGAACACGCTTGTCCAAGCTCCACTATAAAGTAATAGTCAAACCCCAAACCAAAGCTTCTAATTCACTATAAATCTATAAAAATCTTTTGAGTGCCTCCTTTAATTTGGTTGCCAAATTATTTAGTGCTAATATTGCACGGTACACAGCACAGTTCCATTAACCACAACTTAGGTCCATGAAGCAAAATGGAGCTTGGGGATTACAAAGAGTTTTCTGGGAAGGGAGGATAAGCAGCCATCTCGTGTGCAAGAGGTCTTCCTAATTGAATTGAGATAATGAAACTTTTAGTCACCGGGGACACCTTCATGGAAAAGAAATTGCTAAAGTGGCACATACAACATCCTTCATCGCTTTTAACCAAAGGAGGGCATGCCTTACCTACTGTTCTGCTAACCACATCATCCAGAACAAAAAGTGAACTGAACTAAGCATCAAAATCTAGTTAGCCTTCCAAGCATATGTATTTGCTAACGAAGCTAAACCATAAGGTTTCTAATTAAACCTCGCCAAACAATAAAGTAAAAGTGAGCAAAACTCACTGATGGGATGTTAGGAGAAAGAGCAGGTACTTAGCCCCAAAGCAAAATATTTTAGTGACCTCATTTACGGAGGTTGGCTTTTTAACTAGGTTGGTTTTTATTTATTTTATTTTAAGATTTTATTTATTTAGTTGAGAGACAGATAGTGAGCATGGTGGGGGGGGGGTGGACAATGAGAGAAGGAGAAGCCGACTTCTGGTTGAGCAGAGAGCCCGCCTCGCCTCGGGGCTCTGTCTCAGAACTCTGGGATCATGTCCTGAGCCAAAGGCTCAGCCAAACTGAGCCACTCAGGCGTCCCTAACTAGGTTCTTTTTTTTTTTTTTATTATGTTAATCATTAAAAAACAAAACAAAACAAAACATTTCTGTGATGACCAGCTCGCCTTTATCTATTGGCTTCTTTTCTTATGCTCATGATGGCTCCCAAAATGCTGTTAGGTCGAAATGCTTGTTGGGGAGAGGATTAACTGAAGCTCATTGGAATTACTTAACTGGCTGTTTTTTCTCCCTTTTCTCGGCACAGTTACACCAACAGTAAATACCCAGATAGTAAAATTGGGACTTGTCAGTTACTTTGGTCCTTAAGTCAACCAGTGATGCCTTATCTGGTCATTTGCAGAAAGCTCTTAACCTAATCCCTATTGTGCCGTAAATGCCTGGTAAAGCATGGACCGTATTCATCTGTATGATGAAAATACAGACAGAAGCTTAAGTAAAATAATCTGCGGACAGATAGGGTAACGAGTAAGAGGTGGTACTGACTTTATTTTAACCTCTGTCACTGGTCATCAAGATGACGAACGGGCGTGCTGAAAGGTCACTGCGACACTACTTCTAGAAGAGAAATTCTTAATAATACACATCACTGATGGAAGTTCGGCAATATCACATAGGGCCCAAGTGGCTCTGTCAGCTTTTCAAAGTCATACAATAAAAGAAAGCACCAGTTCGGGGCAGCTCGGGTGGCTCTGCAGTTTTGCGCCGCCTTCAGCCCAGGGCGTGATCCTGGAGACCCGGGATTGAGTCCCATGTCAGGCTCCCTGCATGGAGCCTGCTTCTCCCTCTGCCTCTCTCTCTCTCTCCCCCTGTGTCTCTCATGAGTAAATAAATAAAATCTTAAAAAAAAAAAAAAAGGAAAGAAAGAAAGCACCAGTTCTCAGAGAAATGAAAAATTCCATGTATAGCTCTTCTCAGATACTTGGTATTTTCCATATAAACACTTGGTTGCTATTATTAGATTACCAAACCCTCCCTTTTTTTTGAAGGATTTAATCTATGCGTAAGCTCTTTGGATCAATACGATGACAAAACTGTCTGAAAAGATAAAACTCGGGGAGTTATTCCTTTTCTGCCATTTTGTGGGTGGTTTCCCTAATGAATAGGAAGACTTCCCAACAACGTTTCCGACTTGATCCTTCCTGCCAGCAGGTCTTTAGGAGCTGTTTAAATGCCTCCTCTGTCAGGAGATCACACACCCACATGCCCCGGTCCCCATCAGACCCGGGACGCAACACTGACCTTGACTTTCTGTTGGTGGTGATAGATCTGCCAGGCGATGTGAACATGCATAGCACACCACTTCCCTGGTTTCTGGAACAAAACAGAGAACCGCGGTCAGAAGGAAGATCTGGCGGAGAAAACCATCTCCAACTTCTCCAAAGCTTTTCAGCAGATGTGGGCTGCAGAGGCTCTTTTGCACGGAGCAAGATGCTCAGTGTCCTCCACACCTCCCTCAGCCCGGGCCTGCCACGGCCCAGCAGGCCCCATCCCTCCTCCCATGGAACCCGAGCTGGCTGCCACTGCTCAGAAATCTGTATTTGACCAAGACCTCCCCGGTTGCCAGGGACAAGATGGCAAAAGCCTGAGCCCCACTTTGTGTCTCTTCTTTCTTTTCTGGTGCCAGCTGGCAGACCTGGGAGAGTGGGAAGCCCTACTTAACAAATGCGGCCATGCTACGATGCAAATCGGCTGTTCAGAAGAGCTAATTAGCGAGTGTCTGTGAATAGGTTCAAAACAAGAGAGGCTACAGAAGAACCTGTATAACCTCCCCCAACGCTGTTCTGTCTTAACCCCTAGAGCGGAACAAAGAAATTCACGTTTTTATTGGAGCCCAGTTCCCATGAGAGCTTGCTAAGACTCAACTACCCATTCATGTGGTGGGTGCTGTTCATTCCCAAGTGAGAGAAGAGCGCTCGACCTGTGTTTCTCATCATCAGCTCATATCCTTGCTTTCCGACCAGAGGAGTAACTGAGTGTGCCGTCTTGCCACCCAGAGTGGGGGGACCACGTCTTTCCAACCCATTTGTATTCTTGCTGTGTAACCTACTCATTTGCTCCAAACGTGTGCTCGGTCACGATAGGATGCATGAGAAGAAACACTGACTGCCCCAGTCCCATGTCGGCAAAGGTTTCTAGATCAAGGCGCTGTTTATGAAGCATATACTTAAATCTAAGTCTGGATCAGTTCTCTTCTAATGAAATTTCATTCGAAATCCCCTATGTGATAACACAATCCTCTCTTTCTCGTTTCTCTTTGGAGAAACTGAATTATTGGATTATATACACCAGAAATGGGTTAAGGAGAGCAGGAAATCTCTCCGTCCATCTTCCAACCGACCATCCATCATTCACATCCTACCCCCCAGCACCAAGTAAGTCAGCGTTTATTCAGAGGTCATCTCTTGGCCACTCTCCAGACCACTGAAGACGTTAACAAACTAATGCCTATAGTCTCCCTGTACAAAAGGAAAAGGAACAGGTCGGATGGTTGTGAAGGTCAACGTCACTTCCTACAGAATGAGGTAGCCACCAGCCAAGATAAATAGACCATGGGTGTGTGTGCGTGTGTATCTGTTAGATGTGGAAGACACAGGACAATTCGGTGAAATCCTAATTTCTGCCCATTGCTTCTATCCTCCTCCATATGGTTCCCCTACTTGTCAAGCCTTTTAGCAGCACTGCCACCCAGAGACTCTGACCCAGCTGCCTGTTTTATCTGTTTGCTTTCCCTCAATGGCCTGGCTTCCTCCAACACACAAAGCAACCCAATTTAGGCCATTTTCAATCACACTACCTAAAAAGGCTGGCCCCTGTCATCCCAACATTTTATTGCAATGTTTCTATGGCTTGTTTCCTTGTCATGGATTTGTATTTTTAACCTGCAGGGAGTCAAACAGAGGTTGCAAAACAGTTCTAGAAGAAGCTTTCTTACCCTTAACATAGGTCTGAAAGGATCTGTCAACTGTGAAGAGAAAATGACAACTTGGTTACATGCCTGTCACTCAAACAATTGCTCTAATTAACAAATTTGTAGTGCTTCATTAGGAGGGGAAATTAAAATGTTAGAATTTTACTTTTAAATGAAGCCCTTTTAGAGAATAATTAACCCATTTTCACACTATCAAAAGTGCCAAGTGGCCCCTCCCCCACTTCACAAGCCCTGGTACACCCACACTGACAAGCCCCCGACCAAGTTTAATCAATAGCAATTTGCCCTCGGGCGACATGATTTGCTCACATTACACATCTGAGGAGTTCCACTATCTTGAGTGGTCCACCCAAGCCGCACTGCCCGGGTTCTAAGGGAGGACAGGATGGCCTCCAGCCCGCAGACCTGTGAGGCTGGGTGCTGACGGGGACCCCAGGAGAGCTGTCCTCTCCAGACACATGGAAGAGCGGGGCTGTCTTTGCCAACACACTTAATTGGATGACTGCACGTTACTTAGAGGTTATGAGATCTTTTTTACAAGTTCACTAACCATCAGAAAAATACTTACATGGTTGAGTCATTTTAAACTTCTACCTAACTCTGGCCATCAATTTCTGACTGCCCTTACCCAGGGAAAAAGACAACATTGTCAAAAGTCATCATCTGTCCACATTTACTGCAGAGACGAATGTAAATAATCCACCAGACAAGACCACCTAGTATTGTAGAGAACTTCCAACGCTTTTAGAAAGTCAGTAGAGGTGTGCACTGTGAACGAGTGACACAAGGAAAGCACAAGGGATGTTTTCCCGAGATCCCAGGAGGATGCTTTCCACACACAAAGTAGAGGGCCAGGAGGGCTGTGTAATGCAGTAACAGATTGCATGTGTTACTGTGACTTCCAGGAATAAAGGTGCTCAGTGCTTTTCCATTCCAAACATTTTACAGCTGCTTCTTCTGGGTGACAGGAATTTTAGGAGATGTAGACAGAGAAGATCAGCCGAACAGAAGCTACACAAGCTAACAGTGTCCACTTCCTGGGCTTGAAACACAGGCCATTTGTCTTCTCTCCCACTGGCGAGTCACTCCCCATTTGTCGCTTAGCCACAATGGAGCAGGGGAGATTTTGTTTTCTAAGAATGACTGGCATGTTCTCCCACAAACTAGATGGAACAGCTAAAAGAGCAGCGGAGCTGAGAAGGTGCATGCTCCGGGCTGGCTGTCCCGTGTAAATACACACACCCTGGTGTTACCTGCGACCTGGTCTGACTTTTCTACGTACCCTCGGGTCCTTTTGGAGCAGAGTGTGTGGGACTGTCCCAGGTCGAGCAGCAACATCGATAGGGTTGGATGTCTACAAATTAATTAGACCACAGCTTAGGAAGCACATTAACACATGACTGGAAAAAGCAGGTTCTTTCTTTTGTTCAAAATTAAAGAAGCCAAACGCTGATTTTGTTTCATTCTGGAATACAAGAGTTGGCAGATGCATTTTCCCCAGTGATCCCACATGCTCTTCAAGAGAACCTGCTCCCTATTTCCTCAAGGGACCCTGGACCAGAGTCTGCTGTGTCTAGCATCTCACTGCAATAAAAAGTACAGGACAAAAAAAAAGGGCGGGGGGGGGGGGGAACGCACTGACACACTGAGCACGGCCCCCAGATCCCCACCTCCTTCTAGTTACGGATGGCCCTGTCATGGCGTTTTCTGCTTTATCATCAAGCATTCCAAGCAATGCCTGAGTGAACATCATTGCATTGTGCTGTATCAGGTGCTTCTCATCAGAATAACTGAAAGCGTTTCACAGACATTAAGCTAACTCTAAATTTTAACTGGCAGACAATAACAGGGAATTACGCTCAGTAATTACTCATTAGCGGTGGTGGAAATGGGACAAGAGGACCTAATTTAGGGACCGCACAGATCTACTATTAAATGATTTCTGCAGTCAATCTGCCTCGTCTGTCCTACGCCGCCACCATTCTTAAATGTCATTTGTAACAATAACCTTATCTGCGGGCTTTTGTCCTTTGAGTGTATAGCAACAATAAAAAGCCTACTTCCGGCGCACAGTCCTTACTTCCTAGCGGATGAAGGATTCAGAAGGCTTTTTTCACTGCATATTTTATTTAAGAAATCACAACTCCTGTGACTCCCCTCACACCAGGAAGCTAATGCATGTGGGAAAAGAGCTCAGGTTTAGGCACAAAGCTTGCCTATAAGGAGAAGGATGAAAAAAAAGAAAAGAATGGAAGAAAGAAAGCAATCAGCTGCTGTACAACTAACGATTAAGCTGGGGTTGTTAAAAGCCTGATTTGCATACATATGAAGAACTCCGCTAATGAACTGCAATCTACATATTCAATCAGTAAGACGGCCTGGAAAGGCCTATTTCAACACCAAGAGAGACACTTTCTTGCCCAGATGTAGATTTCTGTGTGATTGGATAATTGTGAGTGAGGGAAATAGTCTAATTTATTAAATGACCTAGCGGTCTGTTTGGGGAGGCGCGAGAGATTTGGTGCAAGCCAGAGGGGACAGACCAGGGTGGGAGGGAGTAGTGAACAGCAGCCGACCAGGGGAAAGGGGCTGCAAAATCACCATCATTTCATCCCCAGATAGGAGGGCTGGCACATGGCCATCAGGAGGGCCCCAGGTACAGATAACCTGGCCTGTAAGCCAAGGTTCCTAGTAGGTAAATGTCATTTCTAAGGTGCAGCTGGTCCCACCCCCAAGACTTTTAAATTTCTTTTCCTAGTTCTAGCTTTGAGGCAACATGCCTTTGGAAATGCAAAATGCGGTCATCCTGGGTGACTCTAGCCCCAAACTGGTGTCTTCTCTTAGATATGAGATGGGGAGGGGAGAAGAAAAAAAAAAAAAAAAAAAAAGCAAAGGAAACCTAAATCACACAGAGCAAAATTTCCTACTTTAAAAATCTGAAAATGGTTACTAACATAACTCTGTTTCACTTTCGTGTAAAGTCGGGACTATAGTAAAGTCACATAAAGGGAGGGTGTTCTGAGAATCACTCCTCAATTTGACCTTCGGAGACAACTTGAACCCAAGCCAGAGGTGAACACTGACTAGGTGGAAAAGAATTTAGTTATTGCGAAGGGCAAAAGGTTAATTTCACACTAGGCTGTTAGTCTTGACCTTGGCCAACTGTGACCATGGCTGAGAAAGGATGGAGGCAGGGCAGACACACATCTAAGGCATGGAATGGGGGAGATGAATAGGAGCATCTTCCCTTTGCACAACCGGAAGGATGACATTGTAAGTTTGGACCCGGTCTATTCCATGCTATTCAAATCAATAAAGGCTCAGCTTTGTATCCTCGCTAATAATATGTACCCCAAGGACAATGTGGTACACACATATCTGACATTTTGTACATCCCCTGACCAGAAGCTTATGTCCACAATACTGGAGTGTGTGTGTGAATATGTGTGTGTGTGTGTGTGTGTATTCCATATATTTTAAAGATTACAGGAAATCCTAGCTCAACTGAGATTACATGCATAGTACAGACTGAAAATTAAATTTGGGCCGAAGTTTAAAACACAAGGGGCTAACAAAACAAAACAAAACAAAACAAATCTCACTGTATTCCCAGTGGCCACTCTGGATTGGAAAATTTAGTCATTGGCAGGTGAGGCCACCCTGAGGCTCTGCTGACAAAGATGCTGGCATGTTTTCGAGGTCAGTTTTCTTACCTTAGGCTGAAATGCTCCTTGTAGTGAACCAAAAGGGCCAGTGGGTGGGATCATAGGGGGGATGCCCGATACTGCAGGAGGGTAGGAATGGAAGAGCTGTGGCCAGAGATGGAGAAGGGAGAAAAAGATTTTAGTAGGAGGCAAATGCTATATTCCAATTCCCTTCCCATCGAACGACATCCACATTAGCAAGCCAGGTAATGCCAATTTGATGCTATTAGTCAAGAAGCCATGATGAAATGATCACACAGATGTGCCATGAATGCTTAACTTAAAAAGTTAAAAGTAGTTCAGAATCAATCAGCCAACAAATGATGTCCCCAAATGAGGACATCATTAGAAAGGGAGCTTTTCTAATTATTAATTGTTAAATTGGATAGAAGACCTAAATGGCTTGAGATTTTAATGCGCGTCAAAAACAGGAGGGGATGCTGAGCCAAATAAGATGCCCAGTAAATTACAAGTTAATTAGAAAAAGAAAAAAAAGAAAAATTAAGAAAAAAGGAAGAAAACGAAGCAAGTCTTTTATGAGTTCCAAGATTTTATACCATTAAAACTCAATTAGTACTTTTAGATTTTTAATAGTTTGAGGAAATGAGAAAATATTCACAATCCTTGCTTCATTAGGTTGTTCCAGAAGTGGGGTTTCAGAGGATAATTTAATTGTCTCCTCTCAAATGATGACAAATATTTGTGGGAGAGTAAAATAAAATGACTCCATGTACACTGACAATGAAGCTATTGTTTCTATAAGATGGACAAGCTCACTGGGGGCTGCTCAAGCCAAGCCCTTAATGGGTCTGACCCCTCAGCGATGAGAGAAGAATGATTCTGAATTAAGAATATGCATTTTCTGGAATTAACTAGTTTATGGAGGACACAATGGAGGAAAGAAAGATACAGCCACACTGAAGAAGAGGCAAACCCATCTTTTCCTCCTCCTAAAAAACGAGTGTTTCTGAGAGCTTGTTGCTCTGGTTCCACTCACTCTGATCAAACCACCATCCAGATACTTAAGTCACGTCCCACCTTTATGGTTGCGTAATGTGTCAAAAATATAGTAATAAGTCAAACTTTTCCGAATTGTGACTTCACGTTAGCTATTTCTAGGTGAGGACTGAGATGTCCGTTCAACAATCCTGTTTTCAGGGCACATACTTTTCTCTTGGTCTTTATTTCATTTTGCTCCGTTCAATGATGCAGCAAAGTTTTTCACACTAATTGATATTGAACTAAATCCACTTAAACAGTGATTGCAAGCCAAGTGCCCTCATTTAAAACTACTTTTAAGTCTAAAATTGTGTTTTAGATACTTGACTGCACTGCGTCTTAATTCCCCTTATAACGTCCTAATCCCCAAAGCAGGAGAGACTAAGTACTTCATATATTATCCACTATAACTAATAAAACAAAATAACTCTCCCACAGTACACTGTATGAAGCAGAGTAATTAAATACATGCCACACTAAAACACACTCAAATTACTATTACTCTGCCTCCAGGTGGGTATATTTCCTTTAATGTTTTCAATAAAAAATAGATATTTTCATCATTTCCCTTTTGCTGCAGTCCATTACTGATCCTCTTAGAACATAGCTAACTATCCCCCAACTTGACAAAAAATCTGAAGTACCTAATAAAACGTTTTAAACCTGTCAAAAATTCAGGCCTCTCGGCTTTTTCTCCATCTTAAATCTAGGAACCTCTATGGAATAAGCATATAAAAAGGAAGGCTCTAACATTTTGTCCCGGGGAGTAGATCTGAGGCACCTGTTGAGCACGCTAACTTTCTCTAGGAATGGCTTTGTTAGGTGGTCCTTAATTTAAATCAGAGAATACTGACAAAGGGCAGAAATGTGATGGTCATTAAAGATGGCACCATTCATGGGGTAGCCCTAAAGAGGAGACACATCCATGGGTCTATTGGATTTTGCACATCTATTTAAAAAAATGCTTTTGTGGGACGCTGGGTGGCTCAGTTGGCTAAGCATCCATCTGACTCTTGGTTTTGGCTCAGGTCATGACCTCAGGGTTCTGGGATCAAGCCCTACGTCCGGCTCCCATGTTCCCTCTCCCTCTGCCCCTCCCCCTGTTCTTTCTCTCTCTCTTTCATAAGTAAATAAATATTTTTAAAAACAAATAAATAAAATAAATAAAAAATGCTTCTGTCATCACAGTGCTGAGCAGAAAGTGTCAGAACAATGTGGGGCCCAGGCACTTGGATAAACCTTCCTCTTCGTGAGGAGGCGTCCTCATGTTATGTCTGCATATCTCTGGAGGAACTCATGCTTCACTGATTTCTAATATTTTGTAGTTTTGACTTCCCAGCTACCCTGTGGACTAAGACAGTGTCTAATGATCTGGGTCAAAGTGTGAATGAATTCACAGTCTTTGCTGCTCTGAGGAGCACTTCTTTTCAAGCAAGCACAGCTGAGTTTGGTGGACCAACATGGCTACAGGCAAGGACTAATCTTTCTTTCCGGTGTCATTTAAAAAAAAAAAAATAGAAATAAACCACTGAGTGAAGAGACTTGCAAAATTTCAGGTAAATATGATGCAGTATTCACTCCATAATCAAAATATCATGGTAAGGTGTCCAAGGTGTTTGTATTTTTAAAAAAGCCTTTGTTTTATGTCTCGACTGAATATATATGTTTGTAGCGATTTCAGTTTGAGAACTGTACTCTTTACAATGGCATAAAATGAGTATTTTTTTTTAATATGTAAAGAAGAATGAGTTTAAAGGGGAAAAAATAATAGATTTCCATTTTAAGGCCTTCTTTTATTTAAATGATAATTTTGTTTTGAGTCATAGCAAGCTCAGGAGAAACATATCAGCCACGTGGGAGAGGGGTCTACATTTAGTCAGGAGGGCACGAGAATCTGCTTTTTGAGGTCCTGAAGTCAGGAACATTAATGACATTCTGTTTGGAAGAAGGAATTCAAGTTGAATTCTGGGAAATCTGCATCAATGACATTTTGGTTGACGACTGAAACCCAGTGGTTCCAGAGTCTTCTGAAACCACGGTGATTCAATGGCAGACACCCCACTTTTGAGGACAGATGCCTGGCTCCGAGTGAAGTTCACCTGCACTTTTGAATTTTAGGCACGCTAATGATCTTTTGATTCGGAAGAAGATACTGCATCGTTACCGGAAGCAAACGCCACAAGAGCAAGCATCCAGAGTGACGAGGAGCAATGGGAATTCTTGCAAAGATGATTAAGGAAGGCTGCTAGTCATTTACTGATCTGTGGCAAGAGCACACACATGGAAAAGCAGTTACAGTGAATGGGTAGCATGGTAACAAGACTCACACTGTGCCGGTAGAATGGGTCAACTTTTGTAGGGTATTTGTCAAACTGTAAAGGGATCAAAGCAAAAGCTAGTTACTTAAAGAGTCTACATTTCTTTTCACTGCTTCAGCGGAGGCAGCCCTAGGGGAGCTTCTCTGTCACTGGGCTGTCATCAGACTCCATAACCTCGCTGTATATAGGAACCGTCTCGACTCCTGAGTTACTCCAACAAGAAATGGAAAAGCAAAGTGAGAACCCACACAGTGCGTTTAAGTCCCAGTCACACTAGTGTCTTTCTCTCTAGTCTGTATTTAGAGATTGGCAGAGACCAGACATCCGAACCGGAGAAAAGAGGCAATTATTCAGATAAATCAGAGAGAAGGGAGCATTTGGCCTGATTCATCCAGAGAATTCCCTGTTTTCATCTTCCCTTTGGCAGAAGAACCGTACATTCAGCCACCTCCAGAGACATATTACACCCAAACGTAAAGGCATCTGGGCAAGGTCTTATAACTTTTCCTTTGAGTAGAGAAGAGTATCTCAATGCTTCCTCTGGTGCTGTAACCCCCCCTTAGGTTGATTTCATTTATCTGTGTAATAGCTCACCCACGCTGCCATAAACTCTTTCCCCAAATGACAGGCCCTTAAAAATAGAACTGTTGAGAAGTATAATTCATCCAGAAAAAAAGATACAGGATTTACTATAAGAAAAAATTTTGGTCCCAAGGTCTCATTTCTAATATTCTCCTAAATAAATTCAGAAGATAAACTTTAAAATCTGTATTTTAAAAAATTAAGCTGAACAACAAAGAGAGGGGGCAGGAGGAGAGGATGCAAAGTTTGGTGAAGAGAGCACCTCTTAAAATCATGGAATTCTCATCTGTCCTTACCATGCCGATACTAACTGCCTGGAAATCAGGTATTTCCTTAAATACTAAAGATGAAGTAAGACACCCTAATACTCACTGTAGCACACAGGGCTCTCAGAACATTTAGTGCCCTAATATGGCCCTATTCAGTACAGTCTGTAAGTTAAAAAAAAAATCCTAATTGGCCCCCGCTGCGTGTGCTAGACCCAGTCAAGACCAAGACCATGTCCTTCCTCCAACCACAAGGCTACGTTCTGCCCCTGGGGGCACATCGCTCCCTGACTTGCTGACAGAGCAGGATACCAGCCTGGCACACCATCTTGTGAAACATAAGAAATATAAGGCCACCCTCAACAAAATGGGCTTTGGGGAGCCACCTGAGAGAGCAGGGGTAACCGACAAGGCCCCGGTCTTCTGATGGCTCACTTCCCGCCTCGGCCCTCCTCCTGACTCCCAGTGTTCTATGAGCACTGATCTGTGGGGACTTGGTGCGACACACTGGCAGATATGCTTTTGTACGTGGTGGCAATCCCCCAAGATGCTCAAGAGGACAAGAAGTTAAGTACTAACACCGGATGGGACTATTCGGAGGGCACTGACCGGATGGGACTGTTCGGAGGGCACTGAGAATACCCGTCCCCACCCATGCTCCTGCCCAGTGCTAGGGAGAACTGTCTACGAAGAAGTGCCCACCTCGGGCCCTGGGTTAGCAGACACTCCCTTCTCTCCAGCCAAGACGGACAAGGCCAAAGGAGGCCCCTAAAACAGCTCTCACTCCCCGTTAACCTCCTGTGCCCCAACAGCCCATTCCACCCCAACGTGCTGCATAAAAAAAGAGTCGTGCTCTACTTATCCTCACATTTCTGCCTGGGGTACGCACCATGGGAGGTGCTGGCGTCGGCATGATGGCGGCGGGCGGGATGGCGTGGGGGAACGGCGTGAAGGTGTGCTGGTGCGTGTGCTGGTGGGTGTGCTGGTGCTGGTGCTGGTGCTGGTGGAACTCGGTCCGCAGGTAGGGCGGAGGGCCCAGGGAAGCCCCACGGTCAGCACTCTGAGAGGCCAAAAAACGGGTGTTCAGTTCCTGTCGCAAGATGTCTTGCTCTGGAAAAGAAGGGAAGGGAGAAGATGACGCTTTTTGCTACATCGGTCAGATCCTTTGGATCAGGACATCGGCGTACCTGACCAGAGCGGACGGGGCCAAGGGCACCCCTGATGAGAGCCCCTGTGCCCCCAGGGACGGAAGGGGACGCCCTACCAGAGGACCCTGACACTCGGTCATGATCAAATCATCTTCTTCCAGGCTCTCGGCTTTGGGGGACAGGCTCTGGGCTGAAGAGCCAGAGGTCAATTTTCAGCTCTGTTACCGTCAGCTTGGGGAGCCTGGGCACGGGAAGTCATTCATTTGGGGTCAGTTCCCTCACGTACCATATGCGGACAGTATCATCCACATTGTGGGTTACTTTGGGGGTGCAAGGAATTAATATATTTAAGTACTTAAGAACAGTGACTGCACACTGATCTAGGGTAACGTGGCCACATTCTCGTGCCCTCTTCTGAGTGAAATCTCTGCAGCAGGGGTATAACATGGCTACGATGGACCTGAACTTGGGATACTGGCCTGATCAACACAGGCAAGGGGAAAAGGAGCCAGTATCTAAGACTAGATTTTGTTGACACTTAAAACTCTGGGATAAGTGGACACAAAAAGTGCATCTTCTCTTTTTAAGAAGGTAGAAGGCCTTACTCATTGAAAAAAACAAAACAAAACAAAAAAAAACCCTTAAACCAGGATGGAGTTTCAGGATGGAAATTTCAAGAGCCTGGGATGGAACAGTCTATGGGCCTGACCAAGTTTCCGTCCCGCTCATGGGAGCCCGGACAACAGGTCACACACAATCTGTGTTTTCCCCCTCGCTGGGTGAACTCAGAGGGAAAAGCTTCCTGACTCGCCGTGAGCTGCTTGCCCCTTGGTAGTGTTGAGCCTCCGGGTTGTGTGAGGTCAACAGGGTGTCTGTACACATTTTTGCTCAACTTCAACCCACAGGGATTGGAGGGAGGTTACAAGAATACATATAGTAAGTAAAGCAGAAAACCGTCAAATGAGAAAACCCAGCCACCGGGCACAGGCAACACGGATGGCCCATGAGGCTGGGGAGGTGGGCGCCCCGGGTGGGCCGGGAGGGTGCCTCCCTCGTACCTGAGTAAGTGCTTCCGGCCGGGTGTCCGGGGACCTGCAGACCCCCTGAAGTCAGAGGTGGTGGAGGAGGCAAAGCCGTGGGAGGGGCAAACATATTGGGGTGATGTGAGTGTGCGGGGGGCTGGAGGGTGGGTGTGAAGCTGTGCAGAGGGCTGTGGTTGGGCAGTGAGAGGGGGAAGGGGGAGGCAGAGGGGTGGTGAGAGATGTGTGGAGGGGCAGGCTGAGTCTTCGCCGGGGTGCTGCTTCTGCTACTGCTGTTGGAGTGACCACAGCCAAAGGGAAAAAAAAAGAAAGAAAGGAAAAAAAAGAGGTAAGCAATTAATTTTCTTAAAAAATAATCCTATCTCCCTGCCCAAAGCCATTCAACACTTTCTCTTGCTCCTTTGTCTTGACACGCCTGCCCCTGGGCACACCAGGAGTCTCTGAGATGGTCACAACTGCAGACACTGCGCAAGAGGAGCTGCGGCCCCAGAGTTACCCCACTGCCCCCTGGGGGCCAGGCAGTGGCTATGGCCGAAAACTCAGGCCTGCTCCCCTCTGCTGTGGCCAACTTCTCCCCTCTGCCCCTCAGAGCCCCGCACCTTTGCATCCACCACTAGCCACATGTCCTACAATTTACACAGAGGACAAGACGATGGCCTGAGCTCCTCCCGTCCCACTGCGACCCCTTCCATGAAGCAGCACAGGGAGCCCATGATCCCTGCTCCGGTCTGGGGGCCATGGAAGTGAGCTCAGGGGCAGAGCAGGGCCCCGGCCCCGGCTGAGGCAGTTTCCTTCCCCTGTCCTAGCCAGGAAGCAGCAGGCCCCAGAGTCCCCCATCACCAGGCTGTCACGAGGAAGAGAAAGCCACAGAGCCCTGCGGGGTTGGAATTACAATGCCCAGGTCCAGGCAAGGGTAGGCAATGCTTGGCCCCACACCTCGCGGTTTCTGTCTCCCTTTCCCTGGCAGTGCTCCCCTGTGCTCCTCTGAACACCCTCTTGTGTAGTTTGGCAAAGACTAGGCAAGAGAGCACCTGGGCCTCCACACTGGAGCTCCTCTTTGTCCACACGCAGCTGGTTCTCCTCTGCTTTGACCCGCCCTGGACTAAGGGTAACAGAAGAACCTCAAGCAGAACATCCCCTGGTCGCCCCCGCCCCAGCTCCCTGACTCTGGAGCCGCAGGGAGGGAGATGTAGCGCCTCCGAGGCATCCTCCTGCAGAGGCCAATGGCCTCCCTCCTAGGAACCTTCTAAGGCTGGATGCCTCTTGGTGCATGCACACCGCCCTCCCCGCCTGCACCCCTCAGTCCCTGTGGCTGTTCTAGTTCTTCGGACGTCCCTAACTAACCCTGTTGTCCCCCCCAGCCTACCCAGCCGAGTCTTGAGGGCTCCTCCCCGTGGCCAGCTCCCTGCCTCCCCCGCCCCAGGACACTGCGATGGGGTTCGCAACAAGACACCAGCCTCCGCGGGAGCCCCCGACCCGCTCCGCAGCCCAGCCCAGCCCAGAGAAGGCGGCAGAAGCCAGGCCCCGACGCAGGGGGCTCACCTTAAGCTGTTGAGGCTCAGGCTACTGCTGTTGTAGGCTGAGAGGGGCTGGGAGAGGCCCTGGGACGAGGGGTGCGCCTGCACAGGCGGGAGACCCTGATGGAGCAGCTGGGCGGGGGACTGCGGCCGTGGGAGCCTCTGCGCCGGAGGCTGGGGGGCAGGCTGGGCCTCTGCGGGCGCCTGAGGAGGCTGTGTGCTTGGGCGGGGGGGCTGAGGCGGGGCCTCTGTGCGGGGCACCAGGTCAGGGTCCGGAGAAGGAGCTTGGGGCTGCGGCTCCGCCTGGGGCTGGGGCAGCGGCTGAGGGGCCTGAGGGCAGGGGTCTTTAAGCACCACGGGCTCAAAGATCGGCTCTTTGCCACAGTCCTGGCTCTTCTCCTGGCTTCTCTCTAGACCCGAGATCTTGGGGACAATCGGCCCTGCGTCCTGGCTGTCATGTTCAGGTAGCGTGCCAACACCTAGCTCCGGATCTGTGTGGGGAGAGCAGAGACAAATCACAGGCAATGACATGTGAGTGTGACACATGGAGCACAGAGCACCCCCATGCCCGGACCCCCCGGTCCCAGACACGACACATGGCCCGGTGGCTTGTCCTGGCTTCGTGGCCTGACCCGCCCACGTGCAGGGCACGAGCACTCTGCGAAGAGGGCTGCAGGAAGCTGCGGGCCAGAAAGCAGCCACGGCAGCGAGTCTGAAAATGCACATCCACCTGAATCTCGGCAAAGCCTTTGATGGAGCAAAATTAAGAAATAATAGTCGATGAGCTGATTTCCCCCTGCTTGAAATACATGCAGTTTTTGAATATATGGAAGAGCGGTGTTTTCACACAGCGAGTGAAGTGAATGTTATTTAACCACACACAGATGTTTATTCTTGGCCTTGCCCCTCCCCTTTCCATTCTGACAGATGAGACTCATTTGACATTTACAAAAATAATGTCGTATTTGGCAAGTGCTAAACTGGTCAAACTCAGGGCCTCCTCGTGCTCACCAACTGATCCTAGCAACATCTGAGATCCAAGGTGCAAACACGAATTCTGATCAATTTAGAGCCAACTACACGTGCCAGGCGTTTTAAAGAGTCCCCCACACCTCCAGGCCGCTGGTGCAATGCTGAATGCTGATGCTAGGCCTCGATGTAAAATAAATGAAATGCCACAACAATGGAAGAAATGTAGCAAGCACACACTCCTGTTACGAATTTAAAAGATATGCTTCTTCGCGCGCCTGTATGGCACAGTTGGTTAACTGGCCAACTCCTGGTTTCAGCTCAGGTTGTGATCTTGGGGTCGTGAGATCGAGCCCTGTATTGGTCTCCATGCTCAGCAAGGAGTCTGCTTAAGATTTTCTCTCCTTCTCCCTCTTCCCCTCCTCACCCTGCTGTCACATGTACGTTCTCTCTAAAATAAAATAAATAAAATCATCGAGAAAATAAAAAAAGATACGCCTCTCTCCAAGATTCATGCCATATCAGAGTGGTTGTTTGATCAGCTTGTAAGTCAAACTCCATCAAATCCTCTAATGGAAGAATGAAAGACAAATATGACATTAAATACAAAAAAATGCCCCTACTAATGAGTAAGTACTTTTTGTACATGGTGGGGGAATGACCTTTCTTATATCTTTGTGCTGAAAGAGCCACCCTTTTATTATTATACAGCTCAGAAATAGAAAAAGAACAGATTACAGTATTCTCTGAAATGAGGATGTGTTCCAGGCATTTCTCAGGAAACTACTCTGGGCATGATCTTTCTCTTCCAATCTCACTGTATCAAGTATGAGAAATAATGTGGTATTCTCACTGGTCCTATCGTTTTCTGTTGATGTCCTCTTGCATACATTCGCTTGCCATTTTTCTTCCCTGCAAACCATTACTCAAAGCAAACCATTACTCCCACTGTCCTGTTGGTGGAACAGATCAAACCTGTGACAAGCACCAAAGCAGAAACAAACCCGGGTTATAAACAGAAGGCATTTTTGGCTAAAATGACCTTGGCTATCGTTATGCCTCTCAGAACAGCCTGGAACAAAAGAGAGTCCCCTCTTTGCATGTTTCAGCTTCAGGGATAAAGCATCCAAGAAGGCCCTGGGGAAAAGTAACTCTGGACTTCTGGCATAGATGGGAGGGCCACTCACACATATTTTCATCCAGAGCTATCCTTTAGAACCTTTCTGGGAAGATTTTTGCTTATGACAAGCTGAAATTTTATGATTCCCAAAACTTTACTTCTTAACTTGAGGGCTGTGAACATCAAGATTCTTGATGTGCACAGACCCCATGTAGCCAAAACTCCTAGATCATGAAAGAAGATCCTTCATCTGTAGACAATCCACACCTAGGGATTCTGGGCCCGCTTCTCTTCCAGTGTTTTATCCTGTCATTTCCACAAGATTACCATAGCAAGGGCTTATGCGAGCTCATCGACATAACATGTAGGTTTCCTACAACGCAAGAGGGTTAGTTAGGTCTGTGGCAGAAGCACCAACACCCACACATTCTAACCGCACAAAATACAAGAGCTCCACCTCAGCGAGGAGTTCTAGGTGCCTAAGCAGGGCTTCTTCCCACTCTGACACTCAGACGGTTAATTTAGGATTATTGCGCTCGCTAAAAGGGCAGAAATACATTTCCATCCTTTTGAAGTGCTTTGTTCTCTCTGGACTGGGATGGTGAAGAGTAAATACATATATATTTCCCATGTTGTTAAATTTAAATCCAAATTCACATTCTCCCTCCAAAAATCATTGTCCAAACAAAATTTCCCTCTGACATAAAACAAAGTTCCTCTTCCAAAGGACACCACCCAGAGGCTATCACTTAGATTTCCTTATGCCAGTAAAGGAAACACATCAGGAAGACGCAGATTAAGTGCTTCATTTCTGTAGCCTGACTATATTTATCTCCTTGTTCTTTATTTAATGGGCTTCTGAGTGTGGATGACTCAGGGGGCATGGGACAGGCTTGGGCTCACTTCCTCAAGGCCCCGTAAAGGCAAACAGGGTTGGCAGTCACGTCTCCTCTGTTGTTGCATTGCTGTTGTGGGTTAACCCCAACATAGATGCAGCCAGAGTGAGGGGAGCAGCACCCAGCCTGGGGATCGTCATCTTGGACCAACCGTGTGGTGCACAGGGACACAAAAATCTCTCTAGCGAGCCTTGTGAATTTCTACAGGATTGTCCGATGAATGACTCAGAGGACCCAGAAACAGAATTTTGGCAACAAGATCAGAATCTGGGAAACCATCCCAGCACTTCTCAAACTTTAAAATGCATACAAACAACCCGGACATCTGTTTACAACGCTGAATTGGACTCAGAAATTCTGGAGTGGGGCTCCAGAGTCTCCCTGTCTGAGGTGAGGCTTGGACTTCACTGTGAGTGGCAAGGAACTCACCCAATCCACTCTGATTAGATGGGGAAGAAGCCCAGAGAAGTTAAGGAACTTGCTTGCTGGAGGTCACCTGGCTGTTTAATAAATCAGACGACTTTTGTTCTAGTCCCAACTCTTGCTACCATCAATTGCTTTTTCTCTGATTTACACTTTGCTGTCCCCCAGAAGCAAAAAACCTAAAGCAAAGCAGGGAATGGTAAATCCAGGACTCTGTTAAAATATTTGGTATAATGAGACAGTGCAAAGCTACAAAGGGCTGCTGGAACAGCACGCTTCAGCTAAACCTGAAAGCTATCATCAATCCACCAAGGCCCTGTTGCTGCGGAACCTACAAGCAAGGCAGTGGCAGCTTTGAAGGCGGTAAGAACTTTGGGGCTGAGACAGTTTTACGACTCCCCATTTACACAAGTCTCTTGAGCACAGATTTAGGCGACATGCGTTTTTGTGGCTAATCGGTAATGCATTTCCTCTTCCTTTCAATTATTCAATAAATGTATCTTCCCAGTTAAGCTTTTCCATCTTGACAGTCAATTTGTCTTACTGTGCTTCTCCAAAATTGGCAAGAACACATTAAAAAAAAATCATTTTGTATTGCTCTGTGTGCTCTGAATTTGCCAAAGGATGAAATTTGCTGAGGTTGAAAGAAGTAAGAATGTGCAAATTGACTAGTCTTATTTACAAGTTTTACTCATTACATTTTGGGGTTTTAGAATCTCTCTTCTTGTGATTATAAAAAGAACACATCGTGCTTATAATAAGATACATGCAAATTAAAATTACACTGCATAGTGTACAGTGTAAGGGGTGAATTTCCTATATGTAAATTGTATCTCAGTAACCTTGACTCAAACACAATACATTTTTAAAAAGGACCTGACAGATTAGGAAAAATTACATTTTGATACAAATTTGATCAAAGTTCCCTGGGGAAAATGAGGCTGCTAGTATTTTACTAGTAGACTAAAAACCTACGGGGCACCTTGGTGGCTCAGTTAGATAAGTGCCCGCCTTCAGCTCAGGTCATGGCCTTGATTGAAGTCCTGGGATCAAGCCCCGCATCAGGCTCTGTGCTTAGTAGGGAGTCTTGCTTCTCCTTCTCCCTCTGTGCTCTCTCTGCCTCTTTTACTCTTTCAAATAAACACGTAAGTAAAATCTTTTTTAAAAAAAACAACACCTACAACCTCTGTGGAGGGCAATTTGGCAACATTTAGCCAAGAAACTAAAGAAGCTCAGCAAGGATTTAGTCTATAGACACCATGAAACTGCATCATGCTTTGAATTACAAGTTTGCAAAGAATTAAAATGTAATCATTTGGGAACTGGGTACATATAAATCTGATGCACCCATACAATGGAAGACATTATAGACTGAAAAGGAATGAGGAATTCTGTGTGTACAACCCATGGCATATTGCTAGCTTCTATGAAAAACAAGAAAAATCATATATACCCACTTTTACTTTATGCATAAAGAAGATCTAGAAGAGCACCTGTTTGGGGGCTCAGGGTGGAGAACCAGACAGACACAGAGCCAGAGGAAGGGGAGATATGTGACTGTATACATACATACGTATTTACATTTTTGAATCATGTGATCATGTTACCCATTAAAATTCTTAAAAGAAAATTGATCCTACATTTAAGAACAGTTTGAGGGGATCCCTGGGTGGCGCAGCGGTTTGGCGCCTGCCTTTGGCCCAGGGCGCGATCCTGGAGACCCGGGATCGAGTCCCACGTCGGGCTCCCGGTGCAAGGAGCCTGCTTCTCCCTCTGCCTATGTCTCTGCCTCTCTCTCTCTCTCTCTCTCTCTCTGTGTGTGTATCATAAATAAATAAAAAAAAAATTAAAAAAAAAAAAAAAAAGAACAGTTTGAGGAAGAAAAAAACCACAGCAAACAAAACTGGGAATATGAGTAGTGGTACCATTATACACATGGAGAGTGTAGGTTATATAAAATAAGAAACTGTAATATACAAGTTTCTAATAAATTTGAAAATAAAATGGAGTTTATGAAAAGATATCAATTACTAAAACTGACTCCAAAACAAATAAACCTGATCACAGAAGTAAACTGAAAAGGACTCAATGATTGACACCTTTCCCTCAACCTGGAAATATGTAACAGGTATATTTAGTGTTACAAACAATGTGGACTGAACCTGTAAGAAACAAACTATTCCTGTCATTTACCAACAGCAATGACAAAAGGAAGAGGCAAAACTACTATTTATAAAAAAACTATAATTATCTAGCTAGAAAACACAATCAGCTGAAAAATATGAGAATAATAGCACTCAGCAAAATACCGAAATAACCACGCCACCCCCCCCACCGCAAACATCAGTAGTTTTCTACACACCAGCAATAGTGACTAGAAAGTTAAATAAAAAAGAAGGATCCCCTTTACAGTAACAAAAGTCACATAATACCTGGAAACAAACCTAGCAAGAAAAATGACAGGGCCTACGAAGACTTAGAAATGTACGACTGCAAATGCTTTGAGAATTCTGTGTTCAAGGGTATTTTATGATGAAAGAGAGAGAGAAACAAGTCAAAGCCACTTAAGAGGTGGTTCTTTTAAGTTTTCAAACTTTGTGGGACTGTGTTTGGCTGTCACAGTGGCTGGAGGGCACTGGTGGCTCTTACAGACGTTAGATATACTGTAACATAAAGGACAATGCCATGCAACTTCTCAGCTAATGTCCTAAAATCCCACCGGACATTTATGTAGCTGGAAAATCTAGAGCCTGACTCTATTTTTGCATATAAACACAAAACAATTTTATGCACAGTTTTAATACACACTGCATTTTCCAGGAATGCAACTACTGTACGCTGCTGTGTCCGTTAGGTCTTATTGTTATGAACAACCAAGAGTGAGCTGTTCACCACCATTCGGGAAAATCATAACACCAATGGTATGGCTGCTCCTGGCATTTTATTTTTTATTTTTTATTTTTATTTTTTAAAAGATTTTTATTTATTTATTCATGAGAGACACAGAGAGAGGGAGAGAAGCGGAGACACAGGCAGAGGGAGAAGCAGGCTCCATGCAAGGAGTCTGATATGGGATTCGATCCAGCATCTCCAGGATCACGCCCTGGGCCGAAGGCAGGCACTAAACTGCTGAGCCACCCAGGGATCCCTGCTCCTGGCATTTTAATTACCAAGTCCCACAGACCCATATCAATCTGCTTTTGTAGCAACCATAGTTATATACTGTCCTATGTATAGATTTGAGCATCTGACCATTTCATTGTCTTCCACTATAAATAAATGTTTACATACTTCTTTCTCCTTTACTTTTCATTAGGGCTTTATGGGCATTTTTAAATCACGTGTATAGATAGGCAACCAACAACGTATTTTGTCCTATAAAGAATAAAAGGGTGTTATAAAACGTTTCTTATATTATACAATAATATGCTCGGGTTGAGATTTGCTGAGTTATGTCCCTATGATGAACTACTACTTTCTAGAAGTCCAATAACTTACGGCAAAAATACACTAACTACTCCAAGGGGTTGTTGTGGAAATTAAGTTCTTTCCACAAGGTAGAATAAAAAAAAAAAAAAAGATCAGTGTTTCCAAAACTACTCCAGAAAATAATTTGTTTTTGTCCAGAAAATAATTCAATGGAAAGCACTTCATGACAAAATTACTACCAAGTAAAATAAAGTACACTATCACCAATACAATTTCAATACTCAAAATTATCTGTGTAAATGTGTATATGCACACACCGAAAAAAAGACTAGAAAGTGTACATCAAAATGTTAACTGTAATCCCATCATCCAGAAATAATCACAGACTTTCATTTTTAAAGTTGTAGGGTTTTTTTTTTTTAAATCTTTCCAAGTTCTCTAGGGTAAAATGTGTATTATTATTGTAAAAGAAAAAGACATTGCAGCTGAGCCCTGAACAGGACAGGTTTGAAGTGGGCAGGTCCTCAGACAGGTAGATTTTTTGGATAAATACAGCACAATACTGTGATTTTTCCCCCCTCCTTATAATCTACTTAATAACATTTCCTTTTCTCTTACTTTATTGTCAGAATATAGTACATAACATGTATATAAAAAACGTGTTAAACAGCTGTTATTGGTGAGGCTCCTGGTCAACAGTAGACTGGCTAGTAGTAAAGTTTCTGGGGAGTCATAAGTCATATGTGGGTTTTTGTGTGGGAGGAGGTGTCGGGGCTCTGAACCTCCCACATCATTCAAGGGTCAACTGTATATTCTATTTATTTTTTAAAAGATTTTACTTATTTATTCATGAGAGACAGAGAGAGAGGCAGAGACACAGGGAGAGGGAGAAGCAGAAGCAGACTCCCTGTGAGGAGCCCAACGTGGGACCCGATCCCAGGACCCCAGGATCACGCCCTGAGACAAAGGCAGATGATCAACCACTGAGCCAGATGTCCCTCAGCTGTGTATTCTACAATGAGTTCCTTCATGGACAGAATAGTAACTCTACTACCAAAGAAGTCAACTCAGAAAGTGACTGTTCAAGTCAAACTGCTTTAGACTATGGGACAGAATTAAAAAAAAAAAAAAAAAAAAAAAGTTCTTTACCCAGAGAACAGATAAATATTTGCCTTTCAGAAATGAGTCTAGGCTCTGGCCCTCTACCTACTCTGTGGCATTTCCAACTGGCTCTACCTGGTGTATCTGGACAGGAAGGAACTGGTAAATATTGATGAGGGAGGAGGAGGAAGAGGAGGAGGAGGAGGAACAGCAGCGAAGAACTCTCCTGAGGTATATTTCTGTGCTTCTGGTCTTTGCATATCTTTACAATTGATCAGAAAGCCCATCATGGCTTACTCAGGACAAGGTCATCATTGCAGCAAATATGAATAATCCTTAAAGACATCAAGACAACTATGTGGGGCACTGGCCATTAGGCAATGTCCCAATCCTCCTGAATACCTGCCTCGTAGCATCTAGAAATGGGTATGTCCTACTTTTACGCTCTTCTGTCTTCTAGTTCTCTACTTCTTTGTTCTAGTTCTCTACTTCTTTGTCCAAATGACAGAACCATGAAGATCTGACTAATAAGGAATGAAGACTAATAAGCCAAATAAAGAGTGGGGTGTGTGTGGGGGGGGGGGGGACTGGGGGTTGTGGCAAGAAATCCAGACTTTAAGTTAAGGAAAAGGGGGAATATTAATAAATGTTGAATGGTTCTACATTAAAAAGCCCAGACATACATGGAAGTGTCAAATTTCTGTGAATCAACAATTAGTTCAAACTACTAGTCATATCCATCTTTTAAAAAAATATTTTTTATTTTATTTAAATCCAATTAATATATAATGTATGATTGGTTTCAGAGGCAGAGGGTCAGTTATTCGTCAGTTGCGTATAACACCCAGTGCTCATCCCATCATGTGCCTCCTCAATGCCCGTCACCCAGTTACCCCCTCCCGCTCCCCACTGGGAACCCCCAGTTTGTCTCCTGGAGTTGCTTCTTATGTTTTGTCTCCCTCTCTGATTTCACCCTCATTATCTAAACACCTTCTTGCCTCTTCTTTTGCCTCAAACAAAATCTCCTTTTTAGCAAAGACTCTGTATTTTGTACATATTTTTAAAACAAAAACTGCACAACTGAAATTATTCAGTAATACTTGGCCCTCTCCCCAAGTGTTAGATTCTGTTGGGCTCCACATTCCAATGGTATTTGGCAGGAAAAGTACTGCCTCTCATGTACACCTCTCTCTTCCTCCTCTCCCTCTCTTCTTCAAATCATTAAACAGAGACCAGTTTGTTCCATTAGCAGATTCAATTACTTGAACGAATGGAAGGATGACATTCAGCCTTGCGGCTCTTCTTCTCGGGCACTGAAACTGTACAAATAAATTGAGGAAAACCCACTGTTTGTTCAAGGCAAATTAATTTTCAAACACTGCGAGAGTGGGAGATCGGGGGAATGGTGGGTGCTTGGCAGGGCTCAAAGAGATTCCATTTTGTGCTTGTCATTTTGTGTAAACATTAATTACCATCTGGGAGGCTAAGCTTCGGGCTGAAGTCTGTATCGCAAACCTCTAAGGGCTCCCAGGTTCCCAGTAAAAGCAAAATCCCAAACATAAAAAATAGTCATTGTGCCAGGCAAAACAGCAGCATGCCTACTGAGAGGGAAAGGTGTGCAGGGCCAGCAGGTTAGGGGCTGCCGTTATCACGGAAGCTAGTTCGGATACTACTGAGTTTCCAAGAATAACCTAGAGTGGGCATTGAAGAAGCAGCAACAGACTGCAGGTGAGCATCCTTACATTTGTTTCAAGTTTATTCACCCCGCACCACAGAAAGCATCAACCTTTATGCACTTGCCCATGTTCCTGATGCCTTCAGGCCAAAAATCTGCCTTCCAGGGAGATCTACTGTGAAGATGCACACTGCAGGCCACCAGGATGGCTTCCGCCTATAGAATGTGGGCCCTGGAGGTCAACCTGGGTTTGCCTTGTATTTCTTCTGTTGTTTCTACTAAATAAGAGCAATGGAGGGCCATGTGAAAAGTGGACTGTGATCTCCTGGGGGAAGAACTGGGGGCATAAGAGTCTTGACCAAAACTAAGAGTGTCAACATCCTATCTGTAATTGGGTTTTTCACTTCATACAAGGAAAAGGCTGGTGTTGCTTCATGGGCCAGATCCTGAGGGTAGAGAGATGATCAAGAAGCCACCCTAGCTTCCAGGAGCTGGAGGCTGAGAGCATAAGACACAGTAGAGGAAAAAGCATGGACATGGCCATCAGGGAGACCCATGGCCTTCCCATGCAGCGTTTGTTATCTGTAAGGTTCAGAGATAAACTGAACTAATCAGAGCTAATGAAGGTATCGATATATTTTATTGATTCTGGGTTATCAATGGTCACTTCTATCTATAGCACAGTCCTGCTAAACTGGCCCCAAGGACCAGTCTTAGACCCAAAGCAAAGGAAATGTGTCCTGGGATGTGTGCAGACCTGATTTTATCGAAGGATAAAATCCCCAGGCACGTCAAGAACACTGGAAAAACTCCAAGTCCTAGTTTCTGGAAAGCCCAGGCCTCCGTGCTTTGGCCTCAAAGACATCTCCCCATTATTTTTGCTTGTGTCCTTCTGCCAGCATCCGTACTCACCAGTTGGACAAGATCACCTCTTGATGATCTTGGTTTCCATCCACAGCATGTCTCTGCCTCTGCCCTCTGGCCCCTCCCATGGACCTCAGTTTCCTGGCCTGTCCTCATCAGCCCCGCCTGGCCCACATGACACTGCGCATGTGTACACACACAAGCACAACCACCTTTCAAACCGGTGCCTGCCCCACATCTAACATGATACTTCTGTGTCCCTAGGGTACAACCAGGGGTCCTAACAAGGGAAGGTTCTAAAAGGAGTTTCAACCGCATGTCTGGATTCACGTACCATGGCCTGCTCACTCTGAATAAGCAGCAAATCTAGGGACAAGGGTATTGCCCTAAGAATAGCCACAGCACACATTCTTTATACTTGAAGACAACAGGGAGCCCATGTGCTTATTCTGGGAATTCTCCAAGAGGTGGGACCAAAGCATTGAAAATAAATTTTAACTTTAGGTATTTGGCTGCTAAAAAAAAAAAAAAAAAAAAAGTCTCCTACCTTTCACACCCAGTACAGTGGAGTTGGGGATATGAATGAGAAGAAAAGAATGTCATGTTGCTTGAGGCAGCGCTCCCTCCGGGAGCAACGAATATGCTAGAAAGCTCCCTGTCGCTCACAGATCTGTTGACAGATGGGACACCTTCCTCACGAGAGGGTGGCCCGCTGCTCATTTCTAATGTCTTTGGCCAAAGGTTTCACGTCCAGAGTCAGAGGGGCAATAATCATGAGGCCAGTCTGATCCTGGTCACCTTCTGTGGCAAAAATTCTTTGGTGTAATATGTCCTTTTTTGTCGCTTACTGTGATAGGCAATCTTGCCTGGATCTGTACTTGCCTGTGGTATCAATATGTTTATGATATTATGAGCTATGGAATGAGGCATCTAGCTAATAACATTCACACTCTAAAAGGCTATCATGCCCATGAAGGTTGGCAAATGACTGGCTCTAGGTTAAACCTTATTTTAAACCCTCTGATTTTTACCAAAGATGATTTTCTCAAGGTCAAAGGTAAAAGACACCAGCACCAAAGATGTACAGAAGTATTACCAATCACTCTACTTTCCTGCTTTGCACACTGTGACCTGTTTTTATCTGATTCCAGGCACAGATTAGATGATCACTGTGACTCAGTAAAGACGCTCTGTGGGGGTTTGATGATGGCATGTTAGAACTCCCACCCCGGTTCTTCCTCGGGTCCTAGGTTCGAAATACAAATACTCCTGTCCCCCAGGTGTCCTCTCAACCCTTTGCAATGCAGGGCTATGAGTATCAGCTGAGCTTCCAGCTACAGAAGTTCCAGTCCACACTGGCTCACTCACTGCTTTGGAGTCTGCAAGAACATGCACACTTTCTCTAAAATGAGTGTCACCTGCATCAGGCAACATCCCTGTATCTACTTCTTTTCCCTCAAAATCCCCTCTTTTCAGGGTCCAGGTATCAGAAAGGTCTTAGGTTAGCCTAGTATGAAGGAGCAGAGCAAATTTGTGAGTCATCATAGTGGCAACCAAGTGTTTCTGTCTTGGAGAGAAGGGAGGAAAGAATCACAGACACCAGGGCATGCGGACCTCTCTGGCCCTGGACCCATGCTGTACCAAGAGAGCTGCGGGGTAGGGGGGCAGGGCAGGGTGAGGAGGGGGGTCATTCTCACAAGCAAAATCCGCGCCACCAGTCACTTCTCTACCGAGTTCACACAGCTGCCATTTGGTAAGTAGTAGAGGACGAGGCTACTCCTTCAACGCATCATCAAATATCCTAAAACCAATGTTTTCGCAATGCCCAGTGGAAAAGTTCCAAGAGCCACTCCTGTCCTGTTCTCAACAGGCCACTGTGAGAAGTGGGTTTTGCCTTGGGAAACGGTTACCATGCTTTGGCAAGGAATGTTCCATCAGCTCTCAGGCTTGCCTGCCTGTACTGCTGAGGACAGATGACAAAAGTCCCCAAGTCTGTTCAAACAACCTGCTATGGCCCATGGGACCCAGGTGCTGCCAAGTGCCTGCAATCTGTCTCAGTAGCTTATGTGTGAGTCTCACAGATGCCTTTAGCATGAATCTATGAAAACTGCTTTTTTCCCTGATATCACATAGAGCTTTTGATTCTTTAGTTAAAGGAGAAAGATCAGGGAAAAGAGGACTCTGACAATTTCTCTAGGTAAGTTTTGACCTTTCTCATCTCAAACCATCGGCCCCCCCACACTGTGATTCTGATGTATTCTATGACTGTGCTATTCCAAGTGTGGTCCATATACCAGTAACGCTAACATCACCTGGGATCTCATTACAGCGTTAAATTCACAGCCCCCATCCACATGCAGGTTCAAGTTTGCAAAGCTCTGTTGTATAGGCTACTGGGAGTCCTGGAAAGCCTCTGCAAGCTCCGTGGCTGAGGGATGCCATCCACAAGGTCGCCAATCATTCTATGTATCCACCACCCAAGGCCCGCTGTTGGAAATTACTTCCTTCATTCCTTCTAGGGTGGGTTCTTCACCAGCCTGTAAGCTGTGGCCTGCGTGGGGTAGGGGGAGATAGAGCAGAAGCTGCCTCCAGTACTGCACGATAATGAAAGCTAGCAACGGTGAGCTCTTATTTATGGGGATTATTTCCCATCCTGGGTCCACGTACATTCACCGGGTTACTCAGCATGTAGAACAGGGAGTTACAGGGTCTTGCCTGTAAGCATGGCCACGAGCCACCATCAAGGACCTGATGACTGTCGCATGGAAGAGGTAGCACATCTACTGTGAATAACATCGTGGGCAGAACTAAGACCAAAGGATGCATACTGCAGAGCAGACTTTTCATCAGAAACAGTCCGGGCTGTTAATGTTCTGTTTTGCTTTTCACTGGAAATGTCAAGAGGACATTTGTGTCTTGAACGACCATGACCAAAATTCTGAGGAGTGAGTTGTTAGTCATGGAATGGGAAGGAATCTGGGCTAGATGACCTCTGAGATTCCATAAGCTTCCTAATAAGATGTTGGGGGTGCGTTCCTCAGAAGAACATAATCATTATTTTCCTTTCCCATTCCAGAACTCAATCTTCTCAAGTATTTCACCTGGAGGTTAATGAACAGTATCCTCTTCATTTGCACAGATTTTGACAGATACTACATCTTGTATAAATAAGAGTCCTGACACCAAGTGACTAGGTAAAATTTTCTAAAAATAGAATGTGTGTGTGTGTGTGTGTGTGTGTGTGTATGGGGGTGGGAGCAGGGTGCTGTTATGTTCTATATTTGAAATATTTTATATTCTTTAAAGTCTACCAAAAAAAGGGGGGGGGAATCCCTGGGTGGCTTAACGGTTTAGTGCCTGCCTTTGGCCCAGGGCGCGATCCTGGGGTCCCAGGATCGAGTCCCGCATCTGGCTCCCTGCATGGAGCCTGCTTCTCCCTCTGCCTGTGTCTCTGCGCCTCTCTCATGAATAAATAAAAATAAAATATTTAAAAAAAAAGAATAAGTCTACCAATCCTTAAATTGATGTTCTAGAAACCACCCATGTAATAAATATTTGGTAGAAAAACAGAATCTCTTACCAATAGTTCATCACTTGTCATTATTTCATTATCAACTTATCTCAGAAAAAGGAAACATGCTCAAATATAAAATGTGAAGCTCCACATCTAGAAGGCAGTGAGAACAATGAGGACACCAGCCTACTAGAAACGACCTATCCTTGGGGCTCTGAGGTAAAATGGTTAGCACTCTGGACTCTGAAACTACCCATCTGCTTGAGTCGCCTCTCAAATCTGAAATGCTGACATCATTCTCCAGAAATACAGTGGGAAACAGTAACTGTCCTTGGGGTAGATGTGGGACTAGAGTAAGTCACTAAAACAGTAGTGTTGCCTCCCACTTAAACCTGCAATCCTGAAAGGCAAAGTCCAAAGCGGAGGCTTGGGGCATGTACTATCACGATGACTTCAACCCTCCTGCAAATACCTGAACTTTATCTTCAGTGAGGTCTTCAAACCAGAATGGCAGAAGGTAGCACGGCATTTGTTCTGTTTCTTTTCAAATGCCTGAAGACCATGTGTACGTGACTGTCTCACCATCATCCCTGGTTCAACATGACTACAATCAAGCCCACTCCCTCCCACTCTGGCTCCTTCATACCCATCCTTGAAGCTCAGAATCACTGCATGGATGTATTTACATTCTCCCTTATGTTAATCAAGGGCTCAGGTGTGTATTACTGCTTATGAGGCCATTTAACACAAATAAAACAATAGTTTCAGAATCTGCTGCTCCCCAGCAGCCTCGGGGAGCCTTTAAAATATAAATCAGATCATGCTGTCATGGCAGGCCCGTGTTTGAAACTTTCCAATGGCTTCTCCCCATACGTACAATAAACCCCCAGCTCCTCTCCATGGTCTGCTGCTCTACTCTTCCTCTGTTCCTGACCATCACCCAGGAGTTCCACACTCCCTTCACACACACACAGGTGCTTCGGAGTTCCACCTCCCAAAGCCCTGTTTCGGTCAAATGACCTTGCTAAGCCATGTCCAGCCCCTGTGACCCTGGCAACCACCCTAACCCTCTGATGAACTTCTAGAGACTTAATGCCTGTGGGACTTCTGAGGCATTTAGTAGATATTGTATTGGTATTTAAGTCACAGGACTAATGTCTTGAGAGGAGGAGGGGACCTTTTAAAATCTGTCTTTATTTTGATCCCAAACACAATGCCTTCCATATAGTGAGTACTTGATAAATATTTGATTTATTTAGGCACATAATAATCAGTTTACAAAACCGAAGTAAGTTTCTTTATATCTGCAATTCAAAAGGAAAAAAAAATCTCTATAATGAGAAAAATACTCAATAAACAATTACACATTAAGCCAGAAAAATCATGTCTCTTTGGAGTCATTTCCATAATTGAACACTATACTGCAATAAAATAATAGTATATAACACAAGCAAATGTAAAATAATTATAAGCTATTATGAAGTTTAAGCATCCATTTTTGATATATAATAAAACTAATGTTCTGTTTTGAATCATAAAAGATTCTAATAGTTTGGGAGGTTTTTTGGTACAACAAAAAAAGCAGGGCAATCAGAAGCGCATCATGTTAAAGGAGAGAGATCTTAAAAATCAAAGGTAGGCCAAGCTTCTCTAGGAATAGGCTTACTGTCTGCACGGTGCATCTGAGTAGTCTACAGACTTTAAGAGTATAAAAAGGCAATTTTACGCGTATTTAAAAATTGAGAAAACATACATAGCTGCGAGAACCTGGGGAATAGTCCTGGGGAGGTGTCAGTTCACCTTCTACAGTATTTAAATTTTCAACAGAACCCAGAGTTGAAATCCACAAAGGTGATACAAAGTCAAATAATGGTGCAATCAGCTTAATGCACTCTAGGAGAAAACCAAAATAAAAAAAAGTCTTAAAAATTAGCTATAGAGAACAGCTAAAAACGAAATAGTAAAATTACCCAGCAATGAAACACCAAAGAAGGAGCAATAAGCACTAGAAAGAACTATACCTACACAATAATGGAGTTCAACATGCACATGGAGGAGTTGGAGGGTGAAGGAGGGGAGAAGACCTCTAGGATTGCAAAATACACCTGGGAGACACACACACACACATCATAACTCAAACAGGGAGCAATCATAAAATGAAGGTTTATAAAATAAGGGCCTCTCCAATAAGGCACAGGGAAAGAGTTAATTTTTTAACGCTGCAAAAAGATCTCAGATTGAAAATGTCACCGTCAGGTCACCCTTCCCCTGAGGAAAGGTCTTACTGCGATGCAATCCGCAGGGTGACAGCAAGCGCGCTCCGTCCTCTCTGCCCAATCAGCTCGAGAACACTTAGGAGGGTAATCCTGCTTTGGAAAGTCTTGGCGCCCCGGCTCTTTTACCGGACCTCAAGTGCCATTTAAATCTGAGATCTCAAATCTTTCAGGGGTAAAAGCTCCTCCCGCAACAGAAGAGCACCTATCGCTCCGGAGAGACGCTGCCGCTTGAGGATTCATGCCCGCAGCCCAGACACCTAGACACCTGAACTGAACAAAGACGCAGAGCCGCCTCGGGGCCTCCGTGGCCGGGTCTCTGAGCTGGGGTTGCGCTTTGCACTGGGCCGGCGCCCCGGCTCCTTGGCTGCACGCAGCCGAGCACGCCCTGGGCCTGGCGGGAGCCCACGATGCTATGGCACCTGCTCCGCCTTGTGTCCCCGCGGCCCTGCAGGCTGGCTGAATTGACACAGGCCCCTTTTTAGAATTTCCTCCTCGCTCGGGGACAAGGAGGGCTTTTAATCAGTCCCAAGGCAGAACTGAAAGCCATTCTGCAGTCCTGACCTTAAACACAGGAGGAGACAGCCTAGAAAGAGCAAGATAAAGCAGAGGGCAACTCGGCTCACGCCTGCACACCAGAAACGTGCAGGCCCACAACCTGGTCCGCTCTACCACACACAAATGGCTGAAAGGCCTTTACCCCTGGAGTCTATTTTTAACCACTGACACTAGTTATAGGTCTTTAGACCCTGATTTATTCAGATCTATAAATTGCTTTCTCCTAACAACCATCCTTAGGACAAATGATTTTTCTTTAAAAGATTTTATTTATTTATTCATGAAAGACAGAGAGAGAGGCAGACACACAGGCAGAGAGAGAAGCAGGCTCCATGCAGGGAGCCTGATGTGGGACTAGATCCCAGGACTTGGGGACCTAAGCTGAAGGCAGATGCTCCACTGCTTAGCCATTCAGATGTCCCTTAGGACAAAGGATTCCAGTTGAAATCCCGTGTTTTCAGAGCATTGGGTTTAGAATTCAAATACCCCCCTGAGGGAAATAACACCTACCTCCCAGGTTTAAAATAAAACTTACCTCTAAGAACAATTTAAAAAAGCTTTGCAAACAGTAGGGGCTTAAAACACATTCGTTAATTCCTCTCCTACACAAAAACGGGGGAGGGGGAGATTATCATTCATCCAACATTTTTAATCATCCCTTCCTGTTCTCTTCAGGTGCTGCCCCAACGCCTTGTATACTAGAAATGACTACGGCTCCCAGGCGAGGTGGCCAAGGCCAATGGGTCCGTCTTGAAGGCCCCAGCTAAGTCTGTGCATCTCACAGAGGTGCACTTCAGACACAATTCCCCAGTCAGTGATGGGGACTGGGGGGAACAGATGTAAACAAAATAAAACCCATCAACTGGAAAAGAAAGCGTGTCCTGCCTAGAGGCAATGAAATCTTAATCCTCTGTAATGCACCACAAATTCCACAAACATAACCAGGGATGTTTTTCCTTCAAAATCCCAGATCAATTCACGGCAAATGCTTAAATCTTTTTGAGTACAAAGACACACAGTTTTCCATCTGCCCCAACAAAGACGTGTAATTATAGAGCATGCAGTCTGAAGAAGACATACCTTGGTGAGGTTGTGTATTACCAGATTTTACACAGAAACACTAATAAAACAGTGGGGAGTGTTTATGAATTGTGTTTATGCATAGTTTATGAATAGATTGGTATGACTCGATGACTACATGGAGAAACTGAAATAATGTTTATATTAATTAACTAATTAGATTTTACATATGTATGTAAGTAAGCAAGCAAGCTCCACATCCAGTGTGGAGCTCAATGCAGGGCTTGAACTCATTATCCCAAGATTAAGACTTGGACTGAAATCAAGAGTTGAATGCTTAACCAACTGAGCCACCCAGGAACCTCAGTTTAGATTTCTCCCTAAGTGAATAAAACCTGTATCTGCCTTATGACACAATTTGGAGAGGCAATATATTATAGTTCAGAAATTAACTGGATTCACATTCTGGCTTTGTCACCAATTAGCCAGTAACTTTGCCTCTTAGTGCCTAGATTTCTTCATCTGAATCTAAGAGAAGTCTGGTCCTCCTAATATCTGGGGTTCTTTCTAATTCCAAGAGTCCGTGATTATACTGGCACATTAGCCTATTCTCAATTAAAGCCATCAATAAATCACACCTGTGTAAATTTTATGAGGTGAAATTTTATTTTTATTTATTTGTTTTTTAAAGATTTTATTTATTCATGAGAGACAGAGAGAGAGAGAGAGAGAGAGGGAGAGAGAGAGAGAGGGAGGCAGAGACACAGGCAGAGGGAGAAGCAGGCTCCATGCAGGGAGCCTGATGTGGGACTCGATCCAGGGACTCCAGGATCACGCCCTGGGCTGAAGGCAGGCGCTAAACCACCGAGCTACCCAGGGATCCCCAAATCTTATTTTTAAAGCAGAAACTAGATAGGTAAAATACAAGTCTTTCCTCTGTTCTGCTCAAGAAACCATCTCTTGAACAGACTAACTGAAAAGTAAGAGTCATTCAAACTCTACCTTTCAAAGTTTAGAGAAATCTGCTAACTGCAACAAGGGACCGGACTTACAAAAAACAAACAACAAACAACAAACAAAAACAAACAAACAAACAAAAAAACTCTTGGTTGGAGGGAACTCCGCAAAGTGGCTGGATGAGCCAAGTCTGTCTCTTTAACATTTATTTTCATTCCTCCTAATAAAAACGAACTAATCTTTAAGACAGGAGCTTCTTCAGAGTGAGTGGGCATTAGAACGTCTGCAGCAGTGTCTGGAACACTTTTAAGAAACACAAAAGATGTTTTACCAATCAAGTGAGAAACAGAATGAGAAAACAGAATGAGGGACTGCTATACCACTTGTTTTGAGAATGTGAATTTGTTCTGCTGTGAATGCTGGGTTTGTTTATGTGCAATCCTTCCGCAAGAAAGCCTAGGTGAAGGCGGAGAAGCGCACCGCGCTGAGCCAAGCCTGCAGGAACACACAGACTGCGCACACCTTCAACACCTGCCGGCTACCTACGCTCACTGTCCACATCCGGTGCGGCTGCTTTCCCTTCCTCATGATGGCTCACAAGCCGCAGTGCAACACTTCCAACATCCTCTTCCACAAGCTGCCTTTCAGGCCTTTATCAAGGTAAGCACCATATTGACTGTAGCACTTACGTATTTCTTATCCATTATTTTTTTTTAAAAGATTTTATTTATTCATTCATGAGAGACACAGAGAGGCAGAGACAGAGGGAGAAGCAGACTCCTCACAGGGAGCCTGATGTGGGACTCGATCCTGGGACTCCAGAATCACGCCCTGAGCCAAAGGCAGATGCTCAACCATTGAGCCACCCAGGCGTCCCTCTTATCCATTATTTTAAAAGATTTTATTTATATATTTGATACAGAGAGAGAGCACGAGCAGGGGAAGCAGCAGAGGGACAGGGAGAAGCAGACCCCCTTTGTGCAGGGAGCCCCACCTGAGTTAGGGCTGGATCCCAGGGCCCTGTGATCATGATCTGAGCAGAAGGCAGATGCTTAACCAACTGAGCCACCCAGGTGCCCCATTTCTTAACCATTTAACATGCATAAAACTAAGTTACTATTTTTATAAGGTCCCTATCTTTAAAAAAAAATTGTGAGTGATGAAATTTTTGTATTCCTAATGTATTTTCTCCCCAAGCCCTAGGGTTGCAATTATCCTGTGATGCATTGCACAGTGATTTCCTAGGCACATGTACACAACATTACAGCAGCGTTGACTATACAATTAAGTGAATTCATGGCAGAGAGAACCTTGTTTTTACAAAGAATGGATCAATAGTCCCAAGGAGAGTGTCTGTCTGATGGGTGCAAAAGGCATCCACCTACTGTCCTTTTCAACTTACTTACCAGTTAAATTATTTATCAATATGCAGAAATTGAGAGAACAAATCTTTTTGACTCATTCATTCAACAAAAATATCTGGAGCTTACTGACTATGACCTAAGTGATGGAGAGAGAGAGAGAGAGAGAGAGAGAAGGATGATGAGGTATGATTGCTATCCTGGCGGAACTCATATCTGAATGGAGGAAGACATAAATAGCCATAATGCAATGTAGTAAAAGCTCTAATAAATGTATCACAAAGTCCTCTGCAATCTCAAAGGAAGGAAGGACTAACTCTCAATGACAGAAATATGAATCCCCAAAGCTTAACAAGCTGAAATAAATGATGGGTTAAGAAAAGAAAAGAAAGGAACCACAGTAGCACCACCCATTGTTAAGTGTGTACTTAAAAACGTTTAGGACTTTTAAAAACCTGTTACTAAGCCTTGCCTCTCCTTTCCTTTATTTGAAAACAGTTGGTACTTGCATGCACTTTGCAGTAAGCTCAAATCAGCCAAAAGCAATTCTTTTTTTTTTTTTTTTTTTTAAGCCAAAAGCAATTCTAATGCAAGTTTTGGCTGTCTTAGGAAAAATGAGTAACCGAGAACAGGAGGATGAAAGGTACTGGTTAAACCATATTGGGAGAATCAGGTTGTGCAAACCTTACTCTATCAGGGCATAGGTAAGCTAGAATGAGTTCAAAGGATGATGAACTGAATCAAAGCCATTGGTAGTGGCTGCACGAAGGGGGAAGGGAGGAGAGCAGGAAATGCTGCTGTCTTCCAATATCTGAAGGGCAGGTTGTCTTTTGCAAGAGGAAGTAGGCTTGTATAAAACGGCTCCCCAGGGGACCTGCTGCCTGGGAAACAGACCCTGGCCCCCCAAAATGAGACTTTTCTAAGAGAGAACAGAGCTCTGGAAAGGTGTCTCAGGGGTGTTCAAGCACAGGCTTCGTGACCATCTGGCAAGGATGCTACAGAGAGAAGACTGGTGGACAAAAGGCTGAGTCTAGGATCATCTTTCAGATCTTTCTCTGGTCAAAGGTTCTGTAATTCCAGTTATTAAAAAATAGTTTTGTGATTCTAAGGCAAGCCACAATTCTTCTCTATCTCCTAACTTTAGAGCCAGACACATCACTGAAATCACGCTGTCTGGAGATTTTTTATAGATAAAAAAGGATCTATGATACAGGAAAAACAAAAAGCATAAGAAGAGGTCAGGATGGGTACCCACAGAAAATCAAACAAACATCTTATACCTATTTAATATTTCTACCAACCACAGACTTACCATCAAAACTATAGTGAGCTAATCACCTCACATCTGTCAGAATGGCTACAATAGAAAACACAAGAAACAAGTATTAGGGAGGATTTGGAGGGAAAGGAACCCTTCGTGCACTGTTTGTGGGAACATAAATTAGTGTAGTCATAGTGGCAGAGTATGGAAGGTCTTGAAAAAGTTAAAAATAGAACTACCATGTGATCCAGCAGTTCCACTCCTGAGTATCTATTTGAAGAAAATAAAAGCACTAATTTGGGAAGGTATTTGCACCCTCACATTCACTGCACCTTTACTTACAACAGCCAGGACACGGAAGCAGCCCAAGTGTCCACTGGCCAATGAATGGATAAAGATGTGGTGTATATCTGCAATGGACTATTACTCAGCCATCAGAGAGAATGGAATCTTGCCATTTGCAATGACATGGATGAAGCCAGACAGCATCATGTGAGGTGAAGTAAGTCAGAGAAAAATAATCCTGCAAGATTTCACTTATATGTGATATCTAAAAAGCAAAACAAACAGAACAAAACACATAGATACAGAGAACGGATTGGTGGCTGCGAGAGGAAAGGCAGGTTAAGGGGGGAAATGGCTGAAGAGCATTAAGAGATACAAACTGTTGATTACAAAATAAATGAGTCATGGAAATGTAATACGCAGCATGGGGAATGTAGCCAATAATATTGTAGTGGCTTTCTAGGTTGACAGGTGGTCACCCTAGATCTATTGTGGTAACCGGTTCGTAATGCACACAAATTCGAATTGGTGTGTTGTACTAACAGAATACTGCATGTCCGTTGTACATCAATAAAAAACAAAACCCAAACCAAAGGCTTTCCATTTCCTTTTCTCTCCTGGATCCTTGCCACAGACATCTCCAGGAGGCCGACAAGGGCACAGGGTGGCTGCAGCACCTTCCCGGAGCTGTGCCTGAAGGCAATCCTGTGAACACAGGCACCTCTGAAAAGACCACTCATTCTAACTCAGGGCGAGTAGCTGGTAAACGTTGGTCTGGATTTGTTTCTGGATCATGGTTTCTGGTGTGGGTACTGAAGCCCTTCGCTCGGTTAGACGTTTCTATAGCTAGCATGTGGGGAAGACAGAAAAAGATCTGCATGGAACACCCTTCATTCCAGCAGTACCAGAGGAACGTGTGATCCTTCCAGGTTATGTGTTGCTCAAAATTCCTCTACAATTGGAGAGCCAAGGTAGGGCGGGAAAGGCGTCGAAACCTCGTCAGGATTAAAGAATAACAGCAAATCAAAACTTTCCCAGGGGACGTGGCCTCCACAAACTGGGGGCAGGAGGTGGACTTGGACTCCTCTCCATACTCTGTATGCCCAGAACGTGTGGAAGACATTTTAAACCAAATTCATTTCCTTCTTTTCAAATAAGCATACTCCAAGCATGTTAAGGGCTTAAATTAGAAAATCCACACAGTTGAAATTCCAACATCGTTCCTTGCCAACTGGGAGAGATGCGATAAAGTCACCTGGAAAGCACAAGGTCACCTTTCCTCCGTGGACTGTCACCACTGCTTCCGGGGACTGAGCCTTGGGACCTGGCATCGTGCATCACAGATCGTCCCTGCCAGTGTCAGCACTTGCAGTTCATCCCGGGTGAAGGAAGAGGGCTTCCCACTGGTTCTCTTCATGCCTGCCATGTACCTTACCCCACAGCTACACGGCTTTACACATACATGTATGCCATACATCCAAAAAATTGAAAAAACCCACACTTTAATATGTGCTAAGAAGAAGAAAAAAACCCACACTAGTGTGTTTCTACTGAGCCTTTTCATCTGTTCAAGCAGCAACAACACTGTTTCTCTGATCTGGAAGACATGACCACCTCAAGAGTTACAGGTTGTAGCACCAGGGGGAAAAGCACAATGTATAGAGTCAGAGAATCACTATGTTACCCACTTGAAACTAATGTAACACCATGTGTCAACTATACTTCAATTAAAAAAGTAAGGAGAATGGTCATGGGTTTCCCTTACCTGCCTGCCACCTCCCCCTGGAGAGAACTGCCATTCACAAGTACATTTGCACATTTACAACTTGATGTCTCGGACTTCCCTCTAGGACACTAGGACCCAGATGGCCTCACTTCCTAGTTCTTAGCAAAGTCCCAGAAAGTGGCAAAGCCTCCTAACTGCACACCTGGGAGTCTAAGGATAACTTGGCCACACCTCCTTTAAAAAAAAAATATTCTATTTGAGAGAGAGAGAGACAGAGAAGTGAAAGCACAGGTGGGGAGAAGGAGAAGCAGATCCCTATCCCAGGACCCAGGGATCATGACCTGAGCCAAAGGCAGATGCTTAACTGACTGAGTCCCGGAGGCACCCCCGGGCCACACCTCTTAATCTCAGTGCACCGTTTATGGACTCAATCTGACCAAGTTACGTTAGGAATGTCTTCAGCAGAAGCCGTCAGTAGGGATCTTTGTTAATTCTTCTGCCTAAATTTTAAAACCTAATTAAATTTATATATCAAAATGCTTCTCTTTACTGCTACTTGGCTGCAGTATAATAATCTGTCTATATTATAATATTTTACTGCTAATCACAGCATCAATAAAATGGGCAATAACTTTTTTCTCTCTTCAAGGTTACCTACAGACCCCTGGGGTTCTGCAACAGATGAAGGAGAGCTTCTCCTGGTGACCCCTCCTGGCTACTCCTTTCCTCTGGACTTCTGCGCTTCGTGATAACAAGGAAGGCACACAGTAGCAGAGCAGCCAAGCAAAATGCATGCAGGCCCACTCTGGCAACTATTCCTTCCTCCAAAAATCACATATAAATGAGCTATAACTGGACACCAAAGGTTAGGATGCTTCTATCCCACACCACAAAGAACAGAGCAAACTGGACTTCAAAAATAAATTCCTTCTGACTCAAAACCAGAAACATGACCTTCTGTTTCCATTCTGATCCTAGGGACTATGCAGAATTTCAACTATGGATGTTTCTAGACGATGCAACATTGGCCAAATCTAATTTTCTAGGGCCCTTTCTGCATCCATAGAGCTGTAAGGTGTAGGCTGAGAAAATATGTTCTAGGGGCACATGGAAAATGCACGTAGAACACTCTTGTAGAATCATTGGTTTGCATGCATTATCCAGAGTTGTTTACTTGCCTTTTCTATTTATCACTGCGTACTCGGGTATCCACCAGATACACATTAAAGAAGTAAAAGGAGAGTAACTTTTCGCCTTGTGAACACTTACAGTTAAAGTTTTAGTCTGTTTAGAGGGTAAAACTGGGCTAACAGAGGGACTCAATGAACAATAAGACCCCTTCTCTCTGTTAATGTGCTGGAATGACAGCCAGGGCTGGTGACTGCCCATGATTTACAAGGAGGTGGAAGGGGTGAGGAGGTGGAGCACTGGGGAATCGAAGGCCATATTTACGACTCTCTTGTACAATCAATCTAGGTTATGCCTAGATCTTTCCAGCAGTCAAAGATGCACTTTGAGGAAACAATCTCCTCCTGAATATATGATATAGGAAATACAACTCTGATAAGCTGGCTTTGAGGATGTAATGAACAGCAGACATTTTCATCTCCAGTACAGGTCAGTGCCTCTCACCCAGTGCCCTCTTCACCATGACAAAGTCTTTCCATTCATGACCCCGTTTATCAGAATCAATCCCTCTGCAAGTCATTCTTACTTGGATGGATGAACAACTAGCCACAAAAAGCCCTGACTCAACATTTTTAAAAATACGGTTGAACTTAAAACATATACATTATAAATATGGTTGCCTTCAAACAAATACTCTGGTCACATCAAGGCGCCTGGATGGTGCAGTTGGTTAAGCATCTGACTCTTGGTCATGAGATCGAGCCCTGAGTCAGGCTCTGTGCTCAGTGCAGTCTGCTCGAGATTCTCTCTCCCTCTCCGTGCCCCTCCAGCTTGTGTATGCTCTCTCTCAAGTAAATAAATTGAAAAGAAAAAATATTCCAACGACATCACTAAGTTTGGAAAACTAAAAGCAACAATACCTATTCCTAAAGTCCTAAATCAGCAATAGAGTATGCTTACTATTTCACTTTTCTCTGCAATTCCTGTACCATTTGATACTGTATGTATATTTCCAAAATAACATCTATTCTTCATCATGACCACTCCTAAAGAATAATCTATGTAATCTAAAGGCTTTTATCACTGGCTTAGTAACTTTTGGTTGCTTTGAGGGGACAATATATTTAATTTGTTAGTTCATTTGAAATTTATCCTGGTGTGAGATGAAGATCTACCCACCTGTTGAAAAATCTTTCCTACCATTCCCTTGGGTTTATAGAGGCTCTTTTTTTTTTTTTAATTTAATTTTTATTTATTTATGATAGTCACAGAGAGAGAGAGAGAGAGAGGCAGAGACACAGGCAGAGGGAGAAGCAGGCTCCATGCACCGGGAGCCCGACGTGGGATTCGATCCCGGGTCTCCAGGATCGCGCCCTGGGCCAAAGGCAGGCGCCAAACCGCTGCGCCACCCAGGGATCCCTATAGAGGCTCTTATAGCCTACATTGCATTTTTATATGAAAATGGGATTTGGTTTTGGATAACCTGTAACTTCATGGTCTGCTAACAGTACCATAATATTCAAATTATTAGGAGTATGATATTCAAAACATTACAGCTACATTCACAAGTAAATAAAGTAGAAATGGACACTTCTTTACAGATTTTCAAATCCCAATTTCACTTGCCCCTACCCCCTTGGATCAAGTATAAACTTTGATGGTAACTGATGTATAAACTTCCAAATTAACTCCAATAAACTTAGTATTTAGCCTAATTCAACAACCTGCCTTTTCTTAAGGCCTCGTACCTTTTAGAGATTTGTAGTCTTGGTCTAAGTCTTCCCCAGAGTAAGTGGAAGTGCTTATGCTTTGTTTCCTTCTCTACAGGCATTCTGAGGTTACTTCCCACCCCCAAGTGTTTTGGAGGATTTCAGGAGAACACAAAAGCACCACAATAAAGCCAAGCCAACCAACGCTTCGGTTTCAGGGAAAATAACTTAGGGTACAGACGCATTCCTGAAAGCAATGCAGACAGGTCCATGCATCTGTCATTAGCCTGACTGATAAGTAAACTCCCATTACAGCGCTAATGTCAAAGGCCAAAGCACCGCATCCCTAGTAACGTCCCTATAAAACCAACAAGACCACCCCCAGAAGGTAGTGCTAGGAACCCAACCTTGGGCTAGAAGCCCATCTCTCACTACCCTTTCACCACGCATCCTGCCCCTCTCCTGAATGACTGCCACAGCTTCCAAAAATGGAATAGAGGTGTTCTGAACAAATCAAAGGTATTTGCCATGTCCCAACCACATCCTTTCAAAAGTCAATTTCATTTTGCTTGTTTATGGATTTCAGGAAGATCCAAAGAAGATAACCCCCTCCAACCACCCCACCCCCGAAGCTCCCTCAGGCCCCAGAACCCAAAGATGCATCTCCCAGGCTCCCACCTGCAGTGGCAGTCTGCTTCAGCTCTGGCTTAGCAAGGCTTTACTCTCAGAGAGGGGCCACTGAGACTAAGAACTACCTGTGTTCTTCCACCTGAGGGACAGACTGGAGACTCACTGAACCTGTCCAACATCTTCTCTTGACCTTGGGTTCAAAGCTTATAATCACCTGCTACCTTAAGATACCAAACACTTCTTCTTAACCTTCAACAGGGCGACACAGAACTGAAGTACAGATAATTATGAAGCACTAAAGCAGCTCTTCTCATGCCTCACAACCGCCTCTTTGGTAAGTCACTGCATCCATTTTAAAAAGAGGCAGAGATAATGATGAATAGAGTTTAAGAATCTTGGAAAGGCAATCAAATGACTTAGGGAGATACTATGCAACAGCTCAAAAAATGAACTTGGGGACAGTTATTATATGGCTTTACTTTCTATTCTTGGACACCAACTAATCGACAGAGTGGTCCAGTGTGGAACTATTACTTTAGGGTGAGCAGAAAAGATGGGAGGTGACTATACTACCACACTTGTCATACCCTGCCAAGCCTGCCACCCAGCCCCAGCATACGTGCCAAAATAGACATAATCCCCACCAAGCCTCATTCTGGGACAGCTTCCTTACATGTTAAAAGGACTGTGGTGAGGGGGAGGATGTTTGTATGTGCATACAGACGCCTCTGGGATTGTCAGGAGATCTGAATGGGCGAGTATACCTAAAACCTGGCATACACAGTGGGCTTTTGAGAGATGTGGGCATGGGCTTCAAAACCTCTGCTGTCAGCTCAGCCCTATGTTCTTTTTTTTTTTTTTTTAATTTTTTTTTTTTTTTTTTTATGATAGTCACAGAGAGAGAGAGAGAGAGGCAGAGACACAGGCAGAGGGAGAAGCAGGCTCCATGCACCGGGAGCCCGACGTGGGACTCGATCCCGGGTCTCCAGGATCGCGCCCTGGGCCAAAGGCAGGCGCCAAACCGCTGCGCCACCCAGGGATCCCTCAGCCCTATGTTCTTGAAGCTTGCAAGTATTCTGAGAAATAAAAGGTAATTGGGCCAAAGAAGATTGTAGAGTCGCTTCCATCCAAAATATAAAAGATGCTTAATGACTATTAACAAGGTGCATCAACAATAGCCTGTGGATAAGTGATAAAGGGAACGTGGGGAAATGCTAACCAAACAGAGTACAGATGGGGGTAGGGGCGGGAGTGGAGAAGGATACAGGTGTCCACCATATAATGCCTGCCATTTTTCTGTATGTTTGAAAACTTTCACACAACATCAAAACTATTGGGAGAAAAACCATCCAGACAGTTGGCATCTTCTATATTGTATAGTACTTGTGTGCAACAGATTTTCTAAGGTCCACAGAATGTTCTGTTTATGCAACAGAAACACTGGAATTCTTTGAACTGTGATGATTAAACACCACTAGCTCTAAGTCTCCCAGAGTCCTAGGAAGCATCCCATCTAAGATGCCCTTAAACTGTCATTACTTCTGCAGATGGAGCTTTCCCTGCATCCCCTCTTCTGCAGAATTAAACGTTCAGGAGGCTAACCTTTTTATATACTTCTCTGCTGTCTCAGATCATTAAAAATCGAGGGTGTAAATGTTTATTATTCTTGAATGGTGCATAAACCAATTTCTACCAAGCCCGCAATACTGAGTTCTAATTAACAAAGTGATTAGGATGTGCAGCCCTGTGGAAATGGCAGAAGATGGGAAATCGGAGAAGCCAGGTGTGAGGCCTGCCTCCACGGCTGCTCCGGGGCCTGGCTTGGGGTGAGTGGCCCCCCCCCCCCCCCCCCGAGCACAGGCTCCTCAGGGACAGAATGGAGATCACACGCACCATGTCTACTTCTAGTGTTTGTAATGAACGCAGATAATGGTACATAAACTTCACGGTAACAAAGAAACGAGAAGGCACTTTGAAAACTCTAACGCAGAATTCAGAATTCTCTGGAGTATGGTTCCTAATTCACTTTGAACAGTTTCTGCACCTGTTTTGGACAACAGTACTTCCCTCTTCTGTATCATCCTGGAACAGTGCTGGAATTCTCAGTTTGGAGTCTGGTGATATGATCTATGATGAGTGGAACTGGAGGCAAGGCTGGGCCTACCTGGGCCTCCTCACAGGAAAATGACCATGTGGGTTAGATGAGAAGTAGATCGGCGGGGACAGGATGGGTCAAAGGTCACTGGATAAAGAGAACTTAAGTGTCGTCGTGCACCCCCCCCCCCCCCGCTGTCCCCCCAGTAGGTTTCTGTCAGGAGAACAGACCTTTCAGGAGCAGAGAGATGGTCTGGACAGAGCGCTGCTGGGAAGAGATGGGCCTGGCTACATGTCAGTCTGGAGGTCAATGCAGGAGCACCCGATGCTCTCTCCAGGGGCAGTCTGTCTGTCCCAGCCTCTGCCACCCCCCCCTTTCTCTGGCAAGTGCTCAGGAAATGGAAGCCCTGCTACTGTGAGGAGTCCTAAGGACAGGTGGAGCAGATGTCAGCTACAAATTCTGGTGCATAGAGAGAGGGGGCCCAGAGTACTAGTATGGGTGTGTGTGGGCATTCACTTTCTTGCCCAAATGCAATGGCTGATCCCAGACTATGCCCTGTACTGGAGGGGGAGCCACCAGCAAGGTCACTGTGTCAACTGACAGAACTGGCAAGTGGATTGGAATGAAGCAGCATCACATCACTGAGAAGTCCACTGAAGTTGGTGGTCATACTGTGGTTATGCGCGCGCCCATCCCTGTACTTAGGAAGTACTCAGTGAATGGAGTAGTGCTAAAGGGCCAGGATTTATGCCGCCTGCCCTCAACTGGTTCAGAATAAAATTGCCTATTCATCTGTGTGTATGCAAACACAAAGAGAGACAGAGAGATAGAGAATCAGAAACAATAAATCAAATGGAGCAAAAAAACTAAGAGATGGAAGAGGATATATGGATTTTGTACTATTAGTGTTCTTGCAAATCTTTGCTTGGGATGATTTCCAAATGAAAAGTAAAAAGAAAAAGGAGGAAGAAGAGTGGAATGGCTTTGTGACAGCCACTTGGAATTAATAGTTACTGAAAGGTAGGATAAATGGAAGCATCGGCCTTCAGTTAGTGCTCCATAAACTAGAGCAAAACCAAACAAATATGCTTCAGAAGATATTATCAAGAAAGTGAAGACAGCCCACAGAATGGGAGAAAATATTTGCAAATCATATATATGATACAGGATGCAGAATATATAAAGAATGATTACACCTCAATAATAAAATCAGGACAAATTACCCAATTAAAAGTGGACAAAGGATTTGGTAGACATTTCTCAAGAGAAGATACACAAAGGCCAACAAGCCCATAAAGAGATGTTCCGTATCATTAGCCACTGGGAAATGCAAATCCCAGCCCCAGTGTGACACCACCTCAAACCCACTAGGATGGCTGTCGTCAGGCAGGCAAACAGTAGTAAGTGCCAGCAGAGTGTGGTGGAATTAGAACCCTCACACACTGTTGGTGGGAATGAAGACTGGTGTGCTCACTTTGGAAGGTAGCGGGTAGCTCCACAAAGGCCACAGGTAGCCATCCCACCCATCTATCCAACCATCCCACCTCCAGGCATACACCTGAGAAATGAAAATGTATGTCTACACAAACACCTCTGCATGAATGTTCACACAGCATTCTTCCTCTTATAGAAACAACCCAAATGTTCCACTGAGGAATCAATACACATTGTGGCATAGCTCTACAATGCAACCTTATTAGTTAGCAATAAACCAGTAAAGTGCAGATATATGTCACAGTGTGGGTGAACCCTGAAAACAGACTAAAGTAAAAGAAATCAGCCACAGAAGACCACATACTATACTCCACTCCTATAAAGTCCAGAGTAGAGAAACCTATAGACAGAAATAGCCTAGGGCTGAGGGGCATGCAAGGATTCGGAGGTTGTGTTGGACCGAGCCAGGTTCCTTTCGGGTATCCAGAAAGTATTCTACAATTGACTGTGGTGAATATACTAAAAGCCACTGGACTGTGCAATTTAAAATGGTGAGTTTTACGCACATGAATGCTACCTCAAAAACAAACAAACAAACAAACAAATGGCTATCTAATCACTAAGAAATAAGAATTCAATAATTCAACTACTAGTGGCTGACTGCTAGGTTTCAGAGCCTGAGACTAGGCATTTGTGGAAAGGGTAAACTCTGGAGCCCTTCCCAGAAGGATCTCTCTGAGGACCGAATGGGTAAAACAAAAACTCTAGTTTAATGCTAAGTTCTCCAACTGAGCGTGGAAGGTGGAAGTCCCCTAGGCCGTTTTGGGCAGGTGACAGGAACTGGGCCCCAGGAGGTGTAGAAAGGAGGGAGTCCACAGGGGAGAAATTGGGGGCCTGACAAGGGCTGAGTTAGACCTGAGGGCCTTTGGGGCCATGCTGCTGACCAGGAAGGAATGAGGGAATAGGGAGGAAGAAGGGATGGAGCCGGGAGGTGCTGGGGGCACGCTGAGGTGTTAACCATCCATGGCCTCCTTAACCCTCTGGCCTAATGATGGTCCCTGCACAGGATCCTTGTGCCCACCTTGTGCCCACCTCAGAGGTCTCTAAAGCTCCCAAAAGCGCACCGGCAGAAACAGAAAGAGATGAAAGGTGTGGCCATCACTCCCACCTCTAGGGAATCCCTGTGCTCAACTGCAGAGCAGGCCTCGGGTAGGTTCACAAAGAGCAGAGGGCAGGCAGCTCCTCCTAGCTGCTAAGCCTGCCCTGAGGTTGTGCTAGGGATTCCCTTTCAAGCTGGCCCCTCAGAGAAAGAGGACTTCAAGGGATGATTGGGGGAGAGATGTTTCTTTTAATTAGGGAGCATTGTTTGAGGAAACAATCTGTGGGGGAAGAAAGTTACTAGATGGTTAAGAATACAAAATGGTCTTGCACTCCTGATTCTGGCCATACACAACATGCAAACTGCTAATCTCCCTTCTCTGGTAGAATTACAATTAGGAAAAACCGTCAAAAGGCAGAACTTGCACAGAACTGCTTCTAGCTGGGCTTTGAAATGGGCGAGGCTATCTGGATGAACTCCATATCACTGTCTCAGACCCTCAGAGGGTCTTTCCCATCTAGTTTTTCAAAAAGATGATGTGGCACTCCCCAAACCACAGTAGTCCTGTGCTTTAAGGATCCATTTAGGATTCTCTTCTAACTCTGGCTGGCATAAAGCATTTTAAAAAAATTACCTGCTTTTTAAAATCTCAGACATAGCAATTAAAATCCAAGTATCAGGACAGCATCACAAAGTAAACAAAATTATTTATGTGTTTCTGTATGTAAGCTGTAAGCTATCCCTCAAATTATGTGGGTCACTTTGGCCAACAGCTACTTGGGAAATGGCCTAAGAAAGCAAATGGAAAAAAGGGAACGTCTTCAAAATATAAGGAAAAAGTGTTTTATTTTATTTTATTTTTTTTAGGACAAAGTGTTTTAAAACTTAGTATATTTTGTTTTAATTTTCTTACAGACCCCAGATTCTGCTTACCAGTGTTTTTCTAATTGTGTCTAAAAAGAAATATTCATGCACAATTTTGCCATCTACTTCTGAATTTGCTCAAGAAGGATATCAAGGGAATTCAGAGTTATAAACAACTATATCGGCTAATTTTTTCACTTTAAAGATGAGCCGAGTCTTGAAGATTAAATCAAGAGCAAATCTGAACCCAGGCCAGAACCAACATGTTCTCATGGCCCAGTCAGTTCTTTCACTGCTATACCAAGATTTATTCAAGGAACCAAGCCTGGTTTAAGGACAAGTTTCCCACAGGGAAAGGAGGCAGGTGAAGAAATAAAACTATTCCCATTTTCCCTTTATTCATTTCAGTATATAGTTTGGATAATTTGATTATCTTTAAGATTAAAAAACAACAACAACATGACTAGCTTATTTTCTCTGGAAGAAATTAATGACTTCTCTTAGGAGTTTGCCTTTCTCAAGTTCTAGTTTACAAAACGACAGATTCCTTTTACAGTTTAAATTGTGTAAACTGGCAAAGGAATCCTTCCAGATACTTCTGTGCTACTTAACACCACAAAGCCGACGTCTGAGCCTCTTCGCAATCTCTCTCATTGACAAGGAAGACTTCAGAAGCAAGCACATCATTTTCCCTGTGCAGGCTTTTAACTTGTTAGGTCAACTCTGATATTTAATGCTAATTTATAAAACCAAGGCATATGTCTTAGGGTACATAGATGATTAAGAACATTTTTTTTTTGAGGGGTGTGTGTTTTGTTTTTGCCTGGAGACACAAATTGTGAATCTCTGAAATTTAAGTTTTACAAACACCCTGTGATAAACAGGCTTTGGGGGCTTTAGCTTTTACAGCCATGGTCCCTTTCGCTTGGAAATGTGAATACCCACCTGGGCCCAATTCCTGTTACCCTGGTATAAATGTGCAGGTTCCTGCACACTGGCCCGGAGGGGACTTGTCTTACCTGTTCAGAATCAGTAAGTACCTTCATATCCCTACAACGTGGGGTGGAGACAACCTGTCTCCCCTCGGACAGCGTACAGGTTAGGAAGAGTCACTGGGGCAACAATGTTAATGCTCAGCCTCCCATGACCTACACGTTCATTAGTCCTAATTGACGAGGAGGGGGAGGATAAAAGCTAGCCCGGAGAGCTGCAGGCCGGCTCCCTAGGCTTCCCAAGTAGCTGCCTTAGAATCAACCTCATCAAACACTACAAAAGCTGAGCGGAAAGGGAACGAGGAAGAGGGGATTGGCTTTGAGATGCTTTAAAATAAGATAATCCGGCGTGTTATCCTTTACACCTGCTTCTCAAAAGAACAAAAGCACTAGATCCACTCTCAATACAGGTCACTCAGGTTCCAGAAGATGCTATTGTGTTTAAGCCTCTCGGACTTGAGAGCATGATCCTCTAAACTGGGGGATTAGAGGGTCTTGGGGTGCTCCGACGGCAATAAGCTGGACAGGGCCTCTGGATTTCTTGACACTTAAGATGTTATCTTCTCAAAATTTCCGAGATACAGTGTTATAAAAGGTTCCATTTGTGCCACGGTATTTTTGCTCCCCGAGTTTGTGTTTTTGCCTCTTTATTTTCTTCCTACTGTTAGTATTTTAAGACACAGAAATTTGAGAAGGCCAACATCACATACCATTTTGATGGGAAATGTCAACATACTGAAAAACTGTATATACATGACAGAATGTTTAAAAGTTCAGTACATTCCCACATGGCAACTAACCCAAATAGGATATGTGTCAATAATGTAATTATTTCTAAAGAGATGTCATTTTTCATTCAAATATATGTCTAGTATGACACCAAAATGTTAACCTTGGAATATTTCCCTTATGCGAACGTTTCATAATTAAGGGTTTCTAACCAACACACTTGTCTCTATGTAAAATCTTCCAAAGTGTTGAGAAATGGGACTTCAGGTGTTAAATATCTCCCATCATCTTTCTATTCTTTTCTTTAAATGTGAAAAAGATTTCCAAATTCACATCCTAAAACTGGACACTATGAATCCTGACTCCTGATAAAAACAACCTGGCTGTGTCCCTTTCCTCCCCCAAATGCTTTATTTAAAGTGGGGAACAATTAATATATGCACGGTGTATGTTTGTTAAATTTGGCTCTTCATCTCAAATGGGGGCAATGAGGCTATTCCTGAGCTTTCAAATTCTTTACCTGCATCCACTGATACCAAAGGCGCAGAAGAACCTCAACCCTAACCCAAAGTCTTGGCTGAAATCACAAAACTCCTCAATCAGAGATATCAATCCCCACCAGCAACAGATTTAGGACTCTCGTGGAATGTCACTGCTTTATCATTCGCCATGTAAGACTGCCAAATGGAAAATCTGCAGGCAGTTGGCAGAATAAAAATGCATTTGGTGTTGACAGTCACGATAGAGCATGGGGACTACAGAATCGCTCCCAAATCTCATTCATTTTTACAACATAATTCTATTAAATGGTTGCTCTTATTAAAAATGATTAAGGGCCTGCCACTGTCATTTCCATTCTACCCAAGGCATCCTTTTAAAATGGGGCGTGATAGTCATTGCCAGTGGAATGTTCCAAGCTGATGACATTTCAAATAGGCTTTCAAGGTGCTGACAATGGATCTCCCTTCGTGTTCTGCGAGAGTACTCACTCCCCAGAAGATTGTACCCTAGAGGGAAAGGGTAAACCATTTTCCAAGTCCAATTTAATTTGGTCTAAGTCTTGGAGGGAAGGTCATTTCTCTTACTAAAAGGCTCAACCTCTTTGCTCTCTTTCTCTAAAGATCTATAAATCACAGTTGGAGTAGACAAATTATAAAATGTGATATAATACGCTACATATATGTACCATATTTCTTCATTTCTAAGACATTATTCTCCCCATTGTCACCACACACACACACACACACACACACACACACACATATTTTAATGTTTCTGAAATACAGATATGTCTTGCAATCAACATAGCAGTTTAACACAGTAGTATTTTTCACTCCTTACCCTCCAAAAAACTTAATAAGTCAATGGTGCATCTTGTAATGGAGGCAATAAATTGTTTAATGCACGGGGTTCTTGAAAATGATCCATCCAGATTAAATCTTATCAATCATATTTTAGTGGTATGCCACTACTTTAGGGCCTAACAAAGAATTTCAAGATGGAAATGCAACCACTCTTCCTCCCAAAACACAGACTGATGTTTAACTTCTCACGATAGTTTGCTTTTTAAGCTTACGATATACAGAGATTCCAATTATGATACTAGCTTTCTATACTCACAGGGTTATAAGTCAAAAACGGAATCAAATCTCTGATAGAAACACATATGAAATCGTCTGAAAATATCCGAAAATATATTCGCCTCCAAAATCACATGTAATCTCCCTTCTTAAAAGAAGTTGCCCAAGTACACACTTAGAAGGTCTATAAACAAAATGTTAGTTTCAGGAGTACGTGGTCTTTATTTTTGATATTTTATTTTCTAGGTAATGACTCCTAACACATCAATTTTACACATAGTCAATGGCCTGTCAATGAAAGAAACTCAAACGCATGAGAGATGTCTCCATTCTTGAAGATAGGAATAAAAGTGGAGCTACCACCTTTCTACCACTCAGAAAGGTAAATTAAAACACAGTTTCTCTGCGGGGAAACGCTGAGCCTTTTATTTCCTTTAAATGCCCCCAAAGTACTTTGTGCAAGGACTCTGTGTAGTGCACACAGACGCCTGCTGTGTGTATCTGACTCCTTCAATGGTGTGGTGTGGTGTGGGTGCGAGCATGGGCCCTGGGGTCCTGTGCCAAACCCTGGTGTGCTATCCCCAGGCCCCTGGCCTCACATGGCCTCTTCAGCCTCTCTGAGCCTCCAAGTGCCTGTGGTGGCCTACTTCATCATCCTCAACGTCTTTGGTGGGGGGGGCTATCTGAGGTCCCCCAGTTTAATTATGAAACTGTGAACCCAGAGGCGCCAACACATTTTTTTCAGTGTGTATATCTAGGAACACAGAAACCTTCAGGCAAGAGTTGAAAAGGAAAATTTTCCTTATTTGCATGACTAAGAGTAGATGAGGGAAAGAGGGTTTATATAAAGTAGCACCCATTGCAGGGGATTCAAGCAATCTGTTCTCAACTCCTAGCCCCCCTCTCTCACTTTGGGATACTCCTACTTCTAATTCGGACATATCACCAAACCACTGGTTTTAATCAACATTCTGATTTACGTTAGAACAAATTAAATTTAAATAATAAAAGGAATGAAAAGTTAGTTTGTAAAGGCTAAGTTATAAGACAACATATGTCTGTGTCTGCTCAGTATTTAAAAATTAAAAAAAAAAAATTAAGGACCTGATACTTTAATAAGTCTCCTTAAAAATCCACCACAGTTTGGATCTGAAATATATAAATACATTACAGATCTTTTAAAAATTTGAAAGGGATTATTTTGAGCTGCTAAAGAATACACACACACACAAAATGTTAAGAAATCATTGCAAAGAACGATGTTTCTGTGGAGATCACAATGACCTAAAAGTAATGGACACTCACTGCCACCTTAAGGGTCCTGAGCCCCACTTTCCTTATCAACTAACCTGTCAGCTTGATTAGTTGAGTCTAATTAGTTAAATCCTTTTTTAATGCCTTAAGCAGTCTACCAGTTCCAGGGCTACTGGCAACTACAAATTAACCCCTGAAAAAGACAGAAAAAGGGGTGTATGTGTGCAGGGTGGAGAACCCTAAAATTCTAATGGAATGAATCCAGGACTCCAGAATCATCAATGACAGCATATCAAACACAATGACCATATTGCACACGAATGCCTCTCCCTGGTTATTTTTCATATGTGGCCTCTTCCCAAGGCAGCTACTTCCAAGTACCCAAAAGTAATAGAGTCATCAGTTAAAGTGAGGTGAGAAGCAGGCAGAAAATACTTTTTTTTTTAATTTAAAAAAGTGATGGGGTAACAAGTCAGATGCCACTATGAAGAAATTCATAACGTAGGGTATCCTACAAGACCTTTAGTCTGGACGCTTCAAAAAGTTGACAGTCATTAAAGACTTTAAAAAGCGAATGTGAGAGGGTGAGGAGGGGGATGGAGTTCTATATTCGATTTTCAGAGGCTTAAGAGACAGATCAATCCAAATGTGTGACCTTGATTGGATAACAGGAAAAAGAAAAGCCCACTAATTAAACACATATATGCACCCGCACCCCGGACACTTCAAAAATAATCAAGGCTAGTTCAATATGAACTTTAGATAAAACTATAATTAACTTTGTTAGGTGTGATAATGCTACTGAGGTTCTGTAGAACAATGCAGGAAGTGAATACTGAGGTATTCCTATACCTTTTACTGTGAAATGATTTAGGTAAAAAAAAAAAAAAAAAAAAGATAAAGCCAATGTGGTGAAATGTTAAGAACTGGTGGATCTACATGAAAAGGACAAGGGGTATTCTTCTTTCAATTTTTCTGCACGTTTACAAATTTGCAACATAAAAAAAGAACACAACAGAAAAAATTTGGAGGAAGAGTTAAAGGAAGAAAGAAGGTAGTTCATGGTGCACTGCACCTTGAGTCAACATCTGAGTGCCCCATGAAGCCCTGAGCTGTGAAGAGCGAAGCTGTGTCCCTGTCTGCCGTCCCTAGCACAGTGCCCAGCACACACAGGCACTCAAGTATCTGATCAGCGGAAGGACAGACTCCTGAATGAAGTGGCTCTAACACGTGTCAGTCACGTGGCCTCCAGCAGGCAATTTCTGAGCATCTACAAACCAGTGACACCACCAGCCTTGCAGGGCTCTCGTACCGCTTAGAACACATATCAAGGGCATAGTGATACACCAGTTGGCATATACCTGGGACTCAGCACATGGTGCTATCATTACTAATTTAGGTAACTCCACGTTTAAAAACCCCGAGATTGAAAAGCACAAGTGGCTTTAGTTTTCGACTACAAGTGTCTAGATTCACAGGTTTGATGAGGTTGGGGAGGTCTAATGGCGGTCTCCCTTGGACTTGCATATTATCTCAAAAACACTCCTTTGTCGACCTCTCTGATTAGAAACCCCTTCACTTCATCGGGCACAAGGTATTTCTCCACAACCTCACCTGACACAGGGCATCCCTTCGACCAGGGCAATGTGGGCTTGAGCTGATCTCCCCAGGGCTTTTCTCAGCAGAGTAGAGCAGGGAGCTGAGCTGCCCCAAGGTGCTGGGTTGGAAGCCCCGTACAAGGAATTCCTCAGCTACTACAAGTCCAACAGGGATTCTGAGGTGGTTCCCGAAGTTGGTGGGAAATAGAAGAGAGAGATGGGATTTCTCATGGAGGAAGTCTGATGGCGAGGATGATGACAGGAGGCAGAGACCGGGCTGAGGGAAGAAGGAGTGTGTGAGTGAGTGTGTGTGTGTGTGTGTGGCAGGGCAGGGGGCAGTAAGTGATAAAAAATACAATAAAAATATCCTAACAACCCCTTCCCACCCCTGTACAGAAACACAAAGGGCAGGTACTCTGAGGAAGGACGGCTGAAGAGCTCTGGGGCAGCTCTGGTGGCAGAAGGAGCTTTCTTCCTCCTCCGCATCACCCCAACAGAGTGACCCAGGGTAACTCATGACTTTGAGACCAACATGAATGATTTGACTTTCCTACTTGAATGTTCCCTGAGGCAGAAGGGAGTACTTACCACTTCCTTAAACCCTTGAGCCTTGTGAATATGACAGCAAACAAAATAGGTTTAGGTCTCAATAAATCCCTGTCAGCCTGATGGCATTTACAAATTAAAAAAAAAATAAAATAAAAGGGCTTCATGTTGAACTTTGGATCTGCTTGTAATAAACTCCATGGGGTAATGATTCAGATTTTGGCAGGAAAGACTTTCTGACTGCGGCTTAGCCAGTGAGGGACAGAGCAGGGGAGGCAGGGGCGGGGGGCAGCCGGGACACTGGGCTGGAGGCTCGGGAGAGGCCTGAACTCAGAGATGCCTGTATGAGTGCTGGAATGCCTGGTCACCAAGCTGACTCCAGCTCTCAAGTGACACCACCCTAAATTACCTCCAGGAGTAAGAAAACCGTGAGGTGAGAAAACCAGCAGGGAAAAAAATAAACTCTGAATCTCACCTTGTGGGGTGTAACTGGCTTTTCCATTGGTTTACTTATGAAATCTGTATTTTAGAGAATAGTTGAGGGTAATCCCTGCATGCTCTAACCAGGCCCCACTGGCTATTTGAGAAAAGGATTAAGTATTCACTACTCTTAAGGAGCCTTTTATGGCTATGCAACCCCAAACAAACACTTCCTTCAGAAGGTGATTTTCTTGTTTACATTGTACTTTCCTTATACTTGGACAGGCATTTGGGAAACTCTGCTCCCACCTCAGAGGATCTACCTCTCCATGCCTGACCTCTAGGGGCTGGTATGGTCAGGGGTGAGGATAAAAAGCCTGCTCAGCCCCTTCCTCAGTCAACGTGGTGTTAATGCTATCCACCTCAAAAGGGTGCTGTGAGGACTCCATGAGTTAATCCCTGTAAAGTGATCAGAACAAAGCCTGGCTCACAGTTAGGACTCAATAAATATTCACTCCCATGACTGGTGGATTAAGGCACTTTAACAACTGAAAGGACATGAATTATGGCTAGAGTGAGATGGTACACCCAGTAGGCAGGGGTGGCCCAGGGTTAGGCCTGTTGTCTCAAAGTAATTAGCAACAGCAGTCTGCTCCACTTGCAAGAGTGCTCGGTCTGGACAGCAGCTTATCCGGTCACCTTAAGGATCACTCAAAAGAGATGCGAATGCAAGGTATTTTACAGGAAGTGTGTGTGTGTGTGTGGGGGGGGGGAATGAGTGAAAGACATGGAAAAGACTTGTTTTCTGTTGTGAAGATGTATCATACATTTATGAGAGAGAGCAAGAGGGAGAGAGTGCACACACAGGAGGGGCAGAGGGAGTGGGAGAGAGAATCTGAAGCAGACTCTACTTTGGGCTCGACCCCACGACCCTGAGACCATAACCTGAGTGGAAACCAAGAGCCAGCTGCTGCATCAACTGAGCCCCCCAGGCCTCCCAAAAGGCTTGTTTTAAGTCCCTGAAGAAGCAGGGCTAGATCTGTTGTATTTTTGTCATTGTTGCTTGTTTGTTTCTTAAGCTGAGGATCCTCTGAAGAGCCAGTGGAAAGGGAGAGGCTTGACTGGGGAGCAAAGCCCAAGAGGTGGACGGGAGAAGTCACACTGAGTGACAAGGGCCATTAGTGCCAGGCAAGGGGGGGCAAGACATCTAGCTCCCTCTGGGAAAGCAGAGAGAGACCTCCTGAGTCTGGAAGAGGCAAGAGGGGCTGTCCCCCAGCTGAAGCCCTCCGTGTCCCCAGCAAGGGCACTGGGGGGTGGGCTGGGGACAGCACGGGAGCAGAGCAGGCAGCGGGCAGGCCGACTAGTGGAGGAAGGGAGTGGTGGGCAGGGGACCAGTCCTGATGCTCTCAGCCCTCAGGGTTCAGCTGATGTTGGAGAGTGCAGACCAGTCACGAGCTCAGGAGCTTTCTTCCAGAACACAGCAGCCCCGGGGCAGGAATGGAGGAAATCAGAGGACTCGCCAGTCAGTACAGTTGGTACCCGGCAGCGGGAAGCGGCAGGCCTGTGGCGAGCGAGTGGTGCTAAGGATACTTTAAAAATAAGTGCATCGAGGGTCCAAATACTGCCAGGTAGTATTTTTCAGAGACAAAAAAATTGCTTCAAAGTGATGCTCTGTCCCAAAAGGCATCACTGCCCAGGAGGCCAGCTGGCACCACTGGGGGCCTGTCTTCTCCCCCCACCACACACAGATCTGCGCGCCGCGCCCAAGGGCACTTTAGAGAATAAACTGACAAGCTCCAAAGAGGCAAAGATTGAACAGTTTCATCTGATTCTCAAAGATTTCCAGGCACAAAGGCTGTCCCATTGCTTGAAATTCCTTGACTGCTTTTCCAGTTTAATTTCTATTAATCAGCAAGGTAACTTTCTGATTCTATAAATACGTAAGATCGGGGTTTGCAGCGGGAGGTTAAGTTTGAATATGACACTCCATCTTTCATAAATAAAAGTAAGTGGCTCAATGTGTGTCAGACCCGTTCCTGCTCTGAGGCCTCTAGCCTCGCAGACCGCATAATCAGTATTTTGTCCCAAACATACCAGAGAGTTCAGGCTCAGTGGGAAACGATGGTGTTGACCAGAGGCATCCCCCCACCACCACCACCACCTTTCGGCTGGGCTGGCCCATAGAAAGATGTGTGGCTGGGAGGCCAGGAGCCGGGACACAAGAACTGACTGTCACTTACCAGTCACACATAAAATACCTACTTGGTTAAGCTACTGGATGAATTAAACCAGGCAGCATGTGAAAATCCCTAACAAATCATAGGTACTCAATTTATGTGGGCAGCCTCCTATTCCTTTCCTGAAAAATATCCAGTTGGGATCATCCTATTGATTACCCGATAATGCCAAATGAGTTGATTAGATCTAGTATGATGTTAACTTTTCCTTACTTTCTTAGACTCCCAGTTATAATTTTATTTCCACGGTTTAAGTAAGTTTTAGGAGGTTACATTTTAATTCACTTGGATTCAACAAACAGAGATTGAGCTGTGTTGTATCTAAAGCACCCTGCTGGTCACTGTGGGGGGGGGGTGTGTGGATTCAAAATGGGGAAGACCGCTTCTATAGCTCTAGAAATGAGCAGGATGCACTGAGTGTCTGAATCTTGGGAAGGTGGGAGGGCTTCCTGCATGACGTGGTATTTGAGCAGAGCTTTGAAGGGCAGGGAGGACTTGAAATTCACACAGCTGTGTGTATCAACTCACTGGATGTGGCTTTTCCAGGTTCTAATTTTCAGACATTTTGTCTCTTCCATTGACAAACACAAACTAAGTAAGAAAACGCTCAAGGAATTAAAAACATGGGTTAAATCTCTTGTAAGAGGGGTACCTGCCTGGCTCAGTGGCTGAGCATTTGCCTTCGGCTCAGGTCATGATCCCGAGGTCCTGGGATCGAGTCACCATCAGGCTCCCCGCAGGGAGCCTGCTTCATCCTCTGCCTGTGTCTCTGCTTCTCTTTGTCTCTCTCTGTCTCTCATGAATAAATAAAATCTTAAAAAAAAAAAAAAAAAAAGATTTTCTATTTAAAAATATTTTTTAAAAAAATATTTTCTATTTATTTATGAGAGACACAGAGAGAGAGGCAGAGACACAGAGGGGAGAAGCAGGCTCCATGCAGGGAGCCTGACGTGGAACTCGATCCCGGGACTCCAGGATTGCACCCTGGGCCAAAGGCAGGCGCTAAACCCCTGAGCTACCCTAAACAGAAAATCTTAAAACAAAACAAAAAACCAAAGACCAAAAACAAAAAACTCTTGTAAGAAAAATGCAAACATAGAAGGATGTGGGAGTATTAAAACACCTGGTAGGGCACCACCTTCTTGCTCTGATAACTTGTACCTAAAAGGGACGAATTAAGCATTTATCTTGCTCTTCCTTTGATTATATTTGAGGGTCACCCAAGAGCTCCAGCTCATGAAGTAAAGCTCTTTTGTTCAGAAGACTTTCAGCCAATATACAAGGAGAGTCATAAGAAAGGTCACCTTTTGCCATCTCTAGCAAAACACTGGATTGGGCAAGTACTGTTGATGGATGAAGCCAATAGATGAAAGAGAATGATGGGGAACCTGGGCATGCAGGTATCAGACTGCCACAACCCGAACTGGCTGAACAATCTTAGCATCACTAAAACTTGGCCATACAGACATTGTGGTTACCCGGATGTGAGCCAACATGAGGCTCACCAACATTGCCTATGGGGTTTTCTTGCTAACATGCCTGACCAGAATCTAGTCAAAGCTCTAGGGCCAGTTTCTATTTACAGGAAATACGAGGGACAGTCATAAACTAAATGATGCCACAAGGGCTTCCAGAATGAAGAACAGCATATCAACAGTTGACCTGGTTTTTGCAACAAGTCACTGATTTGAAAACAAAAAAACAAAAAACACAAAACACAAGAGGCTGGAGAGAGGTGGATGGCTCTAGGCTGAGAGAAGTAATACGTGACCCTGGTTTGTACCCTGCTGGGAACAGATCATGGTAAATAATGCTTGTGGGACCATCGGGGAGATGGCGTTAAGAATGGGTGTTTCTCTGGTGGAATTACTGTATTTTGCTAGTCTGATAACAGAATGCGGTGATGCAAGAAATTTTTTTTTATCAGTGGTGCACTAATATATGTAGGGGTTAGAATGACATGATACCTGACATGTGCTTTAAAATATTTCGCCAGGGACGCCTGAGTGGCTCAGCGGTTGAGCGCCTACCTTTGGCTCAGGACATGATCCTGGGTTCCCGGGTTCGAGGCCCACATCAGGCTCCTTGCATGGAGCCTGCTTCTCCCTCTGCCTGTGTCTCTGCCTCTCTCTCGAATAAATAAATAAAATCTTTTTAAAAAAATTAAAATACTTCACCAATAAAGGAAATAAGACAAATACTGTCCTATATTTGTCACCTAAAAACCATTGTATCAAAATCCTGATAAATATGCAGTGTATATAATGAGCCTATGCTGGTGTTCTCTATGCTTAAGGAACTCTGGTGCGGGGAGACATCCAAATAATTCTGAGGCACTAAGGTTTGAGAACCACTACTTGAACACATCTAGTTCTAGAAGATGTCTATTCTCGAAGGACATCTAAAAAACCTTTCATATTTAGGTGACTTGCTGAAATCCTCTCAGAGGCATCACATTTTCAGGGAAAATCCAATGTAGCAGATATAATTTTATAGCCTTAAAACTTTACTGTATTTCTTTTTTTTTTTTTAACTTTTTATTTATTTACTCATGAGAGAGAGATTGGCAGAGACACAGGCAGAGGGAGAAGCAGGCTCCATGCAGGGAGCCTGACGTGGGACTCGATCCAGGGTCCCCAGGATCATGCCCTGGGCTGAAGGCAGCGCTAAACCGCTGAGCCACCCAGGCTGCCCCCGGTATTTCGCACAGAAAGGAAAACAGATTTCAGAACCCTGCTGTCCGTTAATTCCACGATCCTGGCCGTTGTAGTTTAATAAAGAACTTACATGGTGCTTTGTTTACCAAATAGTTACCGGAACTCACGGCACATCTACCAAGTATGTGTGTGTTTCGGGTTGTGATAACCCTTCCTACAGGTGGCAGGCAGCATCTGACAACCAGGAACTGGACAGAACTGTTTGTCTTTGAGAAGCAGTTGAGCAAGTTAGCTTGGCTCGTTACAGCAGAACACTGGCCCAAGGTCACGGTTCCAAAGCCCATTGTATCAAGAGAAGTTTCCCTTTATATATACTACAGCCCTAACTGTGAGCCCGACTTCCGCCAGCCACCCTGCACACGGGGTGGCCTGTTCCCCAGGCCAGAGGGTAAGGCTGCAAATCCACGGCACAAGCACAAGTGAGTCAAGTGGCAGTAGGTCCATGGTGTTACTCTCAACAGACCTGGTGCCTCTGATGTTAAAGATAAACAAACAAACAAACAAAAACCACCCACGAAGGAAGAGACCTATTCCCTGGTCAATAAGAGTATGGATTTCCCCGAGTAATTCTGTGGATCATCTTGAGCAGTTACCAAAGCCTACTGGCCAAGGATCACCTGCAGGCTTGTTCAAAACAGACCACGGGGCCATGTGCCCTGTAGTTTCCAGTTCTGCAGGAGACTGTGCATCTCTAACCACTACCCCAGGGGCGCTGACAAAGCTGGTCCAGGGACCACACTTTGAGAACCGTTCATCTAGACCCGGTGCTGTACCTGAGCTCCACCCAATCCACTCTCTCTTTAGTGAATTCCTCATCAGCAGACTCTGCCTTTCCATATTCTGTAATAAAGTCAGTCCCAGGTCCGAAAGCCCAATGCATGACACAACGAGAAAACGAGGACGGTGTGGAGTAGGACTGCCAACATTCTTTAAGGGAGATCTTTAACCACGCGGGGCTGGGCACTGCACTGGCAGCATGACCTTGGAGCTGTCTGTCCTTAAAGGGTTGAGACTGTTCCTGCCACCCTTTCTCAGATGAGTTCCAGAGGAATCACAGGGAAGACCTGAGTCTGCGTGTGTGTGTGTTTGTGTGTGTGAGGCCAGCATTCACCACAAATGCCAACGGTCACCAGTGCTTGAGAATCTTGTCTCCATGGTCCAGCCTCGCCTGCCCTCCAAACACAGCTGCTGGCCTGCCTCCCACCCTCCCCCGTTGCGGGATGTCAGTTGTTCACCTGCATGGAAATGACAGCTGCTTGTCACGGTCTACATGAGAGGGCCTCACTGGCAGCAGTAACTAGCATGCCATTTCCAAAGCTGTCATTCTCCGGTGTCAGCACGCGCCACCGTTCAAAGATCTGCTCTGACATGAAGCAGGCAGCGCGGGAGAGTCACCGAGGCGGACTCCCCTGTGCGCCCGCGCCCGTGGCAGCTGCTCGGCGCCCAGCGTTTGTTTCACCCAATTATTTGTTTGTCACTTGGAAGCCCAGGATGTCGAGCAGGTATTGTGGAGGTATTTTTGGCCTGATGCACAGGCAGAAAGCATAATGAGGCCCTCAGGTGAAGGTCTATTTTGTCAGTTAGGTGCCGGGATGATATGCAGCTGAGAAGCCGGAGCAGCAATTAGGATATTTGAATAAGATAAGATACATGGCAGGATGCTGAGAAGGCTCAGAAAGTCGGCCTCAACTTTTAAAATGCCAGAAAACCCTTAGAGTAGGCAGTTTTCAAGTTTGTCCTGGAGCTAATACAGAAAGAGGAGGCGTCAGAGCTGTCTTCCCTCCAGCCAGAGGCCCCGGAGAAGGCAAGCGGCTGAAACCAGGCGCCAGCCCGACCAGTGGTGCGATCTGGAGGGTGAGGCCCCGACGGCACCGGAAGGGGGGGCAGGGAGACGAGGATTCGGGCAAAGGTCAGCTCCCCATGGTCAGCGAGGCCAAAGGGGCAACGGGCAGCCAGCCCCTGACCAGCCATCCCCCGGCCGCCTGTTTAAGTCAGGAGTGCCTCCTTCCTGTGGGACGAGAGGACAAATTGATTTGATGTCTAACATCTTGGGAAGGGGCCATTCTCCAGGGCGATGTGGCCCTATGGCCGGCTGCAAAAACCGAAACCACAAAATTTAGTTTAGAATTGAACATTTGACCAGAGCCCACAGCAGCTGTGTCTGTAAGACCCTCAGTGGTCACTGCTGACATTCTCCCTTTGTATAGTTATCAGTCTCCCACCATGAGGGAGGCAGCCTCGACAAACCTAACCCCCCTAAGTGCTACATGACGGATCTGGTAACAAGAAAATTCACCTGTTCACAAGGTTAGGGCAAATCAAGCTAAAATCCAGCCAACAGCCAAGTGTGGTCACTGAACAAATGAAGTCAATGTTATCATCACCTTCTAGCAAAAGAGAAGCAGAAGGTCAGATTGCTTCAGTCTAGAAGGCCGAGATTAACTTTTGGGGAAGCAGAGCTCTGATGAACTGCTTAGTGTGCCAGAGTCTGCCGACAGCTGAAGACAAAGGGCAAGGTGGTGACATTCCCTCTATGATCCAGAATGGGCCATCCAAGGTCCATACGAGCCCCTTTGCAATTCCTGTTTGTGAAATGAGTCACTCCTGGAAAGAGAAGCTGCCTGGCAGCTTGGCCCCGGCCCCTCCTCTCATCTACCTGCAAGGATCCCGGGAAATGGCCAGCCATCCCCCTTGAGAAGTCAAGTACAAAGGATCCTGGCACCTAAGTCCTTTATATGAACACTTACTGAAGCAGATGAAACACCCCTTGTTATGCCACTCGAGATGCAGACCAGCAGACTCTGTTGGCATTTTCCTTCTGGAAGGGAAGCCCTAACAGCCAGTATCTGAACTGCAGGAAGCGCAGCTCACCCTCACCCATTGTTGTCCTCCTCACTGTCTCCCAACTCAGCTTCAACCCTCTCTTACCTGAGTTCTTTCCCAGAGACAGACTCCCCTGGACAGGAGAGAGGTTTACTCTGCCCCGTTCCTGCTCACAGGTTGGGGGCTGAATCCACCAGGCACTGCTCCTTTCAAGTGCGAGTGTCCACGATCTCATTCACAGCTATCTGGGGGAAACGTATGCTCTTCACACAAACTTTCGGCTCTGAAAAGATCTAGAATGCTCCGAAGCAAACTTTGGCCTTTAGACTAGAAGGGATCTTGGAGTCTGTCCAACTTTCTCATGTTACCAACGAGAAAACCAAGTCAGAGGGTTAGAGGTAGCCAGGCTCCCACTCGAGGCTGGTTCTTTGTGACTCTAGAACCCCTCTGCAGCATGTTAACATGGCAAAGATTTAAACCAGCAGAATCTAAATGAAAAAATGTGAGGGAAATAGGGCTCTAATGACAGGCAAGATCCAGAACTTCACAATGCTCCCCCAAATCTTTGCAATGGCTTAACGAATTTAACAGGATCCATTTTTAAAATGGGATACTCAAAGGGGTAGGTTTCAGCTATACCGTCCGCCAACCAACCTGTACTCTCCCCGAAAGGGTGACACCTTCTGTAGCCTACGAGGGCTGCTGTTCCTGCTTTGCTGACCCTTCAAGGCTCATCTTAGATTGGCTTTTCCTCCTAAGACAGTCTTATGGTTGTTTTTTTTTTTTCCTCTCTAAATTAGTTTAGTGGCTTCTTTCCAATTAGGCCATTTAAAAAGTCTCTTTTGGAATTGTAAAGTAGGTTTAAACTTCCTGTTGGGGCCGTAGGTGTCACGAGACCCGCTCGCTGCTCCATCCCTGGGCCTGTTGCAGGCCAGCGCGCTCCGCTCGCTCCGTAACCACAGTTGAATGAAAGAGCTATTTTCAATATGGCTCCCACTCTCAGCCGGCTGAAGGAATCAACATTGACGTCATTCACTTACCGGCTGACAAATCTGATTTCCGGAGAGGGCTCCTTGTCAAACCGAGTTTATGGTTAAAGTTCATGAATCAAGAAGGCTTGGGAGATGAGCCCAAAAGGTCTAGCAGAGGACAGTCAACACTTGGAAAATCACAGATGGATAGAAAACGAGAGGGATGACGTGGCTGGGCTTTCCGCGAGAGGAGCTTTACTATGGAAAAGCCTTTCCTGGCCATAAACAGATAATGAGAACATGATGTAATCTTGGCTAAAATTAGGTTTTAGTGTTACTCTGCTGAGAGATGTGAAAGGTGATAGATAAGAGGGGGAAAATGTTTTCCAAGTGGCTTTTAAAGGCATCCAAATATAACCGCCTCCCACATCAGTCTATTAACAGGCACACTTGAGACATTTCCCTCTTCAAAAGGACTCTTGGAAAAAGCAATGATGTGCTCTCAACCTCCTCCTTTATAAGACAAGGTTTACGAGGGTCAGAGAAGATTTGAGCGCCCACAGAACACTCCTCCTTATTAACAGGCCCCTCCCGCCTCAGCACAGAGTTGGGCCCCGCGCTTGTCATCGGTTGCTAGGGAAATGCCCCTGCTTGAAAATCCTAAGTTACTTCTAATAAAATCTGGCTAAAAGTAAAGATCAGTGCATGCAGAGGCATGGAGAGCAGAAATACGGAGGAATATGGTCTTAATCTAGGGGAGGGAACCAGAGGTGCCTGTCTGGTGCCCGCACCAGACGACAAGGTGTGCCTGGGTGCTGACATAGTGGGGGGGGGCCCCCTGGGCCCCCAAGAAAGCCTGGGTGAGCCCCTCCCCCACCCAGGGCAGGGTCCAGGGGACATCAGCTCCCTGGAGACAGTGAGGAGGAGAAAGCCCTGGGGACTTGCACTGGCCAGAGAGGTCAGAAGCGTCACACACCCCCTGCAAGCTGAAACTCTGGGAGGCACTCTGTGGTTCTGCTCTACTCTTCTCCTTCAACCAAGATTCCTAGCCACTGGTACGACGGGGGCTGCCGATTTGGCCCAGGGCCCCAGAATAAAGACAAGGCAGACCGCAGCTGATAGTTAATCTCGTAAGCCCCCACAGCATGATGTGCAAAAGCAGATGAACGGAGACCCTATTAATTGAGGCAGAAGACCTCCCTCAAGAACCAACCAGGATGGTCCACTATTTGTTGTGTTGCTGCACACTGCTACGAGGGTCACAACAAAAAGGCACCTGAGACACGGTGGCTCTCCATCCTAAGCTATACCACACAGAATATTTATTTTTCAATTCTTGGAGTCAGTTCAGGCTGAGAGGTTTGCTTGAATGGGAAAATTCTGCTGGTAACGCCCATGGGGACTGGACAGAGAGCCCCACGAAAGACTGGATCCTTCCACACCTATCCACAGGCTTCAGGAGTTAGTAAGAAATCATTTCTGGGAGGGGAACCAGACGTATGGCCACTCATGGGCAGCTTTCCACTTGGAGGTAAAATGAAATCCCAAATGCCAATTTCCGGGCCACCTTACATAATCAGGCCTTGGAACGCACTGTCCCAAGTAAGTCCAGGCAAGCTCGGCCAGTTGAGGGAAGTCCAGTCTGTGGGGTGGGGGTGGGGAGCAGGGGAGAGGTGCAGACCTCTGAGTCAAGACCAGAATGTCTTTGGTGGCTTCACAAGTGGGTCTGCAGTTGGGAGCCCTCTCCACTTTTTTGAAGCAGAGGCCAGGCGAGTACGTGAAACACTCTGATGCCTGCCCAAGCTAAATCAAAGACAGCTGAGCGCGAGTTCAGGCACCATGAAATTAATAACATCACTGTTGTACACGCTCACCATAGGCTCAGGGATAAACCTGTAAAAATCCGAAATGCACGGAGGAGATTACTTGAGTGGGAATCAATCATTTTTCCACCGAAATTTCTGACATATCCTTAGACGGTATATTCGCTGGATTCATAATTCACCGAAGTGGCTTCCTGAGCCCAAGCATTGCTGGGCTTTCTGAGTAATTGAGACAAATTCTGTTTGTTAAATAAATTCCAGGCCAGAGCATATTTGACTTATGCACAGGAAAGGAAAGAATTCTTATGTAAGCTGCAAAACAATAGCGTTTTATCTTATCTGCGGAACTTATTGCCGCTTGCCTGTGTGTGTTTTACTGCCAAAATAAAATAAATTGAATCAGCTCACACATGATAACATGCTCTTTCCTAACTCATACTAATTGCTTGGCTAATTGATGTTTGTTGAACTTTCTCCATTTCATTGAGTGATTAGGTACAAAGCTAACAGTTGACATCTGTAGGCGCTTAACTGGCGTCTGTAATTACTGTTAATGTTAAATAATTGTTAGTTAATTGGAGTGGTAACTGACTGAATAGAATCCAGATTGTGAGGCAAAAAGAAACCTAGTTAAATAAACATACATTTTCAGAGAAAACAACATTTTTCTGCAGTTGTCAGAAACTAGAAATAATCCAGAGGCCATGGGATGGCCACGGGCCTCCTGTGTGCAGGAAACCCTGCAGGCCCGGAGCTGACCCTCTACTTGACAGTGTTGCTAGTGATGAGGCCCTTTGTCAGAGGACTGCTCTCCTTGAAGACTCCAGGACTGACGTGATGTTTTCTACCCCAACAGTTTACTATGAGTGTGTTTTACTTTCTGAGGCAACCAAATACTAGAGTGTTGGCTAAACAAGACACTAAATATGAACGGACCGAGGGAGGGGCTGGTCAGCATTCAAGCTTTTTTTGGCTAAAACTGCCAAGTATGGAGAAAGTTCTTTCAGAGAGCCACGCCATCAACTCGATAAAAGTCAGCAAAGAGGTTTTTAATGGGCCAGAAAAGGTAAACAGGATGGAGTTTGATCCCCTGACTGAAAGGAAGGGATCTGTTGCAATCTGCTCCAGCTCCCAGGGGTGCTTGGGATCCAAGGATCTGGCCTACTACTATTCATCTGGAAGAGTGGCCTCACTCTCAACGTTCTCCAAAGTTGTCTAAGAACACCCTCGGGACCAATGTGCATGCTCAGAAATATCTTCCACCCCTTCCCTCAAATTCCAGGAACAGGATCTAGGATTTACCTAGGATTTCCCCACCATCGTCATCCACACACCAGGTCAGGGGGGGAAGACCAGAAACAGGTAATGGAAAGATACCCAGAGGGAAATACCTTCCCTACATCGTTGAATATTTTTAGACCCTTACTGGTTGGTTTCCCACTAACTGGAGAAGGCATCGGTCTCTAAGAATACTCAAGGAATAATTCTATACAACAAATTCTGTAATGCAAGAGTCTGGCTTCTATAGGAAGGTCAATTTCCATAACAAAAGGAGCTGATTGCATGCTATTTGCAGTGTAGGTTAGGAGGAGGACCCCAACTACTCATAACTCCTTTGTCTGAATCAAGCACCAATTACCCTTCAATAGTATTTAATTTTCCACACATCAGACATCTCTATATCCTAAAGACCCAAGAAATTGCTCTGAAACAGTACAAAGATGGTCCAGAGAAAGAAAACGGAAAAAGTGAGTCTTTCCCTTATCTAGGATTTAAGACATTACATAAAAATGCAACTAATTCACTGAGGCTAAAATTGCCTCAGTTTACCCTCCTGCACACATGAAACATCCTTTTTATCATGTCCTCCTTACAACTGAACCCAAGACTCCAGGAGGAATTATAAGATGGTCTCCAGATGTTCATTATAACTGGGTTTCAAACTCCCAATTTTTTTCTTTTCAAAGAAATCTATTCCATGGTCAACTGTATTGTTTTTGCTCAAAAAAGAAAGCACGGGATTATTTTAGGGAATGGGTTTTTCATCAGAGCCAATGGTGGCCCTGCCGGTAGGTAATATAACTCTAACCTTTTTTTGTCAAATCAAAGAATTCCCCTTTTATGTCTAAATATACTGAATAAGGGGAGATCGTCACTATTAAAGAATGTATTAGGCACCCAATTACTAAGGCCTCACCACATCAAGCAGAGTCTCTAGTAACTTTTTTATTTCATCGTCTCAAATCTCCACCAGTTTTGTTTTTTTCTTTAAAGGCAGGTTTTCTTTCTATGCTGCTGATAAAACCATACTATCAAAAATACGCAAAGGCCCCACTAACTTCAAGGCTCCAACCTCATCCGGGTCCCACAGAAACCCTCAATGCAAAATTGCCCCCAAGAACAGTCTGTGTGTCCACTACTCTGGAAGGGCCCAGAAAAGGAACACGGGGTCTGGTCAGAGATCAAAGTGGTCCCACTGTTCCATCTGGCGCTCATCACAGTGGGGTCTCATCCGCCAGAATTCCCTATGGCTGACCTGGGGTCAGGAGTAGGCTCCCAGAGGAGGGTGGGTGGGTCCAACTTTGACATTCACATTTTGGTAGACCCTGGGTGCTCATCCCACCTGGATTATTCTCCAGTCTAGCACTTCAAAGAAATCCATTAGGCAGGGTGCAGCTCTCTAACAGGTGTGTGTGTGGGGGGGGGGGGGGGGGCTGGGGAGGGGCTTCCCCTGGAGGGTCCAAAACTACAAAGGGAGACAAAGGAGAGAAGAGGTTAGAAGGTCATGGGGTGAAATACACCTCATGCCACGTCTCACGTGCTCTAACTGCCTTGGTCACAAGCTAGATCCTGAAAAAGAGGGCACCAGGACAAGAATGGGCAGCAACTCCAGGCTTTCTCTCTTCCCCTAACCGGGAACATGGACTTACACCAGGGCTGGTGTCCCATAAACAGAGGGCTCCAGAGAACACCTGACTCCCAGACGAGCCTTCCCTTCCTCGCTTCTTTCCTCCTCAGGCAGCGCTGCTTGGGAGCACTTCAGAGTTTGAAGGAGATTAACCATCTTGGCTAGATGGTCATGTACTTATTTTCTGCCTTCTTGCCTATATGGCAAAGTGGCAAAACCATTGAGGAGGAGGACCCAGAGGGGGTAAGGAAGGGTACTAGATACTGGCTGGAGATCCCAGATTAACCGCGGAGCTCCTTTTAAGGATAAACAGTCCAGAATTGGGGGTATGAATCCTGTTGCTCCTCTAGCAGTTCAACCAACTAAATACAGACGAGAAAGTTAGTCAGTCTCTCTCTCTGTGTGTGTGTGTGTGTGTGTGTGTGTGTGTGTGTGTCTGCCTCCCTGGGAAAATTAATTTTTTCTTTGGCAGATGGTTGAGTCACAAAGACAGAAGGATTCATAAAATTCACATGAACATCCTGTAAACATTTAAACACATTAAGATTAAATAAGGCAACCATGACCTTGATTAAAGTTAAACTCTTCTCTTTTTCACGTCTACAAGCCTACAACCTGCCTTTCAAGGCTCACCTCCCCACCTCTTCTGACATGGTCAGCTCACTGGGCATGCGGTGTGGACGTGCAACTGTCTGCCTATTTTGCTTTACGGTGGGAAATTAAAGGCATCACAAGGAAGCAAGGACTCAGATCACCTGAACACGAGAACATTACTAGTTCTCTATTAAACTGGTCAGACTCCACAGTATAAGAAAAGTCAAAATAAGAATCCACAGGCAGAAGTGCCCCGTACCCACTGTTTTGGTCTCCTCTGGCCTGCCCCACCACCCCCCAACCCCCTTCCCCAACTACTTGTTTTATAGAACCCCACCAGAGACTAGGAGGTTTGGCGACACTGAGAATTCTCACCTGACAGGCTAAATGGCTTACTGAAGCTCACCAAGAGATTGACAGGACTTGAGCCCTGGTCCCCAGGCTGCCCAGGCCCACATCAAAGCCGCGCACCACCCCCCCACCCCCCTCTGCCAGCCCCCACTACAATCAGCTTGTGAGATTAGCACTGCCCTCCCACGGTGAGATTTTATGGACCAAATCTGCCCATCACCAGGCTCAGCAGCACAATCTCACCAGCATCCTACAGCCAAGCTTCTCTAAGGCCAGGACACCCGGGAGGGAGAGGTGATGTGTAAGCTTCACACATCTGAGGGTGGAGGCATACACGTGTCAGCTTCCCTGCACTCTTGTCAGGCTGTTCGATAAGCTGGAGCCTTGAAGATTTTGCCAGCAGTGTTTGCTACCTGGTATAAATTTGCCCTTTCTTACAACGCTTTTTCTTGCTCTTGGCTAAGAATACTGGACAGAGACGGGAGACCTGACTCACAGGCAGGCCGCTTTGCAGGGGAACTTGAACTTGACGTGCATGAAGCTGACAGTTCCTTGAAGGCCTTGTCAACCATCCATCCTGTAAACACTGTCACTACCCGGTGTAAAAACAGAGCAGAAACCACAAGCACACATCGAGACTCTGTGCACCTGTCTTGAAGCAATTATTGACATTATCACTATACAATGAATCGCTTTTGGAAGTTGTTTTCCTGATATTTAGCAGTCTGAATACTAATCCCCTTAACAAAACTGTCCCCATGCCTTCCCCCCTCAGGGGGGGCCCCCCTAATCTCCTTCTCTCCAGGGGAAGGGCGGGTGCTGGGGACCAGTCAGTCGACTTTGCCGCACCTGGATTTGCATTGATGCCTCTCTTGTCATTCATGTTACCAACAGGAATTAGCATAAGGCATTAAGGGAAACTGGAGGAGAAAAGAAAGGCCATTTTGATGGAAATAAGGGGCAAAGGAATAATCTGCCATCAACTAAAATGCTTATTTGTGTATGGTTTCCCAAGCAAAGCTTAGAAAAAGCCTATGTTGATTTTAGTGTACACAAAGAAACCTTAATCCTTTCAAGGCAACTAAATCACCCCCAGAAAAGCAGCTCAGAAGAAAGGCACCCTGTCAGGGGGATGACTATTCACAACCAAATAGATGCCACAAATCACACTCTGTAAGTAAACAAAAATAAGAATGTGGGAAATGTTTGATTGGGAGGGGAAGCGGGGGGGGGGGGGGGGGGGGGGGGGGGGGGGGGGTCGGGGCTGTGGGGTGGGACTCTCATCAATCACTCTTCAACCTCTCAGAAGAGAGCCTTTCAGCTCCGTGAGGGCAGCGAGGGGCTGAGCGCAGGTCCCAGGGCCAGCTCCCACTCCACGGCTGATCCCGGAGATGGGAAAGACATTCCAAAGCTTTGTAGAGCCACCAAGCAGAAGAAAGCCGGGCGGCTTGGGAGAAGGAATGTGTGGTCACTGAAATACCGAAGAAGACCTCCTTTTGGGGACCTGTCCTGCTTCGTCTCCTCCTCCTCCCCCTTCTCTCCTGCGGATCCACCAGTGCCTACCCCATTCTCGTTCCCCATCAAGATGAGCAATACACAATTAGGCATTTCTACATATGAGCACTGTATGCTATGAGCTGCATGCATCTTCTTTTATTGGGCTTTTAGCATTATGGATAACAAATTGATACAAACTTTCAGTCTATCAAAAAATATGATGAAATATAAAACTGGAATACTCCATTATGCAATAAAGAAGATAAAAATTCAATGTGACAATAATTCTGGGAGTAACAGCAATCCTACAAGCAGATACACCTCAAGGGAACTCTAAACATAATGTACTATTTAAAATTGCAGTTGGTTCAAATTCTAAAATAAGCCAGGAGTTCAAAACAACTGCACTTGGAAATGTATCTTACTAACCAGTTAGCAAAAATGCCAGCCAAGGCAAACTATAGGATGCCGAAGTGGTTTCAAAGGTCTTCACTTTAGGAAGGAAGGCCCAACTCTGTTCAAGCGCTACCAACCGTCTTCCACATAACAACAGAACAAGATTACCACAGAAAGCACACTCTAGTTAGCAATTACCATGCCAGCACCTCAATCAGGTTCTACAGTGAAGAGGAAAAGATCGAACAGTTTATGCAATTTATACCTTTCAAATTATACACCTTTGCATGGCCAGTGATTACAGACCCCCTCACATTTCATTGTTTCCAACAATACTGCTACAAATGAAAACTGCCCAGAAACCTATTGGCAATGATTTAAGGTAAGTTTTCCCTTAATGTACTGTTATATCATTAGCGTCTCTGAGTCCGTATCGCAGTTTGGAAGAAATTAATGGGATAGCACATATTTAAATTTTGCCCTCTTGCTCGTTTATTAACTTTCCAGAAAGCCCACAGCAGAGTAAGGCTTGGTTTATGACCATAATACTGTGCATACTAAACACCCACTGGTTATTAGAGTCTGCAGAACAAACCAGCTATTTATAGTCCTCTGACTGCTGGGTAGTTGATAAGTAACAATGAAGTTAAGGCATTTTGAGAACTATTATTCTCCATTACCGCTTCCCACGTTAAATTAAAGTCATAGAGATAGTAGCGATTTCTTCATCAAATCAATTTAAATATTCTTTGTGTTCTGTAAAAATAAACTGTTCTTTCACACAACACAGAAGCATACAGATTCTGTCTCAAGAGAAAACACAAAACATCAACAGAAAGAAACAGAGGAAGACCATTTGTTTCTTACTCTGAGTCCCCAGGCAATGACAATGAAACAAAAACCAAAACCAGTCACTGCTTAGAATTCAGGTGTCTTACCTTTGTTTACAATAACAGTATTGAAGAGTTTTTCAGAGCTGGCATCCGATGCCTGAAAAACAAGAGGGGGGAAAACGTTATTATGGTCATTGATATTGTCATCAACATCATCACTACCATGATTTTAAATCAATTCACAATTTTAGAAAAGCCTGGCAGGGGAAGCACCAATTTCCCCCGACCGTCCATAAGGTGGTGCTGTTTGACCACAGGAGAGAGACCTGCAGTGCAGCTCTGTGCTGGGGGAAAAATCTGATTTTAAAAACGTGTCCTTATTAGACATATTATCTGTGCAAAACATATTTCTATGAGATGATACACAAAGCAATTCAGCTCATTCACATAATGATTTTGCAATTTCATTGACAGATCATTATTTTGGAAATTTTTTTTTTTTGATATGTGCAGACATGCTATTTTTCAATTTTCTGTCACAAACCAGAAATGCCCGTTATTTAACGCTAAGCTTTTCCTCACTACAAAATGTTGACTAGCACTTCCAGAAATGAATTTAGAGATTCATCCGATGACCCCAAGATCCCTGTTCATTCTGGTAACCAGGATGACCTTGGTGTAGAGAACAGAAGAAGCAAACTGACCTGGCCCACCACCCCGCCACTATGCATGCCATCAGCATTATATCCTTTCCATTTTCCAGAAATCGTGTCTGCTAATTACAGTGGCTTGAGGAAAGTGAAATAAGCTTGTTTAAACAGCGAGAGGAAAGCCAATGTAAATTATATACTCATGTGCTGGAAAATAAACACAAAGTTCGTTTGAAGGAAATGCTGTAATGTTGCAGGAGCATGGAATGTTTCTAGAACTTCTAGAAAAATTAAACAAGTGAATTAAAAATCAGCATCCCCACTGTATGTAACCGAAGATGGAGCTGCATTTAAAGTTACAATGGCTATGTTGTTATCTATGCTGTTTTTGCCACACAACCCTTGTAAATCACTTGTCTTTCACACTCTATACATAGAGATACATGTTTTGACAAAGCCAAGTATAGAATGTTGAATAAATATAAAGCGAACTATAAGAAAGAGGGGGAGGGTATATCTGAAGTACAGCACATTCTGACTCTGGAGCTGGCTTTGGAGGACAAAGAGGATACTCAATTTAGCCTTTCTGTGCTATGTTGGCGAAAAAGAGGTATTCTTGTGTATATCTGGGGAACGTGTTCTAGTTCTCAATGCAGGCGATACAGAAAGACGTAAAATATTTTTATCACGAGTGGTTTTTTCCCTTTCTTTTCCTTCTAACCTTCCTATTGTAGGGATGGTTTGGGAAATTAACGGATCAAGGGAAAAAAAGGAATGGATGTGTAAAACAAGTGTTGGACTGCAGATATAGAAATGCATAAACAGTTTACAATAAATCCTCGATGGCTTTTTCTCAAGTTTTGCATGAATAAAAAATATGCCGAAGGCCTTCGTGACATCTTAAAGGTAATCACGTAGAACTGTGTGTTATAGCTTTCTGTGAAAATAAGCTGCCATAAAAAGTGTGGCGTGGAGATGGAAACAAGATATCCATTAAACAGATCAAGAAGATTGTTATAAAGGCAAAAATCACAGGAACAATGTCGTTATATTGTGATACCAAGTGAGGTTTCTAGGAATGTTTTTCCTGCTAAAAACTAACTCAGCAGAGTATTTTCACCATTCTTGAATGAAAATGCATCTCTCAGTTCCAACTGGAAGGGCTATGGTAAATTCATGCCTTAAAAAAATAAACTCCAGTTGATATATTTACAAGGGAAAAGAAAAAAGTCCATTAATGAAATCATTTAAAAAGTGAAACAGCCCCTGCAGATATGGGGATTGCTTATTAATAGGAGTCTAATTGGCCCAAAGAAACGGGAAAAACAAACGACTGCACCCCAAATGCAGAAAACACGGGGAAGGAAAGGAAATGGCTCCCGATTGAGTTTTTATTCGCACTTGGGCTGTGTGTGTGTGTGTGTGTGTGTGTGGAGGGGGAGAGAGAGAGAGAGAGATCGATCGATCAAATAGGACAGAGCTGCAGGTGGACAGGCCCTTTGGTTGTCTGAGGCACCTCCTTAGGGCGGCCGCCTTTGTTGGCTCCAATGGGCTCCAGCACACATCCTGCTCTGGAGAAGGCGGCGAAGGGACCTTCTCCCTGAAGCGGGCTCGGAGGGTGTGATCATCACGGTGCCAGCCAGTAAGTTATTAAGGGAGTAAGCGTGACCGGGTGTTCCGAGAGGCTTAGGGGCTGCCTTCTAATAAAAGCTTTCTGAGCCCTTTAATTTTCTGAAACACGCCACAGAGCCTGAAACGCTGCCTCATGACTGGGGAAGGGGCCCTCTCAAGGAGGCCTCGGCGGAAAAACACCCCAAAGAAAATGACTGCAATGGGACTTTGGCTGATAGCACGGGGACTCTGGATCCCTCCTTTCTCCTGCTCAGGTGGTCGGAACTAAGGCGGCCCGCGGTCCTGGGAAGTCAGACAAGAGCTGCCCGGTCAAAGTCTACCTTGGAAACTACAAGAAAATTCTCTACATTTCCTCCATGAACTTTCCAAATTCTACTTCCGCCTTTCAAGCATTGGTGCAAATTATTTCGCTCCTTGGGTCTTCCTCTTTAGGACATTTTCTTCTTCGAGGCTTTTAGGGAAACAGTCTGCAGTTGCTCGCATTATTTTCCTGGCTGATTTTTTTTACTTTTCTTTCTTTTTCACTGAGAACGTCTAATGGAAACGTGGTGAGCGAGAGTTGGCAGAAGTGCGGCTCTCCCCTCCGCCTGCCAGCACCGGGCACCCTACAGGCCGAGGGCCTCGGCCCACCCCCTTGGTTGCATCCCCTGGCTCGGTTCTGGAGGGTGAGGGCGGGAGGGGCTGCATCCGAGAGCGTAGAGGACACAAAGCTCTCTCCCGGCTGCTCTGGGGGGGGGTCTAGTCGACTCGGCCTCGATACTAAAAAATCACCAGGGCCGTAGTTGAGGTTCAGAGAAAACTTAGTGAGTCAAACGGATCGGCGGGAAGGGACGACCGGCGAGGACGAGGCGGCGGGCGCGGGCGCGGGCGGGAGCGACGCGGCGGCTCGGGGCCGGGGCCGGGGCCGCCTCCAGGCCCGCGCCGCCGCCCCCGGGGAGCCCTCCGCGCCCGCGCCCTCGGGGCCGGGACCTCCCGGCGAGAAACCAGCAGCCTCGGGGAGCTTGAGCGCGAGTCCCTCGGCCGCCGCCCCGCACCGCGTCCGGACCTCCGCGACCGCGCGGCCGGGACCCGACCCCCCGGGCAGCGCCTCGGCCTGCGGGGCGGGGGCGGGGGCGGGGGGCGGGGGCGGGGGGCGGACCGCGGACCCCGGCCCCGGCCCCCGGGCACCGCCGCGCCGCCGCTCCCGGCCCAGGCCGGCCCGCCGAGGGGAGTACAAAGGCGGGAGACCGGGCCGCGGAGGGGGGCGGGGGGGAGGGGGCGCGGGGAGGGGCGGGGGCCCGGCGAGCCAGACGCGAGGCGCCCGCCGCTGCCGCCCCCGCCCCCGGCCCCGCCGCCCCCGGCCCCGCCGCCCCCGGCCCCGCCGCCCCCGGCCCCGCCGCCGCAACAAAGACCCCGGCCCGGCCGCCTCCCTCCGAGCGCGGGCGGCCGGGGAGGGCCGCAGCCCCGGGGCATTACCTGGTCGCAAGGGGCTGAGCGGTCCCGGCGGCCCCAAGTTCATGGTCCGGCTCCGTGGCGGGGCTCACGACGGGGCGGCGGCGGCGACCGCGGCAGAAGCCGCCGAGCACGCGGAGGACCGCCCGCTCCGCCCGCGCCGCCCGCGCCGCCCGCAAGTCCGTCCGCGGCGCTCGCCGGGGTCCGCAGGCGCAGGCTCGGGCCAGGTCGGGGCAGCGGCGCTGGCGGGGGCCGGGGGCCTGCGGCGCGCACATCCAGCGGGGCCGGGCCGGGCCGGGGCGGGCCGGGGCGGGCCGGGGCGGGGGCGCACGGTCCGCGCCCGCCGCTGCCTCGGGGCCCTCCTGCGGCGCGCGGTCGGCCGGGCCCGGCGGCGACCCGAGCGGCGTCCCGGGCGGCCGGGGGCGGGCGAGGCGGGGAGCAGCGGCCGGAGCCGCGGCCGCGGCGCGCGGAGCTAAGAGCGAGGCGGCGGCGGCGGCGACAGGACAAAGGAGACCATGTGCGGAGGGAGGGAGGAGGGAGAGGGAGGAGGAGGAGGAGGAGGAGGAGGGCGCGCGGCGGCGGCGGCGGCTTCTCCCCGGCGGCCGCCCGGGGCTCCCCGACGCCGGTCCCGCCTCTCCAGCAGCGCCGCGGCCCGAGCGCTCCGCTCCCCCCGCCCCGCCCCGCCCCGCCCCCGCCCCGGGTCCCGCTCCGGGTCCCGCCCCGGGTCCCGCTCCCGCTCCCGGCCCCGCTCCCGGCCCCGCTGCCGGTCCCGCCGCCGCCGCCGCGCTGCAGGCAGGAGCTCCGGAGCCTGGACCCGCCGCCGACCTGGCCGGGCGCGGTGCCGGGGCCGCAGCGGCAGGGGCGCCGGGCGGGCTGCAGCGCGGACGGGGCGCCCGGGGCTGGCTGCGCTCCGGGCCGCGCTCCGCTCGCGGGCGCCTGCCTCTCCCCGGCTCCCAGCTCAGGTGAACTCCATCGGCGGCCGGCGCCGCGGGCTGCGGGCTGCGGGCTGCGGGCTGCGGGCTGGACGGCGGCAGGACGGGCCCCGGGCCCCGCGCCCCCTCGGCTCCCCGACTGCGCCGAGCGCGCCTCCTCCCGACGCTCGCGGCTCGCGGCTCGCGGCTCTCGGAGCGGGACTTCCTCGGCGCGCCCAGCCGCCCGCCGGGGCCGCCGCCCCGCCCCCGCCCGCGCGCCCCGCCCCGCCCCGCCCGCGCGCCCCGCCCCGCCCCTCGCCGCCCCTCCTCTCGGCCCCGGCGCCGGGTCGGCCCCGCGGGGGCGCAGTCCCCGGGCGCGCCCTCGACAGCCGCCGCGCGCCCCCGCCCCGCGCCCCCGCCCCCCGCGCCTCGGGCCCGGGTCCCCGCCGGCGGGAACCGCACGCTCCGCGCCCTCCCCGCGGCCGCCGCCTCCAGCACTGCGCCGCGGCCGGGAGACGCCGCCAGGCCCGCAGCCTGGGGTGGCACCGGCGCCGGCACCGGCAGGTCTGCGCGGAGAGCGGGCCCGCAGGCGCTGACGGATGCACACAGTAGGCGCCCAACACCCGGCAACGGGAAGTACGGCTGGGGATGAAGGGGCGGCGGTCGGAGGCCAGCTCGGGAACAGAACGGCCCCCATCGAGCCGCGCTCCCACCAAGACCGAAGGCCCCATGCAGTTTGTTGAGTCCCAGGGATGACGCCCCCGCCCCCTCCCTCTTCAAGTCCACGGACATTTGTGCACCTCACGACCGCAACACCCGAGCAGGCCGGCTCCCCGGGGCGTCTACCAAACGCGGGCAAGGGATGACGGCGATGCCCCGGCCTCGCTAAAGGGGCAGTAATTACTATCACTCCATTGTTTATCACCCAGAGCAGGATCTAGAAGGGAGGCTGTGGGGGGCTCACTGCGCACCAGCTTGGTGTTGGGCGGGTTCCCCTGTGCAACCCACTCCTGTCAGAGCACACTCAGCTCCCTCGGTCTAGCCTGGTAGCCCCTCTGCAGAACTGTGGCTTCCTCATTTGCTATCTCGACCCACAGAGGCCCTGAAAAGGTCCCAAGCCATACAACGGGGTGACGAGACCCTCTGCAATCTGGAGTTTTAATTCCACATCTGCAGCCTGGCAGGGTCCCTTTTTAGTGCACAGGAAAAGTTGCTGTGATCTTCCCGGCACAGGGAAAAGAAGAGGGCAAGCAAGTTCTAGATCATATCTGGGAAGGGTTCTAGGGCGGAGCAGGCCCATGGGTGGGGAGTGAGGGCAGCTAATGGTTCCTGATGTCCTTGCTGGCGCCGCCGCTGGTACCTGGAGTACAGCAGAGAAGGGAGGAAGGAATGGGCCTTGGGAGAGATGTTCATCACATACAAATGCCATGGAGACTGGCTTAAAGCAGTAATGTCCCTTCCTCAACTCTTTGAAGTTCAACATCCATCACAGTTTGATTTCACGGCACTCCCGAAAAACCTCTCTGGGGGAAACGGGGGGGGGGGGGGGGGGTACGTGCAGTATGGCCTAAGTGTTTTTCTTTAACCTCCATATATACGGAATTTTGGAAATAAAGAGGGTCTCTTCTCTCTCTAGCCTGACCCCCTCCCCAACTGGTAACACCATGTGGTGTTTCTAAACACATTTATTTTTTTTTTTAAAGACAGGTACTAGCCATTTTTCTCTACCTCTACCCCCAAAGAAGTCAGAAGAAAAGCTGCCTCAACCGAAGGCCTAAGTTTGGACTTGGATTTTCCAATTGCTTGGAAGATGTCACAAAACCCAGCTGAGGCCCTCAGGCTAGGGGCATTCATTTTCAAGCTGTTTCTGGAGTAAAAAGATAGCTCAAAGGCAAACATTAAATTTTCAAGAAAAGACATTAAAATGTTGTTTCTTTTGGAGCAATCAGAATGGGATGGTTTTCTTGTCTTGTTGCCCTAATAAAATCAATATTACAGGGAAGAGATTGCCAGAGCTCCTGCCAGGTCCCCCACAGGGTAAACGGAGATGCACAAAAGCGTGGGGAACTTAGCTGACCAACGAAAACAACCACTTAGCCCTTCCACAGTGCTTTTATCAGGCGGCCTTTCTGACACTTTACCATACCTTGCGTTAGATCGTCATCTCTGATCCTCAGCGATTAGATCTCAGAAAAGCCTGGGATAAATCTGCATGTGTCCCCATATTTTGATTATTTGTAATCGGGAGGAATATGGAAAGGCCAATTGTCAAGCCTCCAGAGAACCCACAGAAGCGGCCTCTGCACCCTATGTTCACATTCGGTCCCTTGGCGCCCGTCCGTGGCCCTTGCCCTGCCTGGCCACCACCATTGCTCAGCTGGTTCCCTTCCTAAGCCTCTCCCCAGACACAGGAACGAGTCCGTTCTGACTGGTTTCCAGGTTGTTCTATTCCTCCTTCTTTCTGGAAGGGCGAGAATAAGTGTCAACATTGGAAAGGAAGACAAACAAGACAGTGGGAGAAGTATGATGAAGAAAGAAGGAAAGGGCAGGAAAAAGAATAATCACTCTGGGTGGCTGGATCCCAGTCAGAGGCCTGACTTTCAAGAATCAAGATTCCTCACGTGGTGGTGGTGGTTGTTTCTCCTTAAGGAACTTAGCTTCCTTTTATTGTCATTTTCATCTAAAGGTGGCAGGAGGGGGGCGTCTGGGTGGCTCAGTCAGTGAGGTGTCTGACTCTTGGTTTTTGGCTTAGGTCCTAATCTCAGGGTGGTGGGGGGATCCAGCTCTGCATCAGGCTCCACGCTCAGTGCAAAGTCTGCTCGAGATTCTCTCCCCCTCTGCCCCTACCTTCAACTTGTGCACGTGCATGCTCTCTAAAATAAATAATCTTTAATTTAAACAAAAAGAGGTGGCAGGCGGTCACTATGCTATATTCAGAAGGTTTAACATACCAAGCCCTCATGGCCTCTTAATATCACCATCTGCCTGAACCAGATCTGAGGAGGGCAAGTCTTACAAGGTGGGTACGCTAATAGGACGCAGATAGCAAGAATATGGACTCGATGGTCTTCCAGCATTAGATCAATTATTTCAGAAACAAAGCCAAATTTTAATATATGATCAAAGACCTTAGCCAAGTTTATGATTTCCCAGCTAAATTTTAAAAACAAACACACACATAGCAAACCTGAGCTAAATTAAAATATGGAGTCCTCTTCCTCAAGTCTCAAAATATATCTGAAGATTTTTTTTTAAACTAATGGAAGTTCTTCTCTATCGATGTAAAATGGCAAAGTTTTAAAGCCTAAAATGTGATTTGATTCCCTTTGTTTCACAAATTACCAGGCCGAGATTAAACATTTTTTTGGTAAAAAATTTCTTATAAATTTTGACCTTCGGTGGAGCATCTTATATAGAAAAAGCTCGTTAATTTTGTGGTGTCCTCTCTCCTAAACATAATGAACTTCAGGCATTCCCTAACAGAACATGGGCTGGTGACTGGGCAGGTGGAGGGAATTTAAAGAAAGAGGAAGTCTTAACGAAAATGCTGCTATATTTTATTTATTTTTAATTTTTTAAAAGAAAACTCTATGCCCAATATGGGACTCAAACTCACAACCCCAAGATTGACAGTCATACACAACTACTGACTGAGCCCAGCCAGGTGTCCCTCGAGCTTCTGTATTTTAAATTACGTGGTAGAAGAAGACCATTAAAGAGGAGTGATGACATCTGATTCTGTTTTCAACTAGCCTTGGGAAAGATGTCACCCTACCTGATTTATTTCTGTGTCCCTAGGAGTTTGACCTTTTCAAAATCTAAAGCTCTTCAAGCTTTGGAAATACAAGTTTCTATCCATTCTTTGGGTGGAGTTGTTAAGAGCCAGTGTCTGGCTGACATCATGACCCTCTTGTTTCTGCGCCAGGAGACCTTAGGAAAATCTCTTCACTCTCCATGCCGTATTTTCTTCATCTGAGGCATGGGGGCAACAGTACCCATACCTCGAGGGTGGCAGTCAGTAATGACACCTGGCACTTAAGTAAGTGGCTTTATGTGTTGACTGTCATGATTGAGGATGGCACTCTTTTTTGATTACTGTAGAGGCCAACAAAACAAAAACATATTCTAGTATGGGTACAATGTCCACTCTACTGGTCATGCCCTCTACTGGATTCTTTCGATGTGAACCACCACCTGAACACTCAAAAATTACACCAGTCCCAGAAAGTGGGGACAGTGGTTTGCACCACCTGTATTAGGGAGCACCAATCACACAGGCTGTACTGCAAACAGTTCTTTCAGACGGGGTTGTACCAGGAGACTGGACAGCCTAGGTCACTAATAAGGCTGGTGGGATGGGAGCAATGTGGATCTCCTTGATAGATGGTAAAATCCAATCCTGACTCAAGCAAAATGCTGTAAGAGTTCACCAGGCTACAAGATGTAATCCATCTCCTAATGGTAAGAGCTTCAACTTCTTTGAACGTAAAATAGCATTCATCCCAATTATGTCATTTTGATGTGCTGAATTGTAATTTCTGACTTAAACAGGCTCATCTGTGACTATACGAGTGGTTTCTTACTGGTGCGGAGGCGTGTTTTGCTTTCTTTTATTCCTTTTCTTTGTGGGGGCTACCCACCACCTCAATGCGATTTTAAACTTGACCATCGAAGACTAGGTCTCGCACATCTTTATTCACGCCAGAGCATAGTAGCGGGATAAGGAACCTACAGGGGCCTGAGTGCTCAGCTCTTTGTTATCTGTTTGTCAGGATATAATACTAGCCTATTCCCCGTGATCTGCCTTCTTTCCGAACCAACCCGGTTTCTTGCAGATAGAATTCACATCTTGGATTTGATGACCTGTCCAGTACCTAGTGTTGTACCAGGAGGCTTCCTTCAATACCTGTCTGATGGGAGACAATGAATAGGTAGCTGAGGTTTTCCCAGCCTGCTGGTAATGGTAGGGGTGCCTGACAAGCATCAGGGTACCTGATAAAGTGAAGGGAGACTCAGGGCAGAAGACACCACTGAGAAGCCCAGAGGGACTTGCAGTTTGCCCCCAGAGGGCCCACTGGTCCTTACCCATGGCAGGTGACCAGGAGTCCTAGCTTGGAGAACTGGAGTCAACAGGTTGCTCACCACCAGGAAGCAGGAAATTGCCCCTTTGCCAACACTGTCCTGCTTCCTACCTCCGTTAACTCCTGACATGGTGCCTTCTGTGATGTCTAGCCCAACGAGATTAAAACTCTCTCTGGGGCCTAGGGATTTCTCCTGCATAGGCCAATTCATTTTAAACTGTAGATCATGATTGCCTCCCCTAGTGATGCATGGCTAGTCAACCCCCGGGTGGCCCCCAGCCCCTCTGCTCTGCAGCCCCCACCCCTTCTGCATTGGCAATTTTAAAATGGAAGCTTCATTACTTATCAGTCTGAAAGGAGGCTACAATATCTTATGCTCTTACTGTTGTAAAGCAAAAGCCTCTACTGCTATATGCCTGTGTTGCTACAATTGATCATGGGGCTGCAACAAGAGGGAAGTAAATAAACCGAACTGGGTTAGTTTATGATGCATACTATTGAGACGCAGGGGGGAATAAATATTTTCCGAGTGTAGAAGTCAAGAAAAAGAATTTTACTTTCAAACTTCACAGTGTACTATAAACTACAAAGGGAGAAAAGTATAAAACCCATAAACTATCTCTTACTTCACCACCGAATCTACATTAAAATATTAATATTCAGAATCTGACAAGCCCACAAAGAAAAGCAATGAAAAATAAAAATACATCCAGTCTTTGCTCATGTCGCCTAGGGGCATCTTATTTTTTGCCCAAATGCATGAGATATGGACTCTGAGGCTGGGCCGTCCCTGTGTTTTGGTCACACCTTGATGACACCACTCCATACCGGTGGGTGTTTGTAACCTGGGGTCTAGAGACCTGATCTGATATGGAGTATCACTTCTTCACTGTACCGTGTTCTACTGTCCACACGACATGGGGAGTCTCGATTCTCTGCCCCCTCGGCCAAACCTGGAATTCCACATACTCTCAATGCTGGAATATGTCAATTCAAGATCTAAGTCAAAATAAATTCTGATACCTACAATCTAGAGAGGCCCCAAGATCCATGGGAAGGCTGTGTCAGCTGTGCTAATAGAGGTAGGATATGTGAGTAGTTGACCTCCATGGGCTTTGTAGTTTGAAAGGTGCCGGTCATCTGCAAAAGTAATGTGAGAAATAGTGGCTGGCCGCACGTCAGCATTTTCTTTCCCTACGACCTTCTCTCAAGGGGTTTGCTCTTTTGCCACGGAAAAATGTAACCTCAGGTCTCACTAATCTTTAGGAGCCTGGGAATTCTATTCCTCCATGTCTATTGATGCACATGGACCCAACAAAGCTTCTGTGCTTTCATTTTAGCTTCACTTGGTACTATCCTGATGGTCCAAATATTTATCCGCAGAAATTCTTGTTGGGCAAGAACGCAACATTTACTTCTACTGTTTTGGTGACTCACCCAGTTGCTGGGGTACTATGTGGGGCAGCTAGAATATCAAAGAATTCCCTTGGTTTAGCTTTCCTGAAAGCATTCCTGTTGATGACTGTTTCTGATTTTCACCCTCATTCTGATCTCAGCCATTCTCCCTGTCCCCAGCAAACTGTCAATACGGAGTGGAAAAGTCTGATGTGGTCATTACAATAGACTCTGCCTCCGTGGCTATGAGTCAAACGAGCAGACTTTAGGAATGGTCAACTGCTATACAAATGCCAGTTGCTGTGATCATATACTGCGATTACTCAGGGTATGGGCAAGCCTGCAAGCCTACGAAGACCTGTTAATTCCTCTCTGGTCCTGTATGACTTCCAATTATAGACCTCTGCTGCAAATTAATTAAATCAGCACTTCTGCTCCAAACTTCAAGTTATCTTGAGGGCTTCCTTAGGGGAAATACATTCAAGACGATGTCTGACAATGTATTACCTGTTTCCTGGCTCACCTCTGGACATTGGCATTCCTCTAGGGGCCTACATTTCCTTGGTGGGCACAAGATGCTGCTCTGGAGAGCCAAAATTCAATTCCTTAAGGGCCAGGACTGTGCCCTAATACCCTCACCGCCCCACCATCACCATTCCCCTTAACATCTGCTATGGAATGCCTCATGAGCAATAGATGGTCAATGAACAGTAATAGAGCAACAAGCTAATGAATAAACACATCTCTACCCACTAAAAGAACAAAGACATTATCTCATATATAAACTATAAAGACCTTTCAACAAACTGCCACCAATTTAGGATTTCACAGAATATGGAAGCCCTCCATTGATAAGGGTAACATTAGAACACACGTAAATTCTCTTGAAAATTGATTAAACTGCCAATCACGGTGGTAGCTACGCTCTAACGTGGCCTCTAATACCTCTCTCTGTACCTGCATGCTATTCTCCCGCGAGAAGGTGGAGCTGAGTCCTCTATCCTGGAACCTGGGCTGGACCTGCAACTCTCTTGACCAGTAGAATATGGAGGAAGTGACATTCTGGAGCTTCATAGCTCCGGTGTTAAGAATGCCTGGCAGCTTCTGCTTCTCTCCTTTTGGCACCCGGTCACCATGTTGTGAGGAAGCCTAAGCCAACCCACATGGGGACGAATTCAGGGCTTGGGACCAAAGACCTAGGTGAGTTCCCAGCCAACAGCGTGTAACAACTCGCCAACCATGTGGATAAACATCTTGGGTTTGGCTCCCCCAGCCCAGTTGAGCTTGCCTGAGCTGAGGCCATGTGCAACAGAGAGAAAGTGTCTCTGTAGGGTCCTGACCACATGGCCAAATAGGAGCAAATAAATACATGTGTTTTAAGGTAGTAAATTTGTGCTTTGTTACAAGGCAATAAGGTAAGTGAGATAACCATCTGGGTCAGCCCCAACATTCAGAAAGAGGAAGCGGGTGAACACAGGGCAGGAGGAGAGGCAACCATGAGCATCACCTTTGCTTTCTTGCCTCTATGAGGGAACGGCGGGGACCCTGAGGTTACAGCAGGAACACTACTGAGACAAAGATAAATAATGGCAACGCGAAAATCCTGAAATCAGGAAAATCTTGCCTAAAATAAGAAATAGTTTTCTGTTTGATAAAGAAGAAGAAAACTTAACGTGACAATGTTAATGAAAGAATAAATCTGATCTCTCCCCTTCCTTTTAGAGGCTGCGAATGTTTGCAAAACTAAAAAGTCTTTAGTAATCCCTTCTTTTATCTAAAACAGATTGCAGTTTTAAGCACAGCCTCATGAAACTGCAGGTTCAAAGGAACCTGAAACCGAATTAGCATAAAATCTGGAATTCTCATTTCTACCAAATGCACAGCTGCCATCTGACAGCTCTTCTGTGATTTTTGGTTTCAAATAGAAACTGAAAGTAGCTGAGGTGGCATGGGCCAGGGCTCCGTGCGTCAGTGCTCGCCGCTCCCTTCCACGAACTCACCCGTTCAAGAGAGTCTCCCCGGAACCCACGGATCTGAAATGTCCCCCCAGTGTGGCAACCTGCCCAACGAAACCAGTGGGGAACAGGGACGGTTAAGAAGTAAGGCATGTTGAGGGTTGCTCACATGACAAAGACGAAGCGCTCAATGTTTTCAAGTAAATTCACAAAAATCAGAGTGAATCTGCTGGGGCGAGGGGGTGGGGAGAGGAACACCTTTTCTCAGTTTTTACATTACAAATGCCAAGAAACCCACACTCCAGACATGGTGGTTTAACCACCAGCAGGTATGCTGATTCCCCCTCACGATTCACTTAACACTTCCTGAGCTTCCTCTTTAGGTAAGGACAACTCTGTGCAACTACATTTAATTCTGAAGACCCAAAGGGGGCTGCTGAAATACCATCACCTCTGAGACAAGAAAGTTACGCTTTTTTTTTTATAGAAAAGGCGGAAAAATAAGATCATACATATCTGATCCCCCTGAGGAGTACAGGTGCTGGGAGAGGATTTTCTCACCCCCTAGGAGAGAGGGTAGATTTGCCCTGAGCCATCCTCAACTTCCTCCTCTGATCCCCAGACGATCAAGTACATGAATTCAAGTGACAGCTGGTGGGGCCACGAGCACAGCACATGAAAAGCAGGCTACAGCCGCAGAGGGAGGAGAGGCGAGGCCTGCCCTCCCTTCCTGGCGCCTCCCCTCCCGCCAGGCCTGCTGATTCTCCTCCGTCCTGGCCGGCTCAGAGCCATCTGCTCCCTCCCAAAGCCCGGGTTGGACGGGGGAAGGGGACCTTGCCGTGGGGCACCCAATTCACAGGGAGGCGAGGCCCAGGCTCACTTTCACCCAGGTCCGCGCCTCCTTTGAAGTTCCTCTACTGTTAGTGTACAACTTTTCACATTCTCCAGGAGAAAAAAAAAATTTAGTGAGCATCTGGTATTTACACAGAATCTTAGAGGGAGTTGACGGATTTAATTACAAGTGTTAGTAAAACAGGAAAATTGTAGCCAGGCTTTCAAATAGCCACTCGCCTCTCAGTAACAGAGACTTTCCCTTTGTGCTGCCGGTAAAGGAGGCGATTTATTTCCTAGCAAGGGAGTTTTCTTCAAGAAGGGGATGTTGGTGAAAAGACAGCTGTTGGCTGGTAGCTTTTATTTTAATGGACGATGCTGTCCTCCTTATGCAAAGATCAAGCTACAAACAACATTCACCTGGGCTGTGTGCTCTGAGTTGTTTTTCAGTTCACACTGGTGGTGATGGATTTTCTCTAAGCCACCAGTGCTCACTTACAGCTGACAACATGCATTTGTGAAATAACTGCCTGGGTTTAAAGGCACAACGTAAGGCCAGGAAAATGACTGCAAATAACTGACCTATATGAGGATTACAGAACTGGCCTGATCCTCACTGGCAGCAGGCTCTGGTTGAGTTTTAATAACTGGTTGCAGGACTATTGAAGACCATGACACAGGGAGGGTTAGGTGCTGCAAGAGTACTGGACCAGATCAGTGAGGTCAGAAAACCCAGATTTTAGAACAGGTTTGGTCCCCACTGGGTGTGGCTTTGGGGAAAGGTCATGAAACCTTTTCTTCACTTTTAAAATGCATACAGGGGGGCACCTGGGTGGCTCAGTGATTGAGCATCTGCCTTTGGCTCAGGTCGTGATCCCAGGTTTCTGGGATCAAGTCCCACATCAGGCTCCCTGCAGGGAGCCTGCTTCTCCCTCTGCCTATGTCTCTGCTTCTCTCTGTGTCTCTCATGAATGAATAAATAAAATCTTTAAAAAAAATAAAATGCATACAGGTTGGGATGAATTTTTTCCTCTCTCTCATGGCTCTTCCATATGTAAGGTCTTGTGATTCTGTATGACCTACCATCTAGGTTATTACACACAGAGAACAGTCTCTGCACTGGGAAATAACATTTTCCTCTTTCCATTTTCTTGGAGTTTACATTATTAATATGTAAGTAGGACATACTGTTTGACTTATTTTTTTCTGGGGTTCCCATTCTCTTAGAATTTCTGGATAAATCAATGAAATGTCCGAAGTATGCTATGGTTTGCATTTAATCCAACTGGTAAGTACAATTTAACTTCCTCATCAAAATGGCACAAGTGAATCTCTCAAGCTCTGTGCCTCTGTCATTTGGTACCACAGGCCCATTAAACATATTTGTCAGCTTTACGTTTTAAAAGCAAAACCAAAAGGGTAAATGTGTCATCACGTACTCTTAAATCTAAAATCCACAGGGGAAGGAGTTCAGAAAGAAAGAAAATACACACACCTTCCCCTAAACCCCTTACATACACACACACACACACACACACACACACACACACACACACACACACCCCTCTCCCCGCCACTACACACATCAGAACACCACCAAATGTGAAACTGGGCTTTGTCTTCCTCAGACCATTCCTGGCCAAGGCAATGTGCAGACCACATTGGGAACCAATTTAGTCGTTTCTGACTTCTCAACAATCAAATAAAACAATAAATAGCCTGAACTGGGCTTGAAGGGGAGGAGGACCACATGTATTCCCTCTCAGGACTTTTTTTTTTTAACATGGAAGTTTGGCTTGAAAAGAACTTATTGCGCAGACACATGTGGCCTCAATAGGATGGATCTTTAACTGATGAGGCGGATTCCAAATTCAAGCACACTATATCAGGATTTAAATCCTCAGAATTTGGTAATGGAAAGTTTGGGTCACATTAAGGGCTGAGGGATCCAGGGGTAAGATTTAGTTTTAAATTAGCCTCTTGAGCAGCCTGAATACCCCCCTAAGAAGCACCATATGTCTCAAATTCCAGCTTTTTCCTTCTCTCTTGGCGCTTCCCTTTTGATGGACCAGAAAATCTCTGGCTTCAGACCACTTCCCTGTGTTTGTTGTTGACTCCCATCCTTAGAATAACCTTTTGTCTTCTTTCTTTTCTTTCTTTCTTTCTTTCTTTCTTTCTTTCTTTCTTTCTTTCTTTCTTTCTTTCCTCTTTTAAAATATTCAACTTTTCACTTGGAAAAGTCTCAAACTTCTAGAAAAGATGGAAAAATAGTATGAACAACATCCAAGCCCCCTTCATTTGTATTCCTTGACTGGTAATATTTTGCCCCCATTACTTTCTCTCTTGTTGTTCTTGAACTGTATTAAGACACAGTTCCTAAGGGGTGCCAAAGGGTGTCTGCTCACTTGTATACTCACATAGGGTTTATGCGGGAGAGAGGCAACCTCCCCCAGATATTCTTCTGGCACTTTCCTGGTGGTGGCTAAATTGAGTGGTCAGTATCTAAGACTCTGACTGGGTCACGTCTCCTAGTGGACAGGATCCCTGTACCTTGAAACCCCCCACACACCTGTGCTTAGAAAGTCTCCACATGCCGGGTTCTTCTGTTTCCAGGATTTGTGATGACTCAGCTCAGCTGGGTGGGGGGTGGGGCTGGGCATTGCCCTGGGCTTGGTGGTTGGTCACGAGTGAAAGTGGGCTAAGGGAAAAGGAGAGGTCCTGCTCTCCTGGGGAGCTGAAGGCAGTTACTCATCTGGCACGGACTGCAGAGAGGCTTGTTTGGGGGCAGTAGGTATTCACCCAACTAACCACATAGTGTGTTATTTGACTTTCTTGTCATTTCTTCATCTATAGGCTAGAAAGGATAATGTACCTACCTCAGAGCCATCGAGGATTAAATCAGCTAGAACAATACCTAGCACACAGCGAGCACTCAGGAGATAGAGCTGGTACTGCTATTCTTGCTGTTCCTTACAGGTCTTGCTTCCCTAGGCACCCCTCTGAAGGAGAGCTGACAGGCCAGGTGAGAGGTGGAAGTATTTCAGGCCACGTCAGCATCTTCATGTCATCAAAGTCCTTCCTGAACTCCAACAGTGTGTGGCCTACTGTATGCTCCATCTTGGGACAGTATACTAATGGCTATCCATTCGGTAAGACCACTTTTACTTACACCACACCAAATCAAATTAAAAATGGTCCTTGCCCTTAGGACCCTTCCAGTGTAAGGGAGGCCAGAAGACAAACACAGGGACCAAGATGGCGGGAGGGGATGGTGCCACGGGGGAGCGTGGCAAACAGTGACTCACAGGCCAAAGGGGCATCCTCCCGGAGAGGCCAGCTGACCCAGGGCAGAGGGCAGGTGAGGAAACCCTGAAGGGGCATGCATGTGGTGTAAAGCAAGGAGGTGAGGAGGGGTAACGCCTGGGCACCCAGTCAGAATCAGGAACACAGAGGCATGAGGAGGCTGGCTGGGGAACATCCAGAAACTGCTGGGGACAAGAGGAGTCTAAACTACCATGAGCAAAGCCCAACTCAGGTGCGAGGGCTTGAGGCGCCAACGAATGAGAGTGTCACCCCTGTAGAGCAGACAGGGTAGGACATCCCAGGGCAGGGCCGCTGAGGGGGAAGAAGCAGAGCCAAGGACAACACCAGACGTCCGTGCTGCCTGGGCCAGGGAAGCAGCCACGGGACGAGTGATGTGAGATCAATAAAGGATCACTACAGAAGCGAGGAAGAGCAAGATGTCCTTGGGGGGCTCAGGGGACCCAGAAGTGGAAAATACATCGGAGGTCTGGGCGGGGGGGACAAGGCTTGAAAGAAGGCAGAGGGCTGGTAAGGCAGCAGGTCTCCAGTGGAAACCCAGAGAACAAAGCTGTGCCAGGCCTGTTAATAAGTGAATCAATGGTAAGAATATAGAGGTAGTAAGTAGAGACTATTTTTGAGAGGAGTCATGGAAAAGGACCAGAGAGAAACAGAAAGGCACACGTTAGGGCATAAGTCTGTCCCCCAGCTGTCTGTGGCAGGAGCAGGGATATGGCAGACACCCTTCAAACTATAGTGTGCAGCTTAAATGGGCCTTTGGCTCACTCTTCCTATAGGACTGTCCCTGCCCAGGGACATTTCATACATACATACATACCTACAGATGCATTTCTTTTTTTTTTTTTTTTTGAAGGATTTTATTTATTCATGAGAGACACAGAGAGAAGTAGAGACACAGGCAGAGGGAGAAGCAGGCTCCCTGCAGCGAGCCCGATGTGGGACTCCATCCTAGCACCCTGGGATCACGACCTGAGCCAAAGGCAGATGCTCAGCCACTGAGCCACCCAGGTACCTCCCACATAGTTGTATTTCTTAATAAAGAGGAGTAGCCATTCGTGTCAGATCAGCAGTAAATAATCCAAATGTCCTATGCTTCGCATTTACAGACCATTTTGTCCACGGAAGTCAACGAAGGTGTGAATAGAAAGAAACCTTTAAAGCATCATAGTAGTTGGTAAATGTGGCTACAAATCCTTCATGTTGAGAGGTGGAGGTTATACCCCGTCCCTTGAATTTGGCAAATTCAAGACTGCTTTTACCCAGTGGCAGAAATACCACCATCTCTAAGACGAGGTCAGAAGAGGCCTTGCAGCTTCTGCCTCTCAGAAAGGTCCCCCCAAAACCCAGCTGCCATCTGTGGAAAGGCCAAGCCATGTGGAAAGCACTTGTGGAGGTGCCCCCATGGCAAGTCCCGGCCAAGCTCAGCCATGGAACATGTGAGGGAACTTGTCTCCAGATGATTCTAGCCCCTGGCCATCCAAGTCACCCAGACATTCTGGAGCAGAGACCATCTGTTCTGCTGTGTCCTGTCCAAATCCCTGGCCCACAGAACCCAAGAACATGATAAAGGGGGAGTTGTCCTACACTGCTAAGTTTTGGAGTAGATAACTGGAACAACCATGTCTTTAAATATGGATTTCCCGGGGGATCCCTGGGTGGCTCAGCAGTTTAGCGCCTGCCTTTGGCCCAGGACGCAATCCTGGAGTCCCGGGATCGAGTCCCACGTAGGTTCCCGGCGTGGAGCCTGCTTCTCTCTCTGCCTGTGTCTCTGCCTTTCTCTCTCTCTATGTCTATTATGAGTAAATAAATAAAATCTTAAAAATAAATACATAAATAAATAAATATGGATTTCCCGGTTTGTCACAGGCATTTCCCATAATAAAGTCCTTCATTTCTGAGGCCATCTTCATGCTTGGGGTGTGTGTGGGGGGGTGGGGATTAGTTTGAAATACTGTGGCGCAGGCCACATCAGAGGTCCAAAAGAAGATTACTAACGGGACAGCAATTGCCATCGTGAGTTGTAGGGTCTGGGAGGTAAATCAGGCCACATACCACATACCGGGAGATCTTACCATGTCACTTTTAAGAGAATCGACAAATGCAAAAGAACTTGATAAATATTTTCCATAACAAAACACAATTGGTTGCAATGGGATCCAGCTCTGTTCCTCATTAGTTCTCCCTTTACTTGTCAGACAAGCTCTGTATCTCACTGAAATCCATTGTGGATTCTTTATAGTTTGTTGCGAAATGTGACTATACATTTCCTTTATAGCACATGCTTTCTGGAGCCTGCTTTTAAATCTAGAGAGCGTGCTTAGCCTCCTCTTCCCAGAGGAAAGGAGCATCAGCTTCCAAAGAGAGGTAAGAGCAGGTCACAGCAACTGCTTTGGAAGTGGCTGTGCAGCAGAGGGGGTGGGGAAGGCCAGGCTGCCATTATCAGGGGCTACCAGGTGCCCCGGGATCACGTTAGGTGATAAAACACTTGGCTGACATCAGAAAAAAGAACCATCACTCCTTTTCTCCCCACCCTCACTCCCTCTTTCCCTCTTCTTCTTTTTTTTAAAAGGAGGCTTTTTACCCTCATTAAATGAAACCTTATCTCTGAAAGACTGCAATCCTCAGCAAATGACAAGTGCGCCTAATCTCATTTTCTGACAAGTGATTCTGACAGCACCTTCCCTTTGATTTCTGAGACATGTAGTTAGACATATATTAATCTGTCAGTCATCATCTCTAGGAAGAATGAAAAAAGAGAGAAAAAAAAGAAATGAACATTTGTGAATATGAAGGCAAGACAAGAGGCTAGGACACCTATTTTAACTGATGCATGAACATTCCTTTCTCACGCAGCCCCTCCCCTTTGGGTATGAACATCCCCAGAGGGGAGATACAAGCTGTCCAATAGAAGGGCCTGTGGAACAGGTATCCCTGATTTCGGGCAAGGTGGTCCAGTGGAAGGTGTGTGTTCTGGCGTGAGGCAGACTAGGTTCGACTCCCTGTCCCACATAAAGGCCACGCTGACTGCACATCAGAACCCCACCTGTAGGATATTGCACATGGCATCTGCCAACTATAAGGATTAAATACTCTTCATCTAATGTATATGCGGGCATAAAGTAGACACCCGGTCCAGCATTTCCAGTAGAAATGCTACTGCCGTTATTTCTGCCATGGTCTCCTAGGGAGATACTGAATTGAGAAACAGGAGGAAACAAAGGATGTACCGCATTCCCTAAGAGGTAAAGTACATTGAAGGAATTCTAGAATGGCATGGTAGGGTTTGCAAGGACTGCCACGAAGAACCATCTAAAGACTGGCACTATGCAAGGCTGGAAAACTCAAACTCTCATGCTCATTGCTCCTAACCCATACTACAGATCTGAGGCACATCACCATCCCTTCCTCGTTTTCTAGAACCCGAAAGTAGATTCTTAATTCTGTCACTGAGGCATTTGTAAAGGGGAGTGCAGTGCTTTTGTTTTGTTTTGACGGGTGGGGGAAGTCATGGGAACCAAATCTGTCTTGGGTCACTCTGCAGTGAACCCTGTCCATGTGTCTGCTTGATAGAATAAAAGTAGACTTGATATTTTCTAACAAATGTCATTAGTCAATACCTGGATTGGGAGATGGCACCAACTGTAAGTTTTTTTTCTTCTCACATAGAGATTGGCAAAGAAGGGAAAATGCAAAGGCCTCCAGCCCTACCTCACAGCTAACAGGGCATGAATGCGTCAGGGGGTCGCTCTTCTCTTCTAAGGGCCACAAAAGACGAACGTGATGGAAAGCTGCCTGATGGGCAGAGCAATGCTACTCCCCCTTTGTCATCTGGTTTTCGAGATCATGCAAAGGTGTACCAACATATTCTAGAGTCGATGAGCCTGAAAATGACCCAGAAAAGTCTCCTCTTGGAGTATGTATACCACTCGAAGGCGAGCTTCTGGGTTATACGCCCCAACTCCTGCAGCACCTGCCCCCGGAAGAAACAAAACAGAACACCTCTCTGCTCTTACCAAGGCCCTCACTGCACTGACTCTACCTGCGAGGGTCCATTATTAGGTAGAGGTGCTTAGTGCTGCTACCAGAGGTCCGAACATTAAGGGCTAGAGAAGAGAAAGGAAAACTAAGGAGTTTCCGGAGTCACTGTCATCCACTTCTTAGGTACAAAGTGTTCCGTGAAAAGCAAGCACCCCCCATGACATTTGCTATTTCTTCCTTTCCTTTCCTTTTTCCTGTTTTTAATCTGAATGCTTGGCCGCTGGTCTGTCTTCATGGCTTTACACTTATCAATAAGAAAGAAACAGAGGTTGCACCATGGCTCCCCCGTGGTTAATGGAAGAGCGCGAGAAGGACAGACTGGGAGGATGAGATGATCCATGCTCAGGCACAAATTCTTCTTCACTCCAGCAATGCGGGGCATGACCATCCACCCTCTTCCTCCACCTCTCAAACCCCCTCATCTGGCACTGTGCCACCTGGATCGTAATGGACCCCAACGAAGGAGGAGTCCCTATAGGAGGATGGAAGCACAACAGGCAAATCCCTGGAGGAAAAGCAACAGACTTTTTGTTTTTAGTGAAAATGAACTAGAAAGTCTCCCAACCAAGGACAACCTCCTTGGAAAAATGTGGCCTTTGGGCAACTGCTCCACATTTGTTAACTAAGACTTGACAGACCCAAGGAAAATGGATCAACAGGACAAATGACCAGGCCACTCGGAGGCCATGTCAACCGTGGGGGTATACCAGAGATCACACGGTGACTTGCTGGGCTCGCTCAACAAGACACTGGAGTCAAAAGCCCTGGCTTGCATTCTGACCATGCCTATGGCTTCCATGCTCTGGGCCTCATCAGCAAACTGGGTTTTGTAATGCCAGCCCTTCTCAGGATTTGTGTGATGAAGATTATACTTAAAAATATCTAAATAAATAATAATAAAAAAAAAAAGTTAAAAAAAAAAGGGGAAAAAAAATAAAAAAAATAAAAAAATAAAAAAATAAAAAAAAAGTGGGGGGGATCCCTGGGTGGCACAGTGGTTTAGCGCCTGCCTTTGGCCCAGGGCACGATCCTGGAGTCCCGGGATCGAGTCCCACGTAGGTTCCCGGCGTGGAGCCTGCTTCTCTCTCTGCCTGTGTCTCTGCCTTTCTCTCTCTCTATGTCTATTATGAGTAAATAAATAAAATCTTAAAAATAAATACATAAATAAATAAATATGGATTTCCCGGTTTGTCACAGGCATTTCCCATAATAAAGTCCTTCATTTCTGAGGCCATCTTCATGCTTGGGGTGTGTGTGGGGGGGTGGGGATTAGTTTGAAATACTGTGGCGCAGGCCACATCAGAGGTCCAAAAGAAGATTACTAACGGGACAGCAATTGCCATCGTGAGTTGTAGGGTCTGGGAGGTAAATCAGGCCACATACCACATACCGGGAGATCTTACCATGTCACTTTTAAGAGAATCGACAAATGCAAAAGAACTTGATAAATATTTTCCATAACAAAACACAATTGGTTGCAATGGGATCCAGCTCTGTTCCTCATTAGTTCTCCCTTTACTTGTCAGACAAGCTCTGTATCTCACTGAAATCCATTGTGGATTCTTTATAGTTTGTTGCGAAATGTGACTATACATTTCCTTTATAGCACATGCTTTCTGGAGCCTGCTTTTAAATCTAGAGAGCGTGCTTAGCCTCCTCTTCCCAGAGGAAAGGAGCATCAGCTTCCAAAGAGAGGTAAGAGCAGGTCACAGCAACTGCTTTGGAAGTGGCTGTGCAGCAGAGGGGGTGGGGAAGGCCAGGCTGCCATTATCAGGGGCTACCAGGTGCCCCGGGATCACGTTAGGTGATAAAACACTTGGCTGACATCAGAAAAAAGAACCATCACTCCTTTTCTCCCCACCCTCACTCCCTCTTTCCCTCTTCTTCTTTTTTTTAAAAGGAGGCTTTTTACCCTCATTAAATGAAACCTTATCTCTGAAAGACTGCAATCCTCAGCAAATGACAAGTGCGCCTAATCTCATTTTCTGACAAGTGATTCTGACAGCACCTTCCCTTTGATTTCTGAGACATGTAGTTAGACATATATTAATCTGTCAGTCATCATCTCTAGGAAGAATGAAAAAAGAGAGAAAAAAAAGAAATGAACATTTGTGAATATGAAGGCAAGACAAGAGGCTAGGACACCTATTTTAACTGATGCATGAACATTCCTTTCTCACGCAGCCCCTCCCCTTTGGGTATGAACATCCCCAGAGGGGAGATACAAGCTGTCCAATAGAAGGGCCTGTGGAACAGGTATCCCTGATTTCGGGCAAGGTGGTCCAGTGGAAGGTGTGTGTTCTGGCGTGAGGCAGACTAGGTTCGACTCCCTGTCCCACATAAAGGCCACGCTGACTGCACATCAGAACCCCACCTGTAGGATATTGCACATGGCATCTGCCAACTATAAGGATTAAATACTCTTCATCTAATGTATATGCGGGCATAAAGTAGACACCCGGTCCAGCATTTCCAGTAGAAATGCTACTGCCGTTATTTCTGCCATGGTCTCCTAGGGAGATACTGAATTGAGAAACAGGAGGAAACAAAGGATGTACCGCATTCCCTAAGAGGTAAAGTACATTGAAGGAATTCTAGAATGGCATGGTAGGGTTTGCAAGGACTGCCACGAAGAACCATCTAAAGACTGGCACTATGCAAGGCTGGAAAACTCAAACTCTCATGCTCATTGCTCCTAACCCATACTACAGATCTGAGGCACATCACCATCCCTTCCTCGTTTTCTAGAACCCGAAAGTAGATTCTTAATTCTGTCACTGAGGCATTTGTAAAGGGGAGTGCAGTGCTTTTGTTTTGTTTTGACGGGTGGGGGAAGTCATGGGAACCAAATCTGTCTTGGGTCACTCTGCAGTGAACCCAGTCCATGTGTCTGCTTGATAGAATAAAAGTAGACTTGATATTTTCTAACAAATGTCATTAGTCAATACCTGGATTGGGAGATGGCACCAACTGTAAGTTTTTTTTCTTCTCACATAGAGATTGGCAAAGAAGGGAAAATGCAAAGGCCTCCAGCCCTACCTCACAGCTAACAGGGCATGAATGCGTCAGGGGGTCGCTCTTCTCTTCTAAGGGCCACAAAAGACGAACGTGATGGAAAGCTGCCTGATGGGCAGAGCAATGCTACTCCCCCTTTGTCATCTGGTTTTCGAGATCATGCAAAGGTGTACCAACATATTCTAGAGTCGATGAGCCTGAAAATGACCCAGAAAAGTCTCCTCTTGGAGTATGTATACCACTCGAAGGCGAGCTTCTGGGTTATACGCCCCAACTCCTGCAGCACCTGCCCCCGGAAGAAACAAAACAGAACACCTCTCTGCTCTTACCAAGGCCCTCACTGCACTGACTCTACCTGCGAGGGTCCATTATTAGGTAGAGGTGCTTAGTGCTGCTACCAGAGGTCCGAACATTAAGGGCTAGAGAAGAGAAAGGAAAACTAAGGAGTTTCCGGAGTCACTGTCATCCACTTCTTAGGTACAAAGTGTTCCGTGAAAAGCAAGCACCCCCCATGACATTTGCTATTTCTTCCTTTCCTTTCCTTTTTCCTGTTTTTAATCTGAATGCTTGGCCGCTGGTCTGTCTTCATGGCTTTACACTTATCAATAAGAAAGAAACAGAGGTTGCACCATGGCTCCCCCGTGGTTAATGGAAGAGCGCGAGAAGGACAGACTGGGAGGATGAGATGATCCATGCTCAGGCACAAATTCTTCTTCACTCCAGCAATGCGGGGCATGACCATCCACCCTCTTCCTCCACCTCTCAAACCCCCTCATCTGGCACTGTGCCACCTGGATCGTAATGGACCCCAACGAAGGAGGAGTCCCTATAGGAGGATGGAAGCACAACAGGCAAATCCCTGGAGGAAAAGCAACAGACTTTTTGTTTTTAGTGAAAATGAACTAGAAAGTCTCCCAACCAAGGACAACCTCCTTGGAAAAATGTGGCCTTTGGGCAACTGCTCCACATTTGTTAACTAAGACTTGACAGACCCAAGGAAAATGGATCAACAGGACAAATGACCAGGCCACTCGGAGGCCATGTCAACCGTGGGGGTATACCAGAGATCACACGGTGACTTGCTGGGCTCGCTCAACAAGACACTGGAGTCAAAAGCCCTGGCTTGCATTCTGACCATGCCTATGGCTTCCATGCTCTGGGCCTCATCAGCAAACTGGGTTTTGTAATGCCAGCCCTTCTCAGGATTTGTGTGATGAAGATTATACTTAAAAATATCTAAATAAATAATAATAAAAAAAAAAAGTTAAAAAAAAAAGGGGAAAAAAAATAAAAAAAATAAAAAAATAAAAAAATAAAAAAAAAGTGGGGGGGATCCCTGGGTGGCACAGTGGTTTAGCGCCTGCCTTTGGCCCAGGGCACGATCCTGGAGACCCGGGATCGAGTCCCACGTCGGGCTCCTGGTGCATGGAGCCTGCTTCTCCCTCTGCCTGTGTCTCTGCCTCTCTCTCTCTCTCTCTGTGACTATCATAAATAAATAATAAAAAAAAAAGTTTAAAAATATCTATGTAGTTTAAAAGGTGCTATGTCAACTCCAAAAGGAGCTTGGGAGTATATTTATATGTATATAAATGGGTATACATTTGGTATACATTTAAATGTCTAAACACTGGCTGTTACTATTCAAAAAGACTTTTCCAGAATTTGAGAGAAGGCCATTTTATAATAGAACAATTACAACAAAAAATAATAATAATTATTATTTTTATTATTTTTTAAATTTTTATTTATTTATGATAGTCACACACAGAGATAGAGAGAGGCAGAGACACAGGCAGAGGGAGAAGCAGGCTCCATGCACCGGGAGCTCGACGTGGGATTCGATCCCGGGTCTCCAGGATCGCGCCCTGGGCCAAAGGCAGGCGCCAAACCGCTGCGCCACCCAGGGATCCCCAAAAAATAATTAAAACAGGGTGCCTGAGTGGCTCAGTCAGTTAAGTGTTTGACTCTTGATCTCAGCTCGGGTCTTGATCTCAGTGTCATGAGTTCAAGCCCCTTATTGGGGAACCTACTTTAAAAAATATATATATAAAGAATGAGACTGGCTAAGTAAGTAGCCCAAGAAACTGCCTGTAAATTCATGGCTGAAAAAAAAAAAAAAATTCATGGCTGAAGAGATCTAGAGCAACCCCAATCCAACCCAAGTGACCTTAGTGTAATCTCGGGGAGTCAGGATTCCAGGATTCCAATGTGATTAGAAGTAAAAAAGCCTAAGATGAATCATGTTATTCTCTTCTCTATCCATTCACTTTTCCATATGATCTTCTGTCATCCATTCATCCATCCATCCATCCTCCCTGTCATGTCTAACATGTGATAAACACAGACTACTCTGCACCAGCGTACACAGGTAAGACACAGACTCTGCTCTCAGGGAGCCCATGCCAAGTACTGGGAAATAGTATAATCAGAAAGGAGAATTCCGTGCTGTAAGTATAATAACAGAAGTCACTGCACAGTAGTGGGGGTTCACACAGGATGGAAGGGACAACTCTGCCTGCACCTCTTGTTCTTATAATCCCTGCTCACCAAGTGACCTTCTGATTATAATTTGGCTCCCTTGGGGAATGTCCTTCAGGGGAAGATGTACCAACTGGGGCACGTAAGTCATTCTGCTTGGGGTTGGTGGTGAAATTACTCTTTGTAAAACAGAAAGATTTGTGTTATAATGTAGTCAGTTTCCCTGGACTCGATTAGCATGATCACCTCTGAGTTTCTAGACTAGGCTGACCCAATCACGCCCTTCCGTGAGGCTGGGCCAGCGCTGCCAGCTGGGCTGCCCTCTGCTTTTGCACCGTCCTGTTCTATAAATACTGCAGGAGGGTGGTTTTAGCTGGTATGGGAACTCCCTCTATCCTTCTGCTTTCAAAAATCATGTGTCCCACTCTTTTCTGTAAGCCAGTGACTGCTACCTCTTCACTTCCACTCTAGCTGTTCCACCAAAAGAAACACCTGGCGCTGGCTTTTAGCATTTATGGGGCCAATGAGTGCTTGGCCAAGGCTCTCCTCGTTAACCCACCCAGTGGCCCTTTCTGTCTCTCCGTCTGCAGAGCCTGCTGACTGCCACTCCCTTTTTCACGGGACTTCCGTGATGATGAGTGATTATTATCCTCTTTTTTCTTCGAGTGATGTTGCTCCTCTTGCTTCTCTTTCTCTTTAATAGTGGGCTTTCTCAAGGTCCCCCTCAATGTCTAGAAAGAAGGAAGCAGGAGGGTCCTACCAATTCCCCCATTTCTACCATAATTTCTAAGCAGATGGCTCCCAAATCTCCAGCTTCATACCTCTCCTGCATTCCAGACCCATATTTCCGACTCATTTGTTGTACAGTGGCACTGACCATCCCATCAGCACTTCAGAAATCAATTTCCAGAAGTGAACTCATAGGCATTTTGTCTTTATTGCCAATGGCCTGTCTCAGTCCGCCCCCTCACCTCGGTTCACACCTTCCTCCCTTCCACCCTCATTGTCCTGGCATTCATGCAGGTCCTCAGCCCATTGGGATAAGTAGTGCTGACTGTCTCTCCCCAGCCTGGTGTTCCACTCTCTCCTTTCACCCTAGTACAGGCTTCACACAGGACAGGTGAGAATGGAACTCTGTGTCAAACCATCAGATTCTTCTTTCCAGGTTGACAAATACTAAGGGACAGGTTAGATAGAGACTGGCTTTCAGATTTCACCTCTACCCCACCAATCTTGTCCGCAGACCTTGGACAAGATAGTTAACCACTCTGAATACAGCTCCCTATTCAATCATAGTGGGTTGGCTATTTGCTACACCTCAGGCTGAGAGGAAGAAACTTGGCAGATCCCACCCCGTGATATTTGTTGGTATCTTGGCTGAAATGAAAGAGGAAAAGAAGACAATTTGATTTGCCTTGCTTGGCCTGCAGTGCCCAGCCCTGTGTACTGTACATGGTCAGAACTCAAATATTTGTACTGCCTTTTCAATAAGGAACTCTATTTTAGCAAGTCCCAAGTAGAGGAAGACATCACTAAGGGCTACGGCCATCCTTTTAAGGGATAATTTTTCTTTCTTCAAGCAGTTACCAGGATTGACAATCTTTTTCTCTGACCATCAAATCTAAATCATTTTACCAGCTTGATGAATAGCTGCCATTGCATACCCAGCTGGGGAGGAAGGAGACCCAGTGAGGCTAGAAGTCATCTCTGTGTGAGCCAGGTTTGTTTTGTGATTCTCTACTGAGGCCCCTTCAGGGTGGCTGCAATCACTCTGCAATCAGTGGCTGGGCATAAAACAAATAGGTCAAAATTTTAAAAACTGGATTGGGGTTGCAAGAGGGTAGAGGTGGGAATGGAAGTTAACGGAAATGGGATTGTTTATTCTCTTATCCTAAGGGCAACTCAATAACTGCCCCTGGAAATCTGAAAAGCTATAAAGGAAGTGCTTTATTTATGGAGGTCACAGTGAAGCATGTCCATGATAAGCTGTGTCTGCCCTGGGCTGTGACCGGACACAGGGGAGGGACCCGATTGTCTCCTAGGTCCCTTCCAGCTCTTGATCCTATGACATTGTGTCCACCATGGGTAGTGTAGCCCAGAATCACTCTGGGTGGATGGGTCTGAAGGCTTCGCTCTGCTTTGATGGTTCAAAGGACTTGACAGCAAGAATTTACCCCAATTTCTTTTCCTCACTCAGTAATGACAGTGACAAATCTTATTCTCAGTTAGATTCGAATTTTCAGATTTCCTACTCAACACTTGCTGTTTTCTAACACACGCACGCGAGGATCAGGACTTACACATGGACGAAATCAATTATAATCTGATTAAGACAGAGCAGAAAGAATGGAAGTAATAACAATCATTTCATATAAGCCTTCCTTCCCCACCCAGGCTTTGGGTGTACCAAAAAAAAAAAAAAGGCAATTAAAACAGGGTTCAATTAAAAATACCGTAAAAAAGAAATCAAATAAAATATTAAAAAGCTAAGTGCCATTATTAAATAAGTGTTTGTGAGGGGAGGTCCTCAGACTAAAGAGACTACAGAGAGCAGGAAATCATTCACGGAGTGGGGAAGATGCACGCTCGAGGTACATCTACGGTGAATGCTTAATGCTTAGCACAGAACCAGTGTCTTACTGAAAAGTTAAAAAAAAAAAAAAAGACTCTCTTTAGCCATTCTACAAGTGTTCAACTTGTATTCATTTTATGTTTCCAATCCTTACATGCCCTAAGCCTCCGCCTGCTTTGCCTCAGGAAGGCACGTCCCCCAATAATGTGCATGAGCAGCACTGTATGTCTCTTTGAATCTGCTGAGGTCACTCTGCTGCCCAGTTTAGTAATGCCGTGTCCCCAGCGTGCCGCTACCAAAAAAAAACCAAGTCAGAATCACATAGGAAATGCTGCAATTACGAGCTCTTCCCTCAACCACCTCAATGCTCAAAGGAGGCACAAGGAATGGTCTCATTCTAATCGTAACTTTATTGAGAATCTGAAAAGAAAAAAAAATCACCTACCTGTCAGAAAGATATACAAAGCAGAGGGATTTAGGAGACCTGGGTTTTAGTTCTAGTTGTATGACCTTGGGCAAGTCACTTACATTTCTCTGAGCCTCTGTTCTGTCACCTACAAACTACAGGAGCTCCCTTGCAGCTCCAAGTCCCCCGCACCTGTATCTCTATAAACCCAGTGTCCAAGTATTTTCAATGTTTAAACTCTTTTGTATCTCTGTAGGGCATATGAGAGGCAGAGAAACAAGATCCTTAGAAGTACAGGATCTGAATAACCAGAAGGGATGTAATTAAAATCAGGGTTCTGTTCCCACAAACACACCCAAGGATCTCCCCATAAAAACACGGTGGTAATTAACAAACCTGCAGACCACACGCCACCGCCCTCCAGGCCCTGCCAGGCTTCCATGAGAGCCTGACTCAGAATCCAGCCCCTGTCCTCACCCTTCAGACAGCAGGCCTTGCTCCTGACTGCTGTCTGGGTGTTTTAGCCCATGGCTTTTCGTGAGAGAGAGGCATTTTGAAGTCACGTAGGAGTATGAATACATTTCTGGAATTTTAAAAATCATTAAAATGATGAAAAGAAAATATAAGGGGCCTGCTTGTCTCAGCCTATTCCCACATCTGTCCTAAAGCCTCCTCTTTTCTCTCTCTGCCTCCAAGAAATTGCCATAGAGCAGGTGCCAAATTGGTTCCTAGGGAACCTGGCTCTGGGAGGAGCCCTGCTCTCTCCTGCGCTGCTACCCACCCCGGCGGCACCCCAGGGACATGTGCCTCACTGCCCAAATCCTCCAAGGCTGAGGCATCCCGTGGGCTGAGCCAGTCCCTGGCACTGTTCAGACAAGGGTGAAATCTATTTTCAGAATTCTCTTCCACTTTTAACACCCTTATGTCATGTGTTCACCCAGACTGGCCTTGCAGCCCAGATATTATATCTGTCCTGTCAACTGGCTCACCCGATAAACTTCATAGTTGCCCCAGCCGGGGAATCTGAGGGCACTTGGGGACAGCCAGGGAGGTCTGCTTTAGCAGAACATGCCTGTCAGGATCTCTAGATGACACCAAGGAAAGGTCCTCAGTCACACTGCAAATGAGGTCCAGCAGGAGAAGGCAAAGACAGATAATGAGTTCTCAGACATTTTTGGAGTAAATGCATCCAGGGCAAGAACCATGTTTGGCGATTTCTGTAATCTCCATGGGTTTCCCACAGGGGCCTGGCAGCCTTTGAGGGTCCTCTGCATCTGCTGAACACTGATTTGAGAGTGTCCATCTGACCCTCTGTACTCCAAGGATGGTCCAGGGGTATCACCTCAGCCCGGACTGTGTTAGAAATGCAGGCTCTCAGGCCTTGCTCTGGACCTGCTCTGGCACTGTCTACATCTTAGTGAGCACCCCCTCATCCAGTGACCACAGGGTGCCCCAAAGTTTGGGAACTACTACCCTGCATGCTGAGAGGGGGCAGAGGTGAGTGCACGTAAAACCAGCCACAGCAGCAAATTCAGAATGAATGAAAGAGGAAGGAAGATCAGGTTTGGATTGCATTCAGATGTACAAATTTGATCACAACTAAATACAAAAGCCTCAATTTAAGCAGGAGCCCAAAGGTGTAGTGAACAGGTGTCCTCGTTTACCAACTCAGCCATCTGCACTAAGTCAGCAGAATCCCACTTCCAATTGGAAAATTGGATTGCAGTCTTCCCAAAGTTTTGAAGAAGCCTCAGCAATGAGCCAATGAGCTCTTTCCACATCCCTGGGTGGCCTGCCAGCTGATCGATTTTAGATGCCAGCCTGTGCCTAGCAGAAGCCAGGTTGGATTTTCTGCCCAGCATTTGCTAGTGAAAGGAAAAGAAACATCAAGGTGATTTCTTTGGGGGCCTTGAGTCGATCTTCCAGAGGGAAGTGCAGGGCTTTCAAACCAGCCCAGCGAGGGACTTTTTCCACTGGTCTGGCTTTTTTAGGCTGGATTAATAAAACCTGGTTTCTTTTTCAGCTCAGGTATATTTTTCATTTGCTGATGACTGTAGAAAGCCTCCTGCTCACATCTGTATTATAATAAATGCATTATAAATGAGTAAGTAGGAAACAGTAAGGAAATGATGTTTTACTTTTAAATGCTAATTATGAAGCCCTGGTGCAGTTAATGTGCAGGGTGTTCTGTCAATTTTTAATGTTTATGCCAAGTGTAGTCTTCAATTTAACATGAGCTTTTAATCCTTTGAGTACTAAATTGCCTTTTAATGCTTGCAGAACAACATTGTGTTTGCACAAAGTCAGGTCTGAAAAATGTATTTAGTACAAGGTGTGTTGTGGGAAGGCAGAGACAAGGAGGGGAGGGGAACTCTTTTTTTTTTTTTCCCCCAAGATGATGGTCCTGGAACACAGCAAAAGCAAGTAGCTCCCTGCTCCTTTAAGAGCATCATTTCCCATTCTTTCTGAGGTTGCTGGGAGTGTTGCTCTCCTGTTGCTGATTTAACCTTCTGGTGAGAGCTTCCAACTCCCAGGAACACAATTAGCCCCAGGGTGCAGCCTGCACCATCAAAAAGACCACAGCAGAACGGCAGCAAAGGAGCTGTGAGATGTGTTCTGACCACCCTCTGGACACTGCAAACTGAACCAGAACAGTGTTGTAGGTACCCTTGAGGGTGCAGGGAAATCTTCTACAGCCATCCATGTATTGTAAAAACAAAACAAAACAAAACAAAACAAAACAAAACAAAACAAAAAACACAACGAGAAAACCTGTACACTTCCTATAAATAAAAGGACCAGAGAGATTTTAAGACAGGAAGAGGGGCAGAGGAAAGCATAGAAAGGTAGATAATGAGCCATTATCTACCCCAGTGATGGGCCAACTTGTGGGCTTCTTCCAGCTGGGGGAACCACCCCCAAACCTCTGTCCTGTGGGCTCAGTCCTATGTTCTGGAACATACTTCTCCCCCATTCCCAACACAACAGGCTGAACTCCTCACTGCTTGTCAAATGCCCTCAGTACCTCTGAGCCCTGCACATATATGAACTCATTTAATCCAGCCCATGAACTATAATACTACTATTGTTATTCCCATTTTGTGGGTGAAGAAACTGGTGTACAGAGAAGTTGAAGCCAGCAAGAAAGAGGGGGATCTAGGTTTTGCACTCAGTTCCAGGGTCCCAGGCTTGTAACCAGTTCATAGAACTGCTTCTCCAGGCTCGGCTGAGATGCTGCTTGTCGTGGCCTCCTGTCAATCTGGGCATCACCCACCTGTCAGGAGCTCCTGCTCAGATGCCAAGTGCCCTCTGCGGAGCTCTTTTGGATGACGACCCTTTCCTCTAGCAGCCACATCACCCTGGTACACGGGTCACGCTATCCTGTTCGGTGCCTGTATTTACACCGTATCAAGTGCCTCTGTAGCAGGACTTAACGCCACCACATCTGTGATGTGTGATTCTGCTTACTGCAAGGAACCCCGGCATGACCGTGACAGAGGTGGGGAAAAATGGAGTCCTCTAGCCTTGGGGACAAAGCCTCACTGGAAACCCAGTTTAGTGTGAGTCCAAATCCACTGGGATTGCTATTTTGAAGGACAAAAATGGTCGAATGTCAGCAATTTCACGTCACTTGGTGTTTTCCTGGCTAGGCCTCAGCGTGGGGTCAGAGCATCCCAGTGCTGCCCCACTGACCAGTACCCAGCACGTACGCAGTGCACATGCTGCCAACCCCAAGGTGTGTCCCTCGCTCCCCACCCTGGAAACCACAGTTCTTGGAAGAATGCATTTGTTTCTACATGTTTCCCTTTGGTGATTGGGCATTCACAAAGAACAATGGCCACAAATACACACTTAGTAAACTGCCTAATGATTAAATAACATATTACTAAAATTTGAATATAAAAAGGCCATCTTTACATGTGAAAGCTATTGGGCGGGCCCTCAAAACTTCAGTACAGCTGCTCAGACTGTGAGGGAACTAAACCCAGAGAGAAATGAGGGGGGGTTCATCACTGTGTCAGTTCGGCGACGACACCAAGTACCACATGAGGCCTCCCAGCTATCCCGTCCTCCCAGTCAGTAGGGCACGACTGGCCTCCTGAAATACAGGTACCCACGAATCTCTCTGACACAGGCAGCCACATCATAATTTGATGCAAACCTGTTAGCTTTACAGGTCCAAGTACCAGTGACTGAAGGGATGAGGCAGGTCTGGAATTAGGAAAAGACAACAAACACCAAGGGGCCTTCCTTGTCTTGTAAACTGAAGAGTGATTTTTCAGATCTAGTCGACTGCAAGTATCAAAAAGCTCAGTAGGGACAGAATGTCAGTCTGTCCATCTTGCTTTAGCTGGCTTCTGCCCTTCTTACCCTCCGGACTAACAATTCTGTTTCTATCTTAGTGCCGTCAGAAAACAAACAAGCAAAGCCCAACAATGATAGCCCGATTATTTGGTTTCAGGCCCAGAGCCCACTGCTGACGATGCGACTTAAGCCATGACCATGTTTCTACTGGGAAAATGGTGAGACTCACTCTGAGATGTGGCACTGAATAGTCACTAAGTACCCACCAAACTCACGATCCTTCTCTCTCTCTTTCTCTCTCTTTTAAAAGATTTTATTCATTTTTAGAGAGACAGAGGAAGAGTGAGTGTGAGCGAATCAGGAGGGGAAGAGGGAGAAAGAATCTGAAGCTGACTCCAGGCCGAGCATAGAGCCCAAGAGGGGGCTTGAACCCACAATCACAAGATCGTGACCTAAGCTGGAACCAAGTGTTAGACGCTCAACTGAATGAGCCACCCAGGTGCCCCTCTCTTTGTTTCTTTTTAAAAAGAAATCTTAAAAAATATTTTTATTCCTTTTTTTAGAGAGAAGGAGCCAAACTCATGACCTTCTATAGCACAGAGTTGTCACAGGTAAGCAACTGCCCAATGAAGGAAATTATCTCCTGGCCACTCCCATGCCCTTTGCAGCTAGTTAAGGCCACATGACCATCTCCTGGCGACGACCCAGAAGCAGAGGAGGTATGTGACACTTCTCGTCTCCTTCCCCTGGGCTGGGTGGATGGAGAAGAGTAGGAGGCTTAGGGCATGTCAAAGCCACAAGACAAAACAAGCCGGTTTCCCGAATCACTGCATGGCAGAGATTCATGGGGCACTAGGAATATCCATGTCAAGACTGATGGATGAGAAACAAACATCTATTACATTTATGCCTCTATTCCCCTTCAGGTTCCCCTTGCTACCAGTGCTGCCTTTATTCAATGAATGTATAGAACCTCCAGTTACTCAGAAAGAAGCTCCTTCTTGTGCCATAGAACTTACCATCATCTTCTACCTGGAAAGTGGGGAAATGTGTCTGAAAATTACCACAGATGTCCAGCTGAAAAGCAGCAGAAACTAGCAAGTAGTAACAGCAAAACCCCCCAGCTACCCTGTCCTCCATAACATGGCTCAAGAATCACGCTTTGGGGGGGGGGGGGGGGAAGACCAGTGACATCAGTTTACTTTCTGCAAAATAAGCTGAAAAAGTTGAGAGCCCAAGTTGAACTTCTTGCTCCGTGTGCTCTCAAAACTGCTGGATCCCTCCACTGACAAGGCTTGGCAGGAGCAGAGGCGGAAGGCAGGGAAGACCTTACCTACACTGGCCTCGTAACAGGGTACAGCCCAGAGTCTTTTAAACACCTGCCTACTCTCGGTCATGGAAGCTTCCCCCAGGAAAAGGCTGTGGAAAGCGACATTATTATTTCCTCATCTGGGATAAATTGCTACAGGCTTAGGCATGTAGGCAACAGTGCCAGAGGAGTGATTTATGAAGTCCCGTTTCTCCCTCCTGGCCCCAAGATGCAGTGATAACTCTGCTTTAACATGGGGGATTACAGCGTCCTAATGAATCACTGCCCACGTACTATCTGCCAGGTGACCTGCTGGGTTTGGAAATGAGGATTGTTTCCCAGGCAGTCCTTGGGATTTCCCTTTCCTTCCTGTAAGACTTTTCTGCTCTCTGGGACCCACGGCCGCAACCTGGCTCAGGGAAAGGCTGGGCGGTGGTGCCTGACTAGGATCAAGTGCATCTTAGGGTCTCCCCACTCTTCTGACGAGGCCCCATCCACCGCCCCGGGCTCGGCTACCCAAGCCACCCCCCCCCACACATGTCATGAACAGAAAGCATTCTGCTGTGGGCTGGGAGAGTAATGTGGCCCTTCCCACCCGGTGCCAACATCCAGAGGGAAGGCTGTGTCAGCAGAGCTGCCTGGGCATGTGGGAAGGGCCGGCAGCCCCTGCCCAGCCCCCGTCTCCTGCTTCAGGGGTCCGTCTCCCACTTGCAGCCTTGCTCACCAGGCAAGTACTCCGTGGAACTGCAAGAAAAGGTTCCCACTTTCTCCCAGGCAATGAAGGTGTTATTTGGCAGAGTTGGGTCTGGCTTTCTGAGAAGGTGGCTGTTAGCATTCTAAGTTCTTTTTATGTCAGGAATATGTCAAAGGTCCGTATCTGAGAGCCATTGTCTCCAAATAAGTCCATGCGTCAGCCCTGAGTGAAGGGCCTGCCTGTGCCACGGGACCGGGTACGCCTTCCCAGCCTGGGTGGCTGGGTCAGTCCTTGCCAGCATTTATGGGTGCCCTGGTGAACAGAGAGCGGTGTCTCCCTTGACTCTCCCCAAAGTGAAGACATCATCATCTCCACTTTTCAGATGGAGTTAAGGAAGTTGCCCAAGATTACAAAGTTCTGGGTGGTGGAATCACAGTTCTACCCAAGGTCTGAGCCCTACCCCAGATGTGCGCGCACCCCATGCCCCCTCCTCCTGTTGACCTCCTTCCCAGGTGCCAGCAAAGGAAACTCCTCCCTAATTACACCCCAAGGGCTCTGGGGCCCTCTTCTGCCCCTTGAGCCCTCCATTATGTGCTCTCCAAGGCAATGCCCCCCCACCTTTCCCCTTCTACCTAATTCTAGCCAGTGAAGCCCACCCACAGGGCAGAGCTCATCTGAGAGCACCTTCCCACAGCAGTGGGCCTCTGGCACTGTCACGCAGAGTTTTTTCTCTTTTGGTGGGCCCTGTATTTTCCCTGCCATTTCCCTTACTTCTGCCCCTGTCTTAGCTGCCCCATCAAATGAGGGGTGGCATGCCAGAGCGCCAGCTGCCCTGGCTGAATTCAAATGCCAGCTGTGAACAAGAACAGAGAGAGTCCACTCTTGGTACCTACACTGTGGTCGGGGAGAATGAGAAATAGGGTTAATAAGCAGGGGCATCTGGGTGGCTCAGTCAGTTGTCTGACTCTTGATTTCGGCTCAGGTCATGGTCTCAGGGTTGTGAGATCCAGCCCTGTGTTGAGCTCTGTGCTGAGCATGGAGCCTGCTTGGGATTCTCTCTCTCTCTGCCCCTTCCTTTGATGCAAGCTCTCTCTCTTAAAAACAAAAATTAGGGAAGCCCCAGTGGCCCAGCGGTTTAGCGCCGCCTTCAGTCCAGGGTATGATCCTGGAGACTGGGGATCGAGTCCCATGTCAGGCTCCCTGCATGGAGCCTGCTTCTCCCTCTGCCTGTGTGTCTCTGCCTCTCTCTCTCCCTCTCTGTGTGTGTGTCTCTCATGAATAAATAAATAAAAATCTTAAAAAACAAAACAAAACAAAAATTAGATAAGTAAATAAGCAAAGTAATTGCAGACCTGACAGGTATCGGGACAGCCAAACTGAGGTGGGGATGGCCAAGGGGGCCAAGAAGGCTCCATCTGCAGAAGGATGAGAATGGGTCAGGTCTCCACACCTGGAGAGAATGAGTCACAGGGGAAGCTTTGTAGGTAGAGGACATGGCTGAGGAGGGAAGGAGCCAAACAAGCCCCAGGAACAGGAGTGGGGAGTGGGGGAGAGATGGGGAGGGACTGGTGGAGGGGTTGCAGAGGCTAGAGCAGGAACCTCAAGGGCAGAATCTGGATTGTATTCAAGGTCACTGGGAAGCCTCTGGACCTTTCAAACAGGGGGATGCAGCGGCCTGATCTCTCTTTTGCATCTGCAATCATGCTGGGTCCCGTGTGGAGAAGGTGTGGGACAAGAGAAGAAGCAGAGGGTCTTGGGGATGGATGACTGAATGACCTACCGGTCCTTGGTGCACTGTCGGCCTTCGGCATGCGGGGGAGGGAGGATAATGCAGGCTGGGGGGAAAGACTTCTCCACTCACTTGCTCTGTAGCCTGGGGGGGCCACAGGCAAACTGTAACATGGCAAAGCCCTGGCTCCTCTAACGTAAAATAGAGTTGAAAACCCAATACCCACTTCACCCAGTGAGGATACCATGATAGGATGCACAAAATGCATTTGGCCCAGGGCTTGTCCCATGGGGCACACTTCCTACTGGCAGCTCTTCACCTCAGCAGAGGGGTAGGTGCTGTGGGGCAGGAGGCAAGGGCATAGGCAAGGCTTTCTCCTATCTCACCCCACTCTGCTTTCCACAGGCATGATGCGAGGGTGTCATACAGATGTGTTGTGTTGGGGCTCAGTCACTCGACTGCTTCCTCATCTCTCTGCTTGCTCAGGACCTGTGCGGACCCAGGGGCCTGGATCCCTCCCTGGGCCATATTTGTCTTCGTAGCGCTGATCACTGACATCACTGTAGACCTTGGTAAGTGTCTCTGTGTTCCCGGTATCTCCACAAAGGTGGGGACTCTGGATTTTTTGTGCCCCCCACCTCCCCGAAGCCCAGTTCTTCTGACAGTGCCCAGACTATAGCAGCCCCCTGGGGGATATATATGGATTGAATCCTCACCATAACCCCTGGGAGGGAGGCGATATCAGCAACATGGTTATTCCACGATCCTGCCGGCAATTAAGCTGGCTCAGCGAACATGCCCCAGGTCACACAGTCAGTGGGTATCAACCCTGTCTTGCAGCTGGAGACGATGAGGGTATAGGGCATTAGTTGTCAACCCAAGCTGCACACAGAACCACCTAGATGGAGCTAAGCATTCCTAGCCACAACCACATCACTGAAATCAGAATGTGAGCTGGAGCCAGGAGTTAAGACTTTCGAAACTTCCTGTTGTGTAAACCAGGTGGAGAGTCACCAGTCTCGAGAGTGACATCCAGCAAGTGCTCAGGACTTGGAGGAGAGTTATACTGGTTGCCACTGGGATGGCCCGGAAGCAAATCTCCAAGAGAGTCCCTGCCAAAGCTGACCGTGACCCTTACTCCAGGTCCACGGCGGCCTCCCACTGGTGATCCCCAGGAATCATCCTTTCCTGTCAGAGCTCAGGTAAGCCTCACAGCAAGGCTGCTGGTCTCCTCTGAAAACACAGGGCTGCCAAGCTGCCCTAGGAAGCTTTCCGTATGTATAACACGCTCCAACAACCCCTGAGGCTCACCGGGGAGTGGGCTGGAAAACCAGTTTAGATTCGCAAAGAAGCTGGTATTAAAATTGCTGAGAGCTCTCTGGCTCAGGCAGCTATGCATGTTAGGGCCTGTGAATAATAAAAGGAGAGCTTGTAATTCTACTAAAAAATGAAATTTCCCCATTTCTGCAGAATAAACAAAAACAAAATAATACATTCTGCAATATGTCTGTGCTTCAGGGCTTCAGATTGTCATTAAAGTTGGATTTTATCCATGACAGATTTCTCCACTTCCCTTGCACCCCAAATAAGAAGACACGCGGCCTTACGACAAATTCCCTTTTCTTTCTATTTTCTATCTGCATGTGGTTTATCCATACTAAACTGCAGAGGAAGTTGCCCAGACCCTGGTCTCCTGTTTGTAATTCTTTGCTTTTTAGGCTCTGAAGCACTCCCCTGGGTGTTCTTAAAAATCCTATGGGATAATGTTGAAATAATCCATCCTTCAAAACATAGGAAGATAAAAAGAAGCTACCCCCCCTTCCACCCACCCGAGTATCCTTGGTTGTATAAGGGAACTCAGAGTCAGAGAGGGGGCTCTGGCCCTGGGTTCAAAGCAATCAGCCTCCATGAGGGGCTGGATTCAGCAGAGACACGGATCAAAGGCTCTGGATGGTGACAGCAGCCAGCACCATGGTGACAGCAGAGCTTCGAAGCCCTTACCCAAAGAGACCAGAAGCCTGCCTCCTCTGTGCCCTAGCACGCGTGCAGGTATATGCAGGGTGGGGGGAGGAAGGAGCTCTGGCTCCACCATCACAGGCACCCCCAGTGCCCCAGCCAGACCTTTAGGGGCTCCGCAAGCAGGACGGTCATCCTCAGGTCAGAGGCTGAGATGTCCCAGCCAAAAGGAACTTTGACTGCCACGTACAAAGTAGGTACCGACCAGGCCAGACCTGGGGATCACCTGTCTTGGGCCACCAGAGGACCAGGAGACTGAGGCAAATGGGAGACTCTCACTACAGCAAGTCCTTGCTCCTGCTTCGGCGAAGGCCCATGTCGGAGGAAGCATCAGCTTCATGGTTTTCCTGGTCTCATCTGCTGTGGGCAGAGAAAGTGTGGTGCCTCAAAGAAACCAGTGCTGGGTGTGCCATGCACTGGAAAACGAGTCACTTGCCAAATCTGGGGTGCTACAGAACTATCCTCCCAGGGCCTCAAGGCGGGGGCCAAGCTTCTGGGTTCTTTTCCCATGATCCCCAGAAACTCGAGGTTGCTTGCTCCTGCTGGCACGTGGTCACATACAACTGGGGTGACTGAGGTGACTGCAGGCCAGCATCCCTTGCCATGGCAGGGATGGAAAAAAGCCCCGACGACAGCAGCGGGTTGGGTTACACAGCCCGGATCCCTGAGTCGGGAAGTGGCACTAGGGGAAAAAATAGCAGCCAGTTAGACACTGGTAATATTCCGGAGACAGCTCCACAAGTGGCCCAGGCTGACAGAGCAACTCACATCTAGCTTTGATGTCTTGATAGGTTTTTAACAAATTCTCCTTCAGTTATCCAGCTGCTTAGCTAATCAGATATTATTACCTCCTTTGTGCTTCCTTGCTCGCTCCCTCTGTTTATCAGGCCTGCCTTGCTGTAAAAAGAGTTCCATAATGATCCCTATCTAAATATTTCACTTCTAATACAAAGGTCTGTGTTTTGCATGCCAGAGAGAGTCTACAACTCAGTCTGCTGAGAAGTAGCTCCCCTGCCTCTTTGGAGGAAATGCACTGATTCCAGTCGTACACGGTGTCAATGGAATCTTCCTGAATTATGCATCTGTGCACATGAAGCTGGGGAGGCAGGCAGCAAGGCTGTGGGTTAACTTCAGCCCACACACGCCGAGGACGTCTGCAATGACTGCTGACTGGCAACCACATTCTGCTCATCCTTGGGCTTTGTCCTGACATTAGCAAGCCAGAGGGACATTTAGACAAACCACAGAATGCCATCAGAAAGCCACAGAGAAACCATCAGGGGGTATGAGCAAAGCACCTGAGGGGTCTTGGAGAAGAGTAATTGGCAGAACTTGGCATTTGGCTTTGATGTTCCTGGTCCCCAAAAATGTTTCTGGATTCTTTCTGTGATTTTTAATATAGATATAACATAGTCCCAGCATGATCTATACACCTGCTCATAGGATGTGTGTGAAATCTGGGTCTTGAAACTCAGCACGTGGTGGGGGATGCTTGTCCTCTGCATGGCTGTGTTGGAGCAGAGTCTCCCTATGGTGTGGGTTCAAGGTAGATTATAACTTGTCTTAATGCAAGAACAGAGCAAGGTCACTGCAGGAAGGCATGGCCAGACACCCCCGGAGAAGTAAGGACCTTCACTGACTAGTCCAACAGATCTGTGACACTGGGTTGCCTACCGACTGGGATATCCAAACAAAACTGTGTCATGCCCCTGATCAAAGCCATCTGACAACTTCCTCTAACACTGAGAATGAATCCCAACCTCCTTACTATGGTCCATCAGGCCCTGTGGGGTCTACCCTTGACTACCTCTAAGACTTTGCTGCTGACCATGCTCCCTTGGCTCATTGCTCCAGCCACAGCATCTGCCTCTTTGCATAGATCCACAGATCTTGAATACACTGAGTGTATTTGTACTTCAGGGCCTTTTGACTTGCTCTTCCACCTGCCTAGAACATATCTCACTGCAGATCGTCCTATGGCTCACTCCTCCACATCCTTCTGGGGCTCAGCTGTCACCCTCAAGAGAATCCTTCCTTGACCAAAGAGCAACACCTCTGCCTCTGCCACCATATTTCTCCCCACTTCATGTCCTCAGCATCTACAACAGTGACTGATACATACTAAGTATTTAATAAATACCTGTTGAATGAATAGAGAAACAGAAACATCAGATATCTTTCACATAGGATACCAACAAGAGCTTCTTAATGGAAAGGTTTCCTAATGGCAATTCAGGCCACATTTTTTTTTTTTTTTTTTTTTTTTTTTTGCTGCTTTTCCACACTTTCTGCAAGCTCTCATAGTAGTCCCCTATTGCCCATCATCCTTTTCTTCCACGGTATTAGAATTTTAATCCAATGTAGTAGTCAAAAATAGAAACACATTTCCCAAACTTCCTTGAAGCTAGGAGAGGCCCTATGGTAGAATTCTGACAGTTTCTAGGAATCTGACTCTTGATCCTCGCCCCTAGTTCCTCTTTCTCCTTTGCCCATACCCTTTACACCTATCCTGCTGCTTGGGAGGTCGATGTCTGGCTGAAGGTCCATCTTGAGCCATGAGAAGAGGGCTGCATGGAGCATAAAGCTGGAAGAAGACTGGGTCCCAGAGGGCTCAGACAAACAGGATTCTGCACTGCTTACTTACAAACTTTCCCATATGAAAGAAATTTCGTTTTCGAGCCACTGTTATTTTTTAAAGTCACCTAGAGCTGAACCTCTGATACCCACTTTGCTTGCATTTTCTATTTCTTGGTGGAAATTGCTCCGAGGAGATGAAGGAAATCTCAGAAGTTTGGGCAGAGTAGCAGAGGTTGAAATGAGCAAGGAGCGTGGCTGGACATCTGTAGACACGAATGGCCTACTGAAATCTTACTGCACGTGGCCATGGAACTTCCAGGGTGGAAAGAGGAAAGAAAGGGCCTCAGAAGTGAACTCAGAAGGGTCAGCTCCAGACCACTAGGACCTGCCTAAGTCTTCTTAGTTTTTACGGCCTTATCTCTTCATCTGTACAATGGAGGTAATGGTTACGGAAAGTATTTAAAAATTAGATATGAAAGAGCTTTGCAAACTCTCAATCGCCCTAAAACTACAGAGTATTTAAGACTTAGTTCTACTGGGCCTCTCACAGATGAAATTGATTCTTATAGTTCTTAATTTCTTACCATCTTACGTATGTAATATCAAAAAACCAAGAGTCAGTAGTTTAAATCACAGAATTAAATAACATTTTAAACTATGCCATGAAATCAGGATTGGCAGAGGAGAACTCCTTAAACTTATTTGATTTTTCAAATTCTTATCTATTAATTAAAACAGTCTGTTAAGGTAATAACAAGTCATGTATTTTGTGCCACAATGGAAAAACAGGCATTGTATGATTTGTACTACAAAAAATGAAATTACTTTTTAAAATGTATCAAGGGTCCCAAGGTGGCTTATCTATGTCCCAGAAGGACTAGATCAAAGTGCCAAGGACCAAAAAGAGTCAGCCAGTTGGGTAAGACCTAGTATCCCAAAGACTCAGCAAGCTCAGATCCTAGTAGGCATCTGTAAGTCCTGCCAGGTAGAAAAAGCACTGATGGGGAATCCAGATGTCTGCTAATGATCAGGAAAGACTGCTGGCAATAATTCCAGGGAACTATCCATAGACAGTAGACTCTTGGCAAGGCTTTAATTTGTAGGTCAAAGCAAAAGGTGCTCTAGTCACCAACTGGGGGGGTTAGGTCAGGTGCGGCAGACACAGCTGCTTATCTGATAGCCATTCCCCTTTCTTCTCTGTCAACAGAACCCTAATTATGGTACATACCCAGCCCCAGGGGAGACCATGATTGGCCCAAACCAATCATGGCCATCTCATTCCCCTGTGCTAGAGGGCAAATGATACTCTTCTAACCAGTAAACTCCAAAAGGAGACTACTGAAGGCTTCAGAGAACATTCTCTCTGTGGAAGTAGAGAGCATAAGGAAGAGCCCCTATGATTATCTCCCTCCTTTCTTCCTGCATGGCATGGGGCCACATGAGGAGATGACATTCCACTTGGAGTTTCTGTAGCCATCTTGCATCTATGAAGGAAGTCATTTTCCAAATATCAAGATGGCAGGTGGAAAGACTAGAAGTGCCTGAGTTCTCTGTGTCAACACTGAGCCTCAACAAATAGGCTTGTAATGGGAGATGAGGATCTCTTTTTAAAAGCCATATTTAGTTGGGTTTTCTGTAACGAGCTGGTATGACAGGGTTCCTTCCACTCCTCGTGGGCTCAAGGGGCCAACTGAGATGCCAGCTGTTTAACCTGTGTCAGCATGAAAAGGGACGACTGTGACATGATGAATATGTGGAGCACCAGCTCCTTTCTTGGGTCTCCTTGACTCGGGTCTGACTGACTGCACAGAGACTTGGCAGGTGACGCTGAAGAGCCTCTGGAGCAGGGCACAGTCCTGGCCAGGGATGGGAGGTCCTATCCCCAGAGCTCAGGGAGCACACTCTTCCTGTCATGGTGAGCACTGGAGAGGGCCTGCACTCTAGAGGGGCCGATGCAGGTTTTGGCTGTGAGACAGCACAAAAGCCTAGGAAGTGGGCAGGGGCCCAAAATATAGGCACTGCCAAAATAATCTGACGGTGTGGGATGTCCCTCGTGCACAGAACCCTATTGTGACGGTTTTCTAGCACAGACTGTGACAGAATCACTTTGAATTTGAATTCTAAGACATACATTGTGGGTGTCCCAACTACAGGGACTAATTATTTCAAGTTAACTTGCAGTGCACTTGGGGCCCTGTTTTAAGAGTTTCACATGGTTGTATTCATTGGCCTTTTGACTGTCAAGAAGAAAGGCTATTACTCCATTAGGTAATTTAAAAAGAGAAGTGACAATTTTTCAAGTAATTATCAGCAGGAAGGTAGAACCTGAATATCCCACTGAGAGAAACGACCAAGACAGAAAATAATGTGCCATATACAATACCACAAAAGCAAACTTCTTGACAGATGAGGTACTTTATCATGCCATACTCACGTTTCTTTAATGAACTGGCCTCAGTGGCTGTATTCAAACCATGAACAGAATTTAGTCTTATTTCTTATGCTGAGAAAGTCTAGAGACTATTAACCCTGAAATATCTAATATATTCCTGCAAATAAGTAAATGAGTTCACCATCCCATAGTTTTCCTTGCTTTACAGGAACTCTTTAGCCATTACCAAGGAAGTAGAATCAATGTGATTAATACAGTATTTAAAAAGTAACTGGTACCATTTACACTCCTCTGTGTGTTCTTCAGCTTTGAACAGACCTGGGGACCAAATCTTGCCCAACATCTGCTTTTGTAAATAAAGTTTTATTGGAACACAGTAAGGTTCAATAGTTTATGTATTGCCTCTGGCTGCTTTTGTGCAAAACCAGCAGAGCTGGGGAGTTGTTGAAAGACTGCATGGCCCTCACAGCCCCAAATATTTACTATCTAGCCCTTTACAGAAAATGTTTGCTGACCCTGGTTTAAAATAATGGTTATTCTTTTCCTAAATTGACAGATAATGTTCATTCTGACAACGCTCCCATATCTTGCAGAGTAGTAAAGCACTGCAGTAATTCCATAGTTCTATAACCATTAACAATGATTTCTAGCTTATTATGGGTTGTGGCACAGAAAAGATAGGCTGTGGATTACATATAATTACCTGGGTCCTGACTCTAATTCCACTCTTTCTCTTCAATTCAAGAAACAAATCACAGTGCAAGGCAGAAAGTCGTGTTGAAGCATTAACACTGAAGGGCGATAATATTATTATCATCATTAAAGGATATTACTGAAGGGAATCATTCTAATTTATAAAAACAGTAAATAGTTTGCAAATTTCCAAGCCTTAACAATCGCTGATAACCAATTACTACAACACACTTACAACTGATTATAATGCCCCAGTGGGACCAACACCTTGGAAGAGAACCACTGATCTAAATTGGTGATTTCAGAGAAACAAATCCAATCCATGATCTCAGGATTTATTCATCCTTTCAACATGTGAGTACTTACTGTGGGCAAGCATTCTGGAATGCAAAGGTAAGTGAAGATACCAGGTATAATCGTGGACCTCAAGACGCATACACTTCAAGAGGACAGGACATAATGTCAGTGGATTATTGCCAGTTTGGCAGAAATGAAGAGGAAGTAATTAATATCAAGGAGAGCTTCAGGAAGTAGCATTTGAAATGAGCCTTCAGAGAGGGGTAGGATTTGAACTGACAATGGCAAGCAAGAGGGCATCTGGCAAGAGGGAAGACTCGACGGACCTGAGAATCCTACAGGTTAATGTACTTCACTCAAGCTCACAGACCAAAGTATTGGAATTAGTATTAGAACCAGGTATCCAGTGTGAAGCATTTGTCAGAAGCCATTTAAAATATATTGAGTATATTAGTTAGATTTCTAAGGAAGAAATACAAAAGCACGAGTGATCATGTTTTTTTAAAAAGGATTTTCTTTAATTCTTCATGAGAGACAGAGACAGAGAGAGAGAGAGAGAGAGAGGCAGAGACACAGGCAGAGGGAGAAGCAGGCTCCATATAGGGAGTCTGATGTGGGACTCGATCCTGGGACTCCAGGATCATGCCCTGAGCCAAAGGCAGACGCTTAACTGCTGAGCCACCCAGGTGTCCCAATAACGTTATTTTTAAATGTTAAACATTTTATTTAGATAAAACAGGAACGTTGTTATATGAACTATACTAAGGGTATCTACGCTAGAGAAAGGAATCTGGATGTCAGGCCAGACATATCCAACAACCACAAAATACTCCACTGCTGCCAAGAGTCAAAAAAGATCTAAACATCCGAGAGTGCACTACAGACTACCAAAACAAGTACCACCAATAAAACCATCCCTTAAATTCGGGCCTGCTCCAGTTTTCTATAACTTGGCTCCTTTCCTAATTTGGGATATCTTGATGTGGTCTTTCATATGAACTTGGGTACTCAATCTTTAGCAGAATTGATAAATCTAAGACCTTATATTCATTAATTCCTTGTGTTTAGATAATAATCTGGCGATGCCTTCACTGCCTACAGATACACATAAACATCCCTTACTTCCAAAATGGAAGAACAAAAGTATGAGGGAAAAGCCATGCTCATCAACACTGCTTGTGTCCTGTCTGTGCACATATGTGTTCGTCAGTGTTTGCTGGGATCCAGATGGCCAGACCAAGTTCTAGGTACTTGGGAATTTAGTGAAAATTTTGCCTACCCTATCTCCCATGACATCTTGCTGTATATAAATCCTCCTGTCAGCTAAATCAAGATACAGAAGTCCCCTCACAAAGCCCTGCACTTTCCTATTTCATGAGTTTGCTTACATGAAGCCAAGCTGACATAAATGAGCACGAGTGGAGACTGTGAGCCATGCTCCCTGGGTCTAGCTTTACTACTCACTGACTGCATGACCTTGATAAGTTAGTGAACTATTTATCTCCTTATCCTTATATATAAAGTTTATTTATATACATATAAATATATATAGGTTTTAAAACGATTTTTATTTTAGAGAGAGAGTGCATGAATGGTGGGGAGAAGAGAGAGAAAGAGAGAATCCCACAAACTCAGTGCTGAGAACAGAGCCTGACTTGGGGCTTCATCCCAGTACCCTAAGATCATGACCTGAGCTGAAACCAAGAGCTGCTCAACTCACTGAGCCATGAGGCATCCCCAAAACATACATATATATTTTTAGATCTTATTTATTTTGAAAGAGAAGGAGAGGGAAAGAGAGAACACAAGCAAAGGTCGGGGGAGCAGAGGGAGAGGGAGAAGCAGACTCCCTGCTGACCAGGGAGCCCCATGTGGCACTCCATCCCAGGATCTTGGGACCTGATGACCTTATGACCTTATGACCTGAGCTGAAGGCAGACACTTAACTGCCTGAGCCACCCAGGCGTCCCAAGATATGTATAGTTTTTATTAATAAACTGCATCTTGAGGGCTTTTGTGATGATGAAATAAGCTACAATATTTAAGGAGCTTAGAACTTGGTCTTGGAGACAGTAAGTGCTCAATAAATGTTACGATCATTACCATCATCATTATCATCACCCCATTTAAACTTCCTCCCCTATCCTGTTTACTGAACTCCTCTAGTCAGTCCTTAGCCATGTACTCAACACGAATCCCTGTTCCCCTGATTCAAACCCAGGTCACCTATCAATTAGCTGGCACAGTTAATTCATGTGGTAACAGTACCAACTGAAATGTGTCATTGTTACGTGTTTGATGTGAACCATCTGAAATGGAAAATAATGCCAGAAGGAACCCGGAGTGGGGATGACAGTAAGAAGAAAGAGGTTCTAGTTGTAGGGCTATTACTGATCGCTTCACATCCTTGGGGTTCACAGAGGTTCAATGTCTTGTCTGTTCCTAATCTATGAAGAAGTTGGTCGGAATCAATGACCCTGAAGGTCCCAGGCAGACCCTGGTGGTTGCCCCTGTTTAATGAACCCAAATTTTGAGTTTAATGAACCCAAATTTTGTTCAGGTCCTGGATGGCACTACGTAGCCTTCCTCCATTACAGAGGCAAAGACCAACCTTGGAAATCCTATTAGCCTTTACCAATGACTGCTTTAGGAGCAGGGATAGGACCCAGTTCTAGTCCATGAGACCTGACAGGAAGTCTGCTGTGGGCCTTCTGGAAAATGATTTATTCCTCATAAAAAGGTAGAGATACATGAGGAAAAACACCCCCTCCCCCCACCTTGCTTCCTGTCTGCTTCTCAGGGAAATGGTGATTGGCAACTGCAGTGTCATCTTGAAACCATGATGAGAAAGATAAGAGAAGAGTAGCTAATCCAGTGCCCCAATACACTTACCCTCTGAAGCCCTGTTTGGGAATATTAATTCTCCTACTCTTTAAGCCATTTTAGTTCTGTTACTTGTGCCTGCAAAGTTTCTGATTGTGAACATGCTAAGAACCCAGGTGCCACAGAGTTGAGGCACGCTGTTAAGCTATGGGAAATGTGACACATGTAATCTCTGATGACTCACCCCCACATACCACCATTCACGCTTCTGTGTAAGCTGTGTTTCTTCATCTTGCTTTGATATGTTTACTGCTTTTTGTAAGCTCAAATTGAGATATACATCATCAGAGATTTAGGTCAATAGGGAAAGGTATGTCCCTAATTTCAAAATGGATCTAAACTCTCTATATTCCTCAAAAGAGGCCTTCTAATCCTTCATGCAGTGGGAATATCTTAATAAGCTCATTTTAGCACACTGTCCTATCGATTCTTTCCAAATATTCTTTGCATCCCTTTCAGCAACTTCCTAGTTTGTGTGTCATGTTTTTCCATCTGAACATTCATTTTGTGCTCGTCCTTTCTGATCTGAGTATAAAAATTCTATTCAAGATCGTGCAACTCTCAGTGCTACACACACGGATGACGAACCCACCAGCCCATCACAGATCCTTCAGGACCGTCAGACCAGAAAGCACTGTTTCAAGGCTCATCCCGGTGTCCTCTCTCTCTCGCTGCAGATGAGGAACCTGAGGTCTGGGGAGGTGGAATGCCTTGGTGAGCCGGTGGCACCATGGGGTGCAGGAAATGGAGATCATTCAGTGGGGGTGATTATGATGACACCAATTTTAACAGTAGCTGCTCATCTTCATCTTGGGCTTAGGGCAGAGTAGAAACTACTCTAGGTTCTTCATGTGCTTACCTTCATTTAGCTCTTACCAGAGCCCTAGAGGAGGTAGATACTATCATTATTGCCACAATATGAATGACAAAATGGGAGACAAAGGGAGGCCGAGTGCTTTCCCAGGTTAACCAATGCTCAAGACACATGCAATCATTGTTCAGCCATCGATAGTCTCCTGACACTCCATCAGGCCACAGTGACACCTCCTGAATGGCTAACTGCTGCTGGCAGGTCAATGGCTCAAACTGCGATGAAACTAATAAGTAGAGTGGATTCTTAAAACCCTGTTTTTTTCTGGCATGCTGTCTGGAGCTAGGACACATAGGATGGTCTGGGTTCCAAAGAGAGTGTGCATTCCACACACATGCAGCACAGTCCTTGTATCTCCTGTGTCATCTCAATGCTGGCATGCTAGCAGCAGGGCATGGGGAGGCCGAATGAGAAGGCAGGTGAGTGGGCAGGCGGGCGAGGTAGTGAGAGACAGGTAAAATGGAGAAAATCTGTTCCTCTCCCACTGAGTCGTCCCTGCCTGTTTACTAAAGTGAAAGTCCCAGAAAACATGGCATAGAGCAGAAGAGACACAGCGTGACCCCACATGCCTTGTCTTGAGTTTGCAGAGAGGGTAAGAGAGAGGGTACTGCACAGGCAGCATCAGTTTCAAGGAGCCATTACTCTTTCTTACTTAGAAGTGGAGTTGATCAAGTTGGAGTAACTCTTTTTCTGAGTTTTTATTATATTTCAAAGCCATCTCGTTCAAGCATAGTCAATGGTGGCAGAAAGAAAAGAGCCAAGGCCTGGAGGAGTTTGAGGGCCTAGCCCAGCTCAGATGGCCCACTCCACCCAGCCGTCCAGAGCTTCCACAGCTCCACTATCCTGTGGTAAGATTGAGGAACAAGTCCTGAAGCAGAAGTGAGTTTTGGGATGGGCAATTTTGGGGATTAGGGCTTCTCTCCATAAGCTCGGGGGCCAGGACACGTTCCCCAACACAACCCCAGTCCAATGCGCCCCCCTCCCCCCCGTCAGAATGAGCAGCACAAGGGCCAGGCTAAAGACCGTGCCGCTCAGCCCAGACCCAGAGGTGGTGGGATCGGCCCGAGTTCCAAACCGCTCAGCCAGCCTGACAGCTTAACATGGCCTGGGCAGACGGCATCCAAAATGGGCAAAGGTGGGGAATTGGCAAGGCCTCCTCTGATCAGATTGTTCAAGAGCCTCCGAGCTGGCTGGCCTGGCCCGGCCCCAGCGCCACCACCCTGAGCCAGGGCCTTGGCAGTCCCGCGGGCCCGGATCTCCTGGCACCGGATCTAAGTCAATCTTGCCTACAGCTGTCAGCGGCACAGTCTGTTTGATGCTGCACGGATGGCCGTGATTCAGTCATTCCAGCGATGCTTCCAGGCCAGCGTTCTTGGGCACGGGGAGGGAGAGAATCCCCTCGGGGGGCCGGAGGCGGTGGGCCGCACTGCCAGCAGGCTGGCTCGTCTTCGTCTAAACACCATCAGAAGTCTGCCAGCGTGTTTTTGGAGAAACCTGGCAGTTGAATGGCCCCTGACTTTTGACTCAGGTCCATCCAGGTGACCTATTACGTGAGATGCACTCTTGACGGCTGACCTCAGTGGATGTGCCGGCAAGCTCACGGCTGCCAGAAATAATAAAAATTCTTCCCGAACAGTTATTTAGGCAGAGAGGGAAATGGCTCCTTTGGTGAGATCCTACGGCCTCTGCCTTCACCTCACCGAGGAGGGCCGCCGCCGCGAGGCTGGGATGTGCCCGCGATCTTTCCCCGGGAAGTAATTAGTTTCCATTTAGAGGGATGACAAATTGATGAGGCAGGAGTCGCACTGAGCTCTGAATTGAAGGTAAACCATGATGGCTGTGGCTCTGGCAAGTCAGGTTTGTAGGTCTGTCGATGCATTTTACAGTTTCAAAATTCAATCACCCACCAGCAGGAGAGGAAAGAGTGCTCTGCAAAGAGAACCAAAGCCTGCATTTCCTCCTGCAAGTTCATTATCGCCTCGCTAAAGCATGACGGTGGTGTGAAATGGGTTGGACGCAAGGATGCCTCTGTTAACGGCCAAAGAAAAAAAAGTCGCACATCATTAGGAATGGAATAAACGATACCGAGGCACAGAGCAGAAATGATTTGATTAGTAATTTCCAGTTTTGAAAAGACCTGGAAAAGTACCAAATGACTATACAGAAGGTGTGATGGAGTTCTTAATTGCTATAACTGCTCTGGGAGACTTGATGATTTGTGACATAGAATACAGCACAGTACGCTAACGCTAATAACCGTTAATTAAATGCAGCAATGATATACTCTCAAAATGCACATACAAGTTACCATAATTTCTAGATTAAAAGCTGCACTGTCAGAAGCCAAAGGCAAAGAAAGGTGGAGGGAGCAAGAGACATCTCTCTTGCCATGGTGAGCAGGCCCCGCAGTCTCCCCAGAACAGAGCGGCCAGAAAACACTATGGGAAAAAAACCACACTTAGCTGGAAAATGTGAAACGGTTCCTGAATGAAGCTGGCCCTCTGGAGGGAGAGTTATTAATTCCGAAAGGCTGTTGCTGCACCAGACCATCTGGCGGTGTGTGGCGAGTTCAGTGGCTGGTGCGGCTTCCGGTTGGATCTGCCTCGCCCCCCTGTGACATTCCCTGCTCGAGCTGTTGTCATGCCAGGTCCGAGTCGTTTGGAGGGGAAGTGGGAAGAGGGGGACCTGGTGAGGTCGTGGGGCTCTGTGGAGTGTGAGGTGTTGTCCTTTTTACACCCGGCCCCTAACAAACAAGGGGAGATTAGGAGGGCTGGGTTTGGGGGGGAAGACTCAAGGGTGATTCACATGAAAGCCTCATTTGAATGGAAGATAAAAGAAGTCAATTAATCTCCCTCCCTTTGGGTGAAGAATGCTTGTGAGCCTGAAGGAAGGAAGATGAAGGAAATGTTGCTACTTCCAACTCAATTATCTTGGTAATGGCACACAGAGGAAGCCGGGACAGATAGAGAAATCCAGAGATGATTTCAATACTCCATCTGGGCCATGGCCTTTACTTTCTCCTTCAGCTAAGGCGGAAGCCACCAGCATTAAGAAACACAAGAGACCTGCCTCTTGGAGAAGTCAAGGAGCAAGAGAAATGCTTTTGGCTATCGTGTGATCAACACCTTCCCGGAATACAGAATGGAGACAGGCAAGGAATATGGAAATGGAAGCGAGACATGTCATGAGGTCATGGAACACTTTTTGGGATGAACGTTCCTAGAATGAGGAGGAAGACACTGGTAAATGGGCGAACTAGGGAAAGTTTCATAGTGGTACCTGAAGCAAATACTGCATCTGGGCATAAGGCAAACAAGCAAACGAAGGGAAGGATATTCTGTGGGAGGAATGACACAAACACTACCCTGTGACCACCCTGACATGGCAGGAAAGGCCAGGAAGGGGACCTGGGAGCGGTCATGGCAGCCTGGGTGTGAGAGGGGATGAAGGGATGGGCGAGTGAGGCACAGTTCATGGAGAGCCCAGATTGGCAGTCAGACATGGCTGCCTTTATTCTGTGGGAGCAGTGTCTTAGGATGATTAACAAGAAGAACTCAGAGTTGCCTCTGTATGTTTGAAACTCTCTCCTTCAGGCACCTGCTGAACTGCTGCCTACACAGAAAACCTTTCCTAAATACCTCTCCCCATCGCTGGTCCTTTATCCCTTCAACCTCCCTAGTTTTTTTCTTGGCATTTATCACTCTAACCATCATGTTACCCATTAATTTGTTCATTGTCTGCCCCCACCGCCGCCCTTTCCCATGAGTGACTTTGTTTTGTTCACTGCTGAATTCCAGCACTGGGATGGGTGCCCAGCCCTGGTGCTCAATAACTACTTTGCTGAACGAACCAGTGGATGGATGGCAGAAGGATTGAAGTAGTAGTTCCCAACCTGCAGCCCCAGCATCACCTGGGAACTGGGTAGGAAGGCAAATTCTCAGGCTCTGCTCGAGATTTACCAAAACAGAAGCTCTGGGGTAGTGGCCCATGCTCTGTGATTAATAAACTCTGCAAGCAGGTCTGCCGACACTTAGGTCTGAGAATAACCAAGTTGGAGGACAGTGGAGAGAGGGAGGCCAGTAAGGAAGTTACCACAGAGGCTGCTCTGGTGGAGAGGAAGGGACAGACTGGGCCAATCTTTCAAGAGGTAAAATATGGAGCACTTGGCAAAGGAAGAGTCTGGGACTTTTGTTGATTTCTGGCTTTGGTAAGTGGCTGAATTGTGAGTATGTGAATAGAGGAGCAGGAAAAGGTTTAGGGAAAGAGGGAAAGCAGAGATGGTCAGTTAAATTGCTACTTGATAATCAAGTTAACTTCTTGGATTTCAAAGTCTGTCTAGAAAAATTCCCAGTAGTCCCTCTGAGGACACTGGTGGTGTCATTTAAAAACAAGAGAATCAGCAAAGGGCACACAGATTGGGAAGAAAGTAAAGTTCAGTCTGACATATTTTTAATTTTCAGTGCTCATGAGATAGCAGTGGTGGTGGTGGTGGTGAGATGCCATGCTGCCTTGGAGGATGCATGGATCCAACACTCCAAGGATGGACACACTGTCATGTGGGCTATAGGACAGATGGATCTGACCTGATGCTCCAGGCAAGCATCAACATCATCCCCAAAGTGAAAACCATGGATATGGATAAAGTGTCTCAGGGCAAGTGAGAATAAAACTTGGAAGGCAAGGTCATTGAAAGAGATCTGGGAGTTGGGAGATGAGAAGATGAGGAGGGAAGAATGTCACAAAGTATAAAACAAAAATCCGAAGGACAGTTGTAAAGTCCCAGTGGGGATCACTGAGACCTCTATGAGGACAAAGGCAAGCCAGCTCCAGTGCAAGGATGACAAGCGTGTGAGGCTAGGAGACAAGGGGGCTGAGGAGGAAGATCCAGGAGTGGGGGTGGCACAGCTTTTTTCACATGGCAGCGCAGGACATGTAAGCACGAGTATGCGCTGAGAGGAAGACAGAGCTCACTAGAGAGGAGAGGTCACTGGGGAGAAGGGTGGGATGCGATGTGGAACTCACTGCACAAAGGCCTGAGTCTGCACAGGAGTGACACCCCTTTTACCCCTTTTGCTGAGAGTGGAGGGAAGGCATGGCATCCGTGTGGACACAGGTAAGTGGGCTTGGCAGGCTGAGGTTAGGCCGAGGCTTCGATGGTGAACATAACATGGTTTTGCTTCCAAATATGACAGAGGACACAGAAGGAGATAAAACTCAAGTCAAGCTGTGGTGAAGGTACCAAGTTTTATGGGATAAAGACCTGAAGATGAAAAAAAATACCTGAAGGTTTTCATAAAAGAGAACAGAGACAGCTATCTGTGGACTGGGGCAAGAGAAAGACTTCTCAAACCAGATCTCCTGCAGGTGAGACCAAAAAAGTGTATAAATTTCACTGTAGGAGAATGGAGAATAGCTTAATAAAGGTCACTCCAGACAGCTGATGGATATTAATGGGAAGAAAAGACTTGAGTGTCTAAGAATCACAAGTGACCCATACTGAGGACACACCAAAACTTCCGCAAATCAGTAAGAAGTCTGAAACTCAGAAGAATGCTCAACTGGTGACAGTACTTCATACTGTCAGATGGCAAAAACTAGAGATGCGGATAACAATAAGTACTGGCAAGGACATCTGGGGACAAAGGCTCTCACGCTGTGGGTAGATGGTGACATTCACAGGAATTCTGAAAGCAATCTGCAATAGCTACTGAAATTAATTTGTCTTATGACCCCACAAAATCTCCTGGGACATATCTCAGCAAACTTATTGGAGCACTCCACAAATGGACACACCTGGGAGGATTATGGTGGTAGTGGTTGTCCTGGGGGGAGGTGAAGGGAGCCTTGGCTGTCCTCTGCTGGGGAACACATACTTTGGGGTCCTCAGCAGCACTAAGAAATGGCAAACTACATGGGCGCCCAGCAGCATGGACAGATCTTAGATGTTTCGTGTGAAATAGAAAGAAAAGACTGCTATTTGCAGCACGTTACCACTTCTGTGAGCCAAACACCCTCACAAAGTAACACTACCTAGTAACACCACATGAGGCTGGGGGCCTGGGGTGCGATGAGCAGACTAAGAGAATGGCTTCCCGTAGATCCAGGATGATCACATGCTCCGTCTGAGAAGCGTGATTAATTCAATTATCTGGTCTGAAAGCTCATATTTACACGTATGTCTAAAATTATAAAAATGTATGGGGGAGAAGATGCATTTCAAGCAGGCGTCTGAGAAGTCTCTGGGAGGTGGTGGGGTTCGTGGTATGTTTTGAAGGACAGGGACAGGCCTTTCATTTTTGCAGGTGAGAGTCTTCTGAGCTAGAGAAATGGCCTGAATGGAGTCAGGAAAGTCCTGGGCATGTCAGGAACACCTAGAAGGCTAGCGTGGCTGGATCCAGGAGCAAGCAATGGAAGGTGGTTCAGGAATACCACAAGTGAGCGGGATCAAAAATCAGTTGTGGATGAGTCTGGATGCAGCCTGGAAGCCGAGCAAAGATGTGGCTACACTGGCTGTGGTGTGGAAGGGGCAAGAGAGGAAACCCTGGAGGCTGGGATCCCAGACAGGAAGTCCTGAAGGGTGTGGGCCGGAAGTGACCATAGACCAGGCTCCAGCTGTGGGGGCTGGGCTCGCGGCCTGCCAGGTGGCTGCTACAAAATTCTGAGGTGGCAGCGATGCCTGCAGCCCACATGGGAATTTAATGATGACTTTCTACAAAAACAAATTGTCATTGTGGCTGTGGAAGAGTGTTTCACTGTTCCAGGCCCACACTCCCATCCAAGGAAACCAAGCCTTCTTTCAGGCCTCACCCACAACCACTGCTGGTGTCCATGAAAGCCTCTCTGTCTCAGTCCGTTGGTCGGTCTGTCTTCTACACACACACACACACACACCAGTCCTGTAATTATCAGAGAAGTAAACAGTGTTTCCACCCTAGAGCACCATGGGACTTCTGCATCCACTTTTAGCTTCTATTAGGTAAGTGTGCTAGTCTCCCTACCTTAGGCAGAGGTTTTATTTATTTTTCTTTTCTGTAATTTTATTTTCTAGAGGTTGGTTCAGCTTATTCTTAATGATTTAAGTGTTGGGGATCTAACTTTTTTTTCCCCCCTCGAGAGAAATATGACCACTAGGATAAACTTCCTGTTTCATTCTAGCATCCCAACCACTGTCAACCATTTATTTTTCTTATGGGCACCAAGAAAAATGTTTTAAAGTATATTTTCTAAAGAGATGAATGTCATGAGACATTACATCCATGTCCTATTTACATCACAAACTCCCTGGGGGAGAGACCACAATGCTCCCTTAGCCAGCAAAATGCATCCCACGGGCTTCAATCTGCTCCACATCAGAGCATAAATATCTTTCCTTCTTCTTCTTTTGCCTGACAGCCTCGTTCCCTTTAAAAAGGCTCAGCCATCATTACAGAAGGGGACGTGCTGTAATGTTTTCAAGTTTTGCTCTGAAACACAAGAAAACCAATCAGAAGGAAGAGCACAAGGGCAGCTCTGCATCCTCTGCCGGATGGAATCTCGGACATTACTGAGCTCGGTCTTGTGGACCCAACAGAAACAGAATGGCAGGTCTTCTTCCCTTCCTGTTTCCAACAGGGAAACTGAGGCAGCTAACTGGAAAACTGGAAGGCCGTAATTAAGGCCGTTCCGACCGGCCTAAAGGCCTGCCTGTGTGTGTGGTCCAGGTGGGGATGACAGATCCTGTGTTTCTCTTGGAGCTGGTCTGAGGGGGAGAGGGGAAAAGATTTCAATCCTCCTGGGGTCAGCTCGTTTGCTCCCTGCTCTAAAGCGATCACGTAGTCCCTTATCGATGCCAAAAAGATGATATTTCATTTGGTTTTATCTGAAAAACAGATTTTTTATTTTCTCTCCTCTAGCGCCAGGGCTATAAAAGAAACCAGAATCTTGGTGTGGCGGTTGGTGGCGGCGGGGAGCAGGAGCTGGGGGGGCGGGGGGGAGATGCGTGAAAAATGATACTTTGACATATATTATGCGCTTAATCTTTTGTGGCAACTTTTTTACATTTGTAAGAGTTATGGATTTTAAAAGTCGGGGCTAAGATGGCTTAATGAGCATCCACCCCCCTGGAAGTGGAAGTAGGGCTGATGTGTGTTAGTCAGCTGTTAGCTTTATGGCCTCTCTTCTGTACTAAAAGTGACAAGTCGAACACATTACAGAGAGCTCAGATGTGTTATGCAGATGAAGCCTGCAGCAATATCTGCCTCCTCTCCATTATTTATGATGTCTATATAATACAATGGACTGAGATTTAAGCCATTGTGATGCAGTTTGTTTTCCAGGGTGCTAAAGTACAGCACATTTTACAGAGAATTGCATCTCTGTTCCATATTAATCAAATCCATCTAACGTGCAGCTCTTACACTGTAAACTAAAGGGAAAAAAAGATTAAAGCGCTTGGCTTTTCCTCAGCTGTCAAGGACTGGCAATAAAATAATAATAAGGGCTTCTAAATAATGTGTGTGTGACAGGCCCACGCTCGCCTGCACAGTCCTTTATGGGGGGTTAACTACAGAATAAGTTCCAGTGAGTGATCGGGAACAGGCGTGTGTGTAATACTGTAATGCCAACGACGGCATAATTCTTGAAAAGTTCATTTGCAGAAAATTCTCTGACTTGATGAGGCAAAGTTTGGCCTCTTGAATCATCCTGCCGTGGTGTGCGGCATGTGTGGAGTTGTTCTGAAGTTTACAGTCCTCCACTTTTGAACTTGCTTCAGCTGCAGGCCATTAAGAACGGGAAGCTCCGTTCCCTGGCACCCAGGCGGGGGTCTGCTGTTCGGAAGTCATGGGAAGCGGCTTTATGGCGGGGCACATACAAAGGCTGCAGAGTCCTGTGCTTTGGGTGTGGTTGGGGGCGATTATTTTGGATGCGTAGGTTTATTTTTTTTTAAACGTGAAGGTGATCAGGTTCACGGTCTCACGGTTACTCTGGGTTTTGGAGGAGGATGGAGAATCTTGGAAAGGAATGTCTGGCTCTTTGGAGGTTCCTCCAAACCCTTCATCCAGGAAAATACTTCATGGCAACTCATGAGACTCTCAGGCCTTTATTTTTTGAGTCTACGGACCCCTGAAGAAAGAACGCAGGCTACGAGTGTCATAGCGGCTTCCTTCGCTCCCCCCCCCCCCCCCGCCCCCATCCCATGGAAAATGTCTGCGTGCGAACCTGGGCCCGACTCACTTTGCAGATCAAGGTAATTTCTAAAGAAAGGAGGGAAGGGAAATTGCACTTGGAAGCACTCACTCAGTCTGCCAGGGAGTTAACAAAGAGACTGAATTTGCTCCTTTGTCATAATCAGCAGATACAACACAATGGTTTCAGAATCTGCCTTTCTACCCAAAAGCTCAAAGTACAAAATTTACATTATTATCCCCCTGCCCACTATCCATATAAACCAACCCCCAAAATATCCCTACTTAGGGAAATTGCTTAGCCTCCCTGGGGGCTGCTTTTCTCCCTCTAATGTGGGAAGAACAACGCCTACCTTTCCCTACCTCCTACAGGCCTCACAAGGAGGGGTTCTGGAATCATGGGTACCATTATATCTGCCAGTTTCCTAGAGTCTTCAACTTTTCTAAAGCGAACACCTGTTATGTGAATTATTAAAACCGTAGTGAATGTTACCTTTCAAATAATTAATTCAAAGCCTTAATTCACAAATCTAATAAGCGTTTATCTAGCACCCATGGTTTGCCAAAGCTCTGTGTCACTTCTTTACATCTTACATACCTTTGAATTTGCAGTGACTGTTCTGAGAGGTAAGGGTGGTGGTATATGTACAATGCACGGCGGTTCTCAAGCTTATCTGCATGTTCATTACACATCCCCCGGGCACTGTAAAAGGAATATTAATGGCCAAGCTCCACCTCAAAACAGTGGACACAGAAACTCAGTATTTTTGAGAGCTCTGCAGGTGACGGTACAGCCAGGGTTGAGCACCTGCAGGAAGCATTAATCGTTAAGAACACAGACTCCCAGTGAAACCTCAAAGCCACTGTGGAATCAGGCTGAGGTGGGTTAGATGTCCTGCTCTATCAAGTTATTTAAACTCTGCCTCCACTTTCTCTTGAGTAAAATTGGAATAATAAGAGAAGTTACCTGACATAATACATAAGGATCATCTTCCACTGTCTGAAAAATGCTAGGTGCTCAGTACATAGAAGTCATCATTTTTCCCCTGAACTTTCTGCAAGTTGAAAATAATCTCATCTCATCTTATGTATAAAACACGGTAGGGTGGAAAAGTACTTTAGTAGGCATCAATATAACTTCATTCCCACAACAACCAAAGAGCATGTATGATTATTCCCATTTTATAGATGAGAAAACTAGCCCAAACGAATTCAGTGCTTTCCAAAAGTCATTTAAGAGGTAAATGGAAGAGGAGGGCTTGAACCCAGATGTCCTGACACCTGTGGCTGACACCTCACCGGGCTGCCAGGATTAACTATGCCGCGTGGACGCCAGCTGAATTAACGACGGTCAACATGAATGTCAGCGCTTTGAGCGGTGGTTCTCATAGCATGTCAGCATCACCTGGGGGCACCTTAAAACAGAGATCGCTGGGCCCCACTCCCAGAGTGTCTGATTCAGTAGGGCTGGGGTGAGGCCCGAGAATTTGTGCATTCAACAAGTTCCTTGGTGATGTCTAGCTGCTGGGGTAGGACCACACTTTGAAGACACTCTGCCTCTAAGTTCAAGAAAGGAGGTGAAGCTGCTGCTTTCCACCCACCCTGGGCCACTTCCTTGTCCTACGGCCTCCTCCACTCCTCACCAGGAGGGTGCTGCCCACTGGCCACGTGGTCTCTTCCTCAGGAATCTGAGTCTGAGGACCTGCAGGGGCACAGAGGGCCACAATCCACTTGGTCAAGTCCATTCCCTCCTCCTGAGAGCCGTCAGTCCCCTGGCATGATCCCAGCCCCCTACTCCAGATGCAAACACATAAAGGGAAGCAGGATGGCCTGTACCTCTCTGCTTCCTGGGTGGCACTGTCAGACCGAGGCTGGAAAGCACCTGGGTGCTGCGTGTCACAGCCTCTGCCCACCTGGCACATCATCAACCACTCCTTAGAAGTCTCTCGGAGCATCCCTCTTGGGCTTACAGTCACCTGACAGCGTGGACGGGTCCTTCTGCCCTGTCACATCAGGCAGGGAAATTCAAACCTGCCAACACTGAGAGAACACGAATCACTGTTTCCAGAAGACTCTGAAACAGGAACACCCAGGTGGCTCAGTGGGTGAGCGTCTGCCTTCGGCTCAAGCTGGGATCCTGTGGTCCCACATCGGGCTCCCTGCGTGGAGCTTGCTTCTCCCTCTGCCTATGTCTCTGCCTCTCTCTCTGTGTCTCTCATTAATAAATAAATAAAATCGTAAAAAAAAAAAAAAAAAAAAAAAAAGACTTGGAAACAGCCTCCAGCATGAGTCCTCTGAGAGAACCTAAAAGTTTAAACAATGCTCTTCTCATCTCCCTCCTCCTTAACCACCGATCACCTTCTCCGGTCCTCCTCCCCCAAGGGCACAGGGATGTGTGTATATACATAAGACTCCCCTCCAGCCTTTTTTAAAAAATATTTTATTTATTTATTCATGATAGACATAGAGAGAGAGAGAGAAAGAGAGAGAGAGAGAGGCAGAGACAAAGGCAGAGGGAGAAGCAGGCTCCATGCCGGGAGCCCGATGCAGGACTTGATCCCAGGACTCCAGGATCAAGCCCTGGGCCAAAGGCCAGCGCCAAACCGCTGAGCCACCCAGGGATCCTCCCCTCCTGCCTTATCCTGCATTCAAAGCCCAGCTCAGGATGCTCCAGGAAAGAGAACAACTCAGCCAAGAGCCTGTAAGACCAATTTCATCTCCCCCCCTGTCATGTACATTTGCTAAGGCACACAAGGCTTGGGAACCTGGTCCTGAAGCCTCTGAGATTCCGGAAATGCTCTGGAAAGCTTGAAGCACGGGCTGCAGGGAAGGGGTGGCCTCTCCTAGGGTCCTAGGATATGCAGGAGCTGACCTCCCTCCTCTGATAGGCAGCGCACTTTCCTAAGAAGCTCAATTGCCATGAAACCCTCTGCCTTTACAACGTTCCACAAGTCTCACTGGCAGCCAAAAGGTAAATCACAAAGACGGGGGGGGGGGGGGCACACAGAAGAGGCACATCTGAGGGTCACATCTTCAGAAAGGGCCCGTGTCCCTGCGGCACAGACATGAAAGGAGCTTACACAAGCTGTGCTGTCAAGCAGCGGCCGGCCAGTAGACAGCAGAAGCCAACTTCTCACATGGCACCAAAGACACCAAAGCACTGTTCGTGTCTGGGGAAGTGGAAATCATTAGGTATCAGCGTTCTCCATCTTGGAATCATGCTCTTTCTGAGCTGAATGAGACTGCAGAGGTCACTAACGCTTCCCTCCCTCTTTGCAGTTGGTGGAGAGAGGGGTGCGGGGTTTGGTGACCTGCTCCAGGGCTCAGCTACTCAGCAGCAGAGCAGCACCAGGTGCCAGGCTGGCTGACCCTATGCCACTGCACTTGGCTGCCCAGAGATGCCCAATGGCTAGAGAGCAAACAGTATGTCTGTGATGTGCAACTCACGGTCTGCCTTTATGTATATTTATTTCATCATCCTCATAACTGCTTTGGGATGAACGCACACTCATTCCCATTTCACAGATGAGGAAGACCGAGTCTCAGAAAAGCCAAGTGGTTAGCTCAGGTCACAAGGTCACCATGCTGAATGAGAGGGGATGATGGACAACCAGCACCCAGACCCACAGGGTGTTATCCCTAGCCTGGTACTCTTTCCTCCTTGACGCTGGGGTGGAAATGGTCATGTGTGAGGACACAGTGACACTCTGGGTGACGAAGGCGATGGGGCCAGCTCCAGCATGCTCACACTGTACCGATCACGGCCTGCCACACTTCCTACCCATGCAGCTGAAAGCCAAAGGGTCCCGTCCAGCACGTGAGGTCATCACCAAGGCCATGCTCACCACACGGCGTGTGAGCAGGGGGAGGTGGACGTGTGGAAAGTGGCGTTCGTGGGACACTCAAACCCTCTGCATCACGGTGTCTGCTGTGGCCGAGCAGGTGGGCAGTTCCCTCAGGGGCCGTGTCCTTGCCAGGGGTGCTCTGCAGGGCTTGCTCCCTCACCTCCCTAGACTCATCTCACAAGTCCCCCAGTCCTGTCACATAGCAGACAGCCATACACTTCCTTTCGCCATTTGTTTCTCCTTGAAAACATTTCGAACCCATAGAAAGAACATGGTGCATACCCATCACCCTTCACCTATATTCCATAGTTGTTAACATTCTGCCACATTTGCTCCATTGCTGTGTGCATGTGTGTAAACATACAACCGACATGTCCTTTTGGTAGACATTCAAGTTAAGGAGAGACAGTATTTCCTAAGAATAGGAACATCATTCAAAAATTTCAACTGACACATTATCTAATGTATGATCCATATTCAAATTCCCCCCTTGTCCTAAAGATATCCTTTAAGATAAGCTCTTAAAAACGTCATAATACGGAGGGCCCATCAGGGAGCAGACATTGCACATCTGCTAGTCAAGAGCAGCTTAACCAGCATCTGAAGAGTGAATGAATGCACAAGTAAGTGAATGCTGCTGAGACAATGGGGCAGTTGGTGGGACCCTCACCCCGAAGGTGTTCTACACCTTTCTTCTGCATTAGGTCCCCCAACACATTCACACAAGATATGCTTCACTGTCTGTCCCTCCACAACCGTCCCTGGACTCACTTTCTCACCACCCGCCCCACGGGGGAGGGGTGCCACTCCTGAAGCCCCTGCCCTCGTGAGTTTCCATTATCCTCAGTACTGACTTTTCTTTCTCAAGGTATAGGGTTTTCCTTACTGCTCTTGGCTTATATGTTTTATACAAATACAGAGGGCTGAACGCGTGGCCTGGCTAGTGGAAAGCTCAAAGGACTAGCTTGAAAGTGCCTGCGGGGGGGCAGGGGGATGCTGGCTGCTGGAAGGAGGTGTGTTTTGGGTCACCAGTGGGGCTGTATGTCCTTGGGAGCCCACAGAAGCCTGTTCGCTCCGTAAAAGCCAACCGTGGCTATTATGATGCTATTACTGGCATGAGCTGTGGGATGCTCAAAACACAGGAAAAGTGTGCTCCGGGAGAGGGCAGGAGGAAGAACCCAAGAGAGACATAAAAAGGCAATAGGATTTAGAGAGCACTCTTAGGAGCGAGGAGGGGTGATGGATGGAGCGGAGGCGGGTGCAGGGAGGGGGGAGACATGAGAGTAGAAAGAATAAGCTAGACCTGGGGACAGGGTGGGAGGGATTCGCAACTGGAGACTGACAGGGGAAGGCTGGCTCAACGGGAGGCACACAGGCCAGAGACAGGAGGCCCAGGATGAGACTGGGGAAGACCAGGCTCGGGAAATCAGGATGTGCACCCTCCCCGGGTCCCAGGGCACACTGGCAAAGGCAAAGGGGCTTAATTAGAAACCAGCAGGGGCTTCCCCCCTTTCTCTTTTGTGAAGTCACGCCCTGTGGTGAGGGACCAAGAGGAAACCAAATCCCCTGGCTGCCCAACACCAGGGCCTCTTCCTGCCTTCTGTTCCCTGGTTAGTGCTCTGTGCTAATGGTTGCCTTGCCGCCGGCCTGACAACGGATGCTCCTGACCACTTCCCAGGATGACCACAATCTGGATCCCGTTTACCTAGCAACTCTTCCAGGCCCCATCACTGGAGCGGGAGCTGGTTACAGCCTCCACTGTGGATACTGACCATCTAATTTCCCAGTCTCCTAGGGGCTCTAAATCCAGCCCCCTCTGACCTGCCAGCAGGAGAGATGACCTCACATTTGTCCTGCTTATCACTGGTAATAACCATTAGGGACAATGGCAGGCGCTCACACCTGCTGCCCACTAGGCCAGCAGATCGGGTCTCCACAGGAGGCCAGAGATGCAAATCTCCTCCTCCTTTTCATCACAGCCTGCCTCCCAGGCCGTCCCAGGGGGACGGGACAGCCACCAGAGCCAGGAGGGATTCGGGAGAGAATGAAGGCCCAGGCGCAGAGCGTGCCTGCCCCCCAGCAAGTCAGCAAACACTGGTCCAGGCTTTGTAAGGTGTGGTCAGGCAGCCGCTGGGATGAAAGGCCACTTAGCCGCTGACCCCTGTGCTGGGGCCCAGGCGTGTGCACAGAGGCTCAGGCCGCCGGCCGCGGTGGTGCCGACTGGACGCTCTGGCCCACATCCCTGTGAGGAGTGCCTCGCTGCAGCTTGGCCATCTTCACGGCAGCCTTCGTCGTTGTCCCTGAACCGGTGCCCTGAACATCTGGGACTGAACCTGTGGCAGCACGGCCAGCTCCATCCTGCGTCCCGGGGTGCGCAGCCACCCGCCCTGCCCCCCTCCACGGATGAGGGCCCACGGGGGTCCCCGACTCCCCGCAGACTCCTCCCGAGGCGGAAGCCCCTCCCCCAGAGCCCGCAAGCCCAAGGCCCAGGCAGGCGACAGGCGCGGTGGCCCGGCCCCGCCCTCGCGTTCTTTTTGAGGCGAGCCAGCAGCCGGAGCCGCCAGCAGCAAGCCAGGCCCCAGCCCTGCTGTAAAGTATTAACTCATACTGAACACAGTTTGTCTCCGAGGACCCTCTTGGCCCTTCCGTCATCCTGTGCTGACATTTTAATCGTGCTTTTGTGGGAGCTGGCTGGCAGTTTGTCATCAGGAATGGCGCGGCGAGGGGCCAGAGCGGGTTGCTGGCTGGGGCTGCTGCTGAGGGAAGCAGCCCATTCTGACAGACTGAGCAATAATCTGAACTTACTGCGCCGAGCCTGTGGGACACCAGCCGGGCCGCTTTATCTTCTTCATTAAAGTGCGCTCAAAAAAAAAATCCATTTTCCTTTAAAGTCTCAGGAACAGATGGAGTAAAATTAATTGCGCCATTAAGTCCCGATAGACAATACCAGAGTGGTTTTCTTTCAACTGTGCATGTGTGTTACAAAGTGCTCTTCGTAAAAGGCAATTACTGCAACATTTGCCATAAAATAAAGGTTGCTTTAATGGGCAATAAACACAGGCTTCAAATTTTGTATGAAATGGGTCTCCAAAGGGCGCTGTTAGAGGCAGCTCAAAGGCACGACTGACTTTAGTGTTTCTGCTCGGGCTTCAGCTCAGCCAGTTCCGAGAACAATGATTCCCCACCCTTGGATATATTCTGATAGAATTATGTATGTGATGTTCACTCGCTGCATGGGCCTCTCCAGCCAGATTTTTCTGGTCAGCAAACGGCAGGCAGGCAGGCAGGCAGTGGAGGGGTGGGAGAGGGAGGGAGAGAAGGAGGGACGGCCAAGTTCACTAGGGTGTCCTGGGGCGGTGGTGCCCACCGATGGAGGAAGGAGCCAGTTAAAGCGACAGGCCTGGTTCAGGGGGTTGGAGAACACAATTTACTAGTTTCCTGTCTCATAGGTCTAGTGAGGATTTCCAGTTGATTCCTGGAAGTAGGGCTCAGTGAGAAATCTATATTTATGTATATTTAGAGCCCTTTAGGACAGAGATTTGGCAAAGGGGGAAAATAGGCTGTGCTTTACGACCGAGACGAAAATGATGATGAAGGTCTGTCAGCAAATTGATGACCAGGCGCTCCTGCCGGAGCCCAGCTTCCTGCTTATCTGAGGACAGCCGAGCAACACTGTTTACGGGGACCCAGAGAGCACGCTGTAATACAGATCTCTAGCAACACGAGTGGTGGGAACCGTCTCTTCTGAGCCCCTGCCCCTTTCCTTTGGAAACCCCACATATAAATTTTCCCCTTTCACAGATCCAAGCTGCTCAGAGATGGTTGGATGGGGGCAGGAACGCAAAGACCAGAAACTCATTTCAATCCACTATATTTCTGCATTTCAGTAATTACAAAGTTAGCGTGACATATAAATGATCCATTAATTGAAATATGGACTGCACCGACTCCAATATTTATGGTATAAATCCATATTTCATTAAACAAATCCAATAAGCAAATATATCAAGGAGAACATGAGAGCAGTTTTATTTAAGTATGAGCTCAGGAGCTCAAAGGACCATTTTCTGGCCAAAATATAGAACTGCAGCTTAAAAAAACCTAGCCAACCAGCCAACAAACCAAAAAGTCAACCAGCTGACCAACCAAACAAAAGAACCCTTAGTGGACTTGGAATTCAGGAGGGCTGGTAAGACAGAGAAGCTCATGGTGATGACAGTCAGCTTCCAATGAATCCAGGGTCGGCCATGTGGTCAGGGGGCCATAGGAGCCCCAGCGGCCACCAACTGCCATGGCATGAGTGGTGCTGGTATCTGCTCAGGCTGCTGAGGGGGTGTCAAGAGGCCACATGGTACGCTTGGGCTGCTTTGACCAGGGCAGGGCAGGCTGTTAGCTGTGTTTTAAAATACGGTTTGGGTTGCGTGGACCAGCCAGCCAGCCAGCCAGCCACCCAATCTCTTCTTTGTAGCAGGGAGTTTCCAATGTTAAGTTGGCATCTGCAGAGAGGTGAGGTCTCTGGAAGCACAGCAAACCTGACTGCTTACCTCATGACAGATCTGAACCTGCCCTGGCAACCTCCACTCTTAGCTAAACTCATCCTCTGTTTGCTACCCCACAGGCACTTCCCTGCACCCAAATGGAATCTCCACCAGCCTCCCAACACCTGTTTTCTCTGAGACAATGGAAGATACCACCATCTACCCAGCTGCCCTGCTCAAATCAGAGCATTGGTCCCGACTCCTCCTGCTCCTTCATCCCTGCTCCCATCCTGAAGACCCACCTCCTGTTCTCCACCTTCTCTACCAGGTCTCAGTTCAACTCCAATCATCTCAGCTGGATGTTCTAGCATCCTGAGCAGTCTCCTTGCTCCAGACTGGACCCCCCACCACAGTCATTTCCAGCTCTCCGCACTGGGACTTATCTCTCTGGCAACACAGCTAAAGGCACCAAGGAGGTCAGAATCATTGGTAAATATGGAACCCATCAAGTGCCCACCTCAGGAAAACGCTGAGGAAAATAGAAACAAGCCAGCACCCCAAGTACACCTGCTCCTTCTGCGGCAAAACTGAGATGAAAAGATGTGCTATGGGCATGTGGTTCCTGCATGGAAACGGTAGCTGCTGGTGCCCGGACTCACAACACCACTTCTGGGGTCATAGTAATATCTGCCATTAGGAGACAGAAGGAATAGAAAGACCAGTAGAAGCTCCACCATTTGAAAGATCATTAGCCTAAAAAATAAGCGGGCTAATTTATGTAACTTTTTTTTAAATGAACATTTTCATATACTACTTTGCCCAGGAAAGTTCTGGTTATTGGATTTTGCAGGGAGGTGAGGGAGGTGGTAGATAAATATTACATAATACACCCCTTCACTCTGCAAGTGTCCCTGTGTGGATGGTATGTTAAGATCCTAGTTGAAACTTCTAGCAAGAAGTTCAAGAACTTCTTCAAGAATTCCTGCTAATTTCAGGAAAACTCTAAAGCTGGGAAGCCTCATATCTAGGTTCTGCTCCAAGCTTCTATAATCTGGGGGGCCTTATATAATACAAAATACAAAATACAAAATTATTAGGAAGATTTATCTTTGAGTTAAAGGTAAAATTTGCCTTAAAATGAAATTTGCTGATCTGCAAAAAAGAACAAAACCCAGCAACACCCAACTCGCGGCCATGTGAAGACACTGCTGGAGCCCAGGCAGGGGCCCACGGGGGGGCCCTACAGTAAGCTTCACCTTCTGAGAACCCGCCCCATCTGCAATGCAAGCATGTTGGCTGTGATCTGGCCTTGTCCTAACTCCTTGGGCTCCTCCTGACAGAGTCCCGCCCACCCAGTGTGCCTCCCCACACCCTTGCTCTGTGCTTCAGCCACAACCACCACATACAATGAGAACAGTGTACTACCTTCTCTCACCCTCCACGTCTGGGCACACACTCTTTCTTCAACAACTAGGGGAATGATGGGGGAAAGTGCATCCAGGCAAATATCTAGGTGACCATTAGAACTCAATCTTCTTCTCTTCTCTTCCAGGAAGGCTCTTCCAGGGGCTTAAGGCAGGAGGCAGTACCTTCCTTTGAAGCTCCCATGACATCCTGACCACTTTTTTCCCCAGCCTTGATTGCACAACACAGAAATTAACTCTCTCCCCCTCCCTTCAGTGAGTACAGGGTAGGTGCTAAATACATGTCTAATGAATGAATAAGCGAATGTGAGATCAAAGCATCCCTTTTTTTCCAGTGCCATGTGGGATCCCTGCTAAGGCTACATACTTAAGTTGGACACTGGGCTTGGAATGGGCGGGGAAGTGATAGGAACTAGAGCCAAGCCCACACCAGGGAATTCCAACTCTGCTCTCTCTGAACCAGGGAAGTTACCAAACTAGAGCAAATTGTGAGTTAATGTTGGCAGGGGTGGGATAATGAGGTGGTACTGATTCATATCCGCAGACTAGGTCAGTAGTTCTCAACTATGTTTGCACATTAACAACATCTGAAGTATTATAAAAATGTATCTCACTGCCTGGGGCTGAGACCCAGAGAGGACTTTTTTTTAATGTGGTGGGAATCTGTCACCAGTACTTTTAAGAAGCTCTCTAGATGATTCTAGAGTTGAAAAACAATAACCTACCCAAGCCCATGTTTATCTGAAACTGCCATTTAAGATATTTCTACCCACATGTGGATATGGTCATGATTACCAACCTATCTGTAGCCATGACTGCACATGGTCTGTTTCTGTCATCTTCTCATGGTGAAGGAGCACCTGTTGTTAAATGTCTATGTAGAGGGACATGACCACCCGGCACTTCCCTACCACCTCACTGGTTTGGTCAACAAATGCTTCATGAGTGCTTGATACAAACCATTCACTGGAAATACACAAAAGTAAGACTTAGCCCTTCTCCAGATTGGGACTTTCTGAAAGCAAGACTGAACCACAATGAATCCACTACAAGAAGAAACATTCTACCAGCAGTTCAGCAACTAGCTCTGGGTCACAAAGCCATACTCCTGGAGGAGGACCTACCTGTGCTACCAGTTGAAGCTACATGAAGGCTCCATAATTGCCAAAGCCTGACTTCAAAACCAGGTGCCACTCGGGCCATCTGGACACGAGGCCGGTGGGAGAAATCCTGAGGCTTACAGTTTGAGGACTGCTGGGAGAAGTTTGTGGACCACAAGTGCACGCCTTTCCAGCCCTGGTACAAGCTGAAGCAGTACAGTGAAAGCATAGGCCATCGGCTCCATAGGATCCTCCAGCCCCTGAACAGTTTAGAGAATGACTTCGGAAATTTGAGACTTTAATAACCATCAGGCCCCCCCACCCCGTTCCTGAAGCATCTCAACGTTTCATAAACTGCTGCCTCTGAGGAGCAGGTTGTGAGCTCTGCAGGCACATCTGACCCTCTCCTTTCTTCCTTCATTTTTTTGTTTCCTTTTACAAGTGGGTATATATTTTTATAATTGAGAAAATAAGGAGAGTGTGTAAGTCTGTAAAAAAAAAAAAGACTTAGCCCTTATTCTCAAGGAGTTTACAATATTTTAAGTCAAATCACAATAAAGGCTGATAAAAAAAACATTTGCAAGCCTCTAGCTAATCAAGTGCCATATCAGTGCTAGTGATGAGTGTTTATGTAACAAGGTCCCTCCCCAGCAGAGCCGTCACCGTCAAGTATTCTGCAAATCCCAATATGCTGGATTCTTGAAGGAAACAGCAACTCTGACAGCTTTAAGTCGGGGAACAACTCTAAAGTCAAACTGTGGAATCACTCACTCATTTCTTCTATTTATTAAAATAAAACGTATCATACGCTGATTACACGCAATCCATGATGGCAGATTCCAGACACACGGGGGTACAGAAGACTGAGACATAGTAGAAAAGAGACTGTAACTCATTATGCATCGAGGTCCTCAACTGCCACAGGGTCCTAGGATGTGAAAGATGCTTGTGTGTCAAGGACCTCAGAGACCTCTGTCCCAAGAACACGGGAGGCAATGTGCTCAGCCCCAGCAGTAAACCCAGTTGCTAACTTAGAAGGGGAGTGTCAGGAACAGTCTTGAAAGGAGGCTGGTGAGCATGGGAGAGCTCAGGCCTATCCTCCCCCATCGGACAAAATTCTCTCTCGCTGGCACAGAAATATAACCTGTAGGGACCTACATGGTGTCATGTGCAGATGGAGTTTAATGAATGTGGTGATGATAATGATGATAATTATTCAAATTCTTTCCTATTTCTACACCCCAGGGAGGCTGGTGCTGCTTTTTGTCATCAGACTAAATTTGAGAGGTGACCCTCTTCCCTAAGTTTTTTTCTATAACCTTTCCTTATGCATGGTGCAGGGTTTCTCTGCCTTTGCATCACCCCAATCAGCTTATCTTCAGCAGTGTGCAGGGTCCCTGGGCCTTCCCGACATTGATGCCGGGGGCAGAGGCTGGGGCTTACACGAGGAATATCTTAAAACAGGGAGAGATAATGAAGAGTTTGTATTTATGTGTTATACTTTGCCTCTTTCAGAAAAGAATTTAAGGAGAATTAATGTAACATAAACAGATACACATAATATAGTTAGTCAAGTTGAAGTAGAAAATCAAATACCTGATGAAGGAAGAGAAAGCAAGAGATACAATCATGAAGGCTAATACAGTCAGTATGACCAAGTGCTGTATTTAACTCTGGTGTTTCCAGGAGACGAGGAAAGAGAGAAAGAAGGGGTCATGTAAACGGCCGTCTCCAACAAAGAAGGCTTTACAGTTCTCGTGGACAGACACATTAACGTCCCGAGGATTACCCAATGCTCTGCACAAATGGTCCACATCTTTGGTTATGAATGACTTTCATAGTATATGCAGTTATCTTCATGCTGATTTTTTTCTGTTATTAATAAACCCAAGGCATAAACATTGAAGTATGAGCTATCAAAGATAACTCAGTTGAGGAAGATAAGCTAATGATCTTCAAGTATGTGGTTTCCTGGTGATCTAACTGAAGAAAAGGACAGAGCGGGCATTACCTGGGGTAGGGAGTGAGCATCCTTTGGCTGCTCTTCAGTGAACAGTCATCTTTCTTCCCCAACTTCTGGGAAGAGCTGAGAGCAATAGTATGAGAAGTCACTGTGAGGCACTGGGCATCCCTGATGGTGCTCAAAGCTGAACCCTCAGAGTCTGGATGCCCAGGTGGCTGCCATTCTGATCAGAGACAAAGCTCAGAGGCCTTGCTGGATTGAAGGCGATCCTTCTCCATGGTGATGAGTCACTGGAGAACCATCAGGGAAGCCAAGCTGTCCCTCGGAGAGTGGCTTTGGATCCACTGACACCCTACACAAGTGATGTGTTGAGATTCTAGAGCACTACTGTCTGACAGACTTCTCTGTGATGGTGAAAATATTCTGTCTGTGTTGTCCAATGCATTAGCCACGTGTGGTTATCAAGTTCTTAAAACATGTCTCACTGAGGACCTGACATTTAGATTTTATTTAATGCCAATAATTCAAATGTAAATTTAAAAAGCCACACACGGTTAGTGGCTCCTGTAACGGACAGCGCAACCCTCAAGATCTACATCTGGGGGCTGAGCAAAGGCATCTCTGCTTTGCAAAGTTTCCTAACAGGCGTTCCTAATAACCTACCCTGGCTGTAGATAAACCTCAGTGATGCTCTTGAGGGCCTTCCAGAGAAAGTCAGAGTCCAAAGACTCCTCCCAGGGATTTGAATAAACTGGTCTGCTAAATGAAACTATTTAGTATTGACCAAACAAATTTTGGAGAATGTTAGCCAAACACAACATTTGAGGTTTTGACAAATCTGGGGTTGGGCCAGCCTGGTGTTGGGTAACTACAAGGCTCAAATGCTTCCCCAACCCATTCCTAATTCCCATATAATCCATGGTCATAAAACACCGTCAAGCACACAAGCAGCCACTCTCTTCCTAATTGCCATGGCAGGAGGGCATGCAGAGAGTTCATCTGAATGTGGTAATTAACTCCCACCTTAATGGTCTAGAATAAAACACATCTCTGTTTTCAACACTTGCGATTAAGATCTGACATGTCTGGATATCATTTTGCCCTACCCCTAACTCTTGCAGTGGTAATAAAACACAGCCTGCACAAGAGTATCAATGGTCAACGATTCTCTTTAAGTCTGGCCCTTAGCTGACTCCAGTCCACAAAGAAAAAGGCCAATGCATGAAAGCTGCCAAGAGTTCTGGATCTATTTTTCCATAAGTCGAAAAGATCACAACTGTTACATAAAATGTTTAGAAACATGAGTTAAGTTTTGTCATAACGTATTAAAGCTGATTTCAGAAAAAAAAATTACAAACTCTTTTCTATAGTCTTATGTAGAATAACAAATGTGACTTTGGATTACTGAAGAACGTTCTTGGCAAGAGCGAATATGAGATTATGGACCAGAGGCCTGGTGATATGACTGGAGGGAGTTCTGATTCCATGGAAGTAGGGAGTGAGCAGGAGGGGCAGCATGACGGAGGCCTGAGCCATAACCACGGGGCTGATGAGCTCTGGAAGCTGGCTGAACACCACGTTCTACTCAGCAAGAACGAGCTGCCTGAGGAGCTACCAGAGCATGAGCCTTACAAATGCCAGGTTCAGCTGGCAGCATGGGCTGAGACTTCAGGGATGGAGGACCAGGGCAGACCCTTGAGGTAAGAGGGGACATAGGTCAAAGTTTCATAAGAACTTGGGGGCAAGGGTTTTGTGAAAGACCACAGAGAAACGCGGTGGCCTGGCCACCTCAGCTCTAAGGTTAGCCTGAGACACCTGGCCTACACTTGTCTTTCTTTCTTTATCAATCAAGTTTGATTAACATACCGTGTTATATTAGCTTCAAGTGTACCATATACTGATTCCACAACTCGTCTTTATTTTATTTATTTTAAAGATTTTATTTATTTATTCATGAGAGACACACAGAGAGAGAGAGAGAGAGGCAGAGACACAGGCAGAGGCAGGGAGCCCGACGTGGGACTCGATCCCAGGACCCCAGGATCAATCACGCCCTGAGCCGAAGGCAGGCGCTCAACCACTAAGCCACCCAGGCACCCCCAGAACTAGTCTTTAAAAGGTCTACACTGAAGTCAGCCTGATAACCCACTGCATTCCTTGGCACTTAGCGAGTCTCTGAATTGGCCCACTGTGTGGCCACATTTTGTGCCAGGCTTTCCTCCTTAATCTTTGCTTTCTCTCCAATCCACTTCTGACATGCACATCTGTCTAAAAAGAACTGGAGCTAAAAAGTTTGGCAGAGCTGAGTTTTTCTGGCTAATACCACATGAGGAGCAGTCCCGCTACCCCCTCCTTCCCCTGCCCCACATCTGAAAAACAAATCTGACAAAAGGTGGAAAACACAGAAAAATTGGTACAAAGTTGTCCTTTGGTTTACACTTTGAGTCAACCCAGAAACGCCTGCAAGCGAGAAGGAAATCGCTGGGAACAGTTTGGAAGGAACTGGGCCCAGTACACTGAGAAGGTTTAGAAATGGTGCAGGTGGCAAGGGTCCCTCCATATGAGGATCATTTTGCAGCCACCGTGGGGCCACTCGATGAAGCTATGGGAGAAATATATGGAGAGCACCCAGTGCATTCAGCTAGAGGGGGTAATCTGGAGCCTGGGAAGGCAGGAGAAGGAGGCCAGCCAGGCTTGGCAGGGGACCCATCCCTGCACAGGCCGCACTTGGCAGTGACACCCAAATCTTCATGTGCCCTTGGTCATCTCGGGAAAGGGGAGGGAAGGAGAAGTGTATGCAGATGGCAACTGTCCCCTTGTCTTCCCAGATTCCATAAGATGCTGCTCTGTGCTCCCCCTTCTTGAGTCACAGCCACCACTGCTCGGTCACCAAACCTCTTCCATGTGTCACCGCCATTCACAGCACAGTCTGCTCAGTTGCTGGGCTGGCCTTCCAGTTATGCCGCTTTCCTGCAACCTCACTTCTGATCACCCTCCTCTAACACCTCCCCCGCCCCCGGCCCCTCCTCTCTTGTCTCCCTTCCCACCCCTCTGTGTAGTCCCAGAATCAACGGGTAGCAAAAACCAAAAACACAACAAAGAGGCTGTGAGACGGTGCCAGCAAGTGGTGAGTGAGCGAGTGAGGGGAGCAGGCCCAGTGGAGCTCTTCTCCCTAAAGGAAAATTAAAGACAGATGCACTATCAACTAACTTGCTCTAAGTTCTGCCTAGGGCCTCGATGAAATAAATAAAAGGAATGGAAAAATCCCAGTGAAATCCCAGCCCAGACAGCACCAGGCCCCCGAGGGCATGGACAGCCGGGGTTCAGAACAGTTCTGTGGGAAGCGCTGGCGTGGCCGCACCCCTCAGCCTCAGGGCCCAGACCAGCTTCTTCGCTGCCCCCTCTCGTCTGCACACACAGGGACCGCACGGATGCATGTGCGCTCACAAAGGTGTCCTGGAGGGCAGCGACCCCTGGAATCGGTGCTCAGGGCAGGGTACATGAGCTGGGGAAAGGATGTCTCACTTCATAGAGGAGCCGTGAGCCGAGCTTCCTACATCAGGAAGTAAACAGGATATCATGATGTTTCTCAGCCACATTCTGACTGGCTCCTGAACAATGTAAATGTTTGCCATACAGGATTCCACCTGCCCCAAATTCCAGCTACGTGCGATTTCTCAGGAGTGTGACTCTTCCGTAAATGCAGGCACACCAACGCTGTGCTCAGAAGATGACAGAGTGTACAAAGAAAACTGGCCTTCCGGCCCCTGGCCTCAAGGCACTCCCAGGGTAAGGGACGGGGCGACAGGGACGCGCACCAGCCGGGCGGGACCCCGCACCCCTGCAAGGGCTGTGGTGAGGCTGCCAGGGCCCTGAGCACCTCTCAGTGGCAGTGCTGTGGTAGGCCCCTGCCACTGGCTTCGGCTGAGACCCAACCACCCCACGGTGAGCCCACGGTCCCAGAAGGCACTAAGGAGGTTCCTCCCTTAGTAAGTGGCTCAGAGGAAAGGGAACGGGTGACAGGGATCAAAGGGAGGATATGTCACATGGACACACGTGAGTCCTGTTCTACACTGTGAGGGGTCGCATCCTCCGGCACGGCTGTACCCTAACTTTGCTGCTGCCATGGCTCAAATTCCTTAAGGGCCAACTGGCAGCCAGGACAAACCTCTGAAAAAACAAAATGCCAGGGTTACACAATGTATTTGTTTCCCCACTTGGCTGGATTTTTTTTTTTTTTTTTACCTCAACCAGTCCTTCTAATTATTTTAGAAAGAAGATAGGAAATCAAAAGATGTGGTTCTAAACACAGCTCTGTCTTCCCCATCCTGGGGTGGGCTTGTCTCCTGTGAGATAATAAGCATGAAGTATATGGCAGGCCGCACGCACTCCCCAGACAATGGCCAGGGACAAAAAGGAAACAGCCAGAACACAGGAGGCTGGCAACCCGCTGTCAGCAAAGGGTTAAAGCCCACAGCCCCCTCCAGCGCCCTGCCTGCCTTTCCATAAAGAATACAAAGCTCAGTGGGGCAGGGAGGAAACTCCCACAGGGTCCCTATTAAAACAGATCAAGTCACACATGTCGATACCCCCATTTCATAGATGCTATAATTTGTCTGACAGGAGTGAATCCTGCTGATCCAAGTCAAGGCAAGGGAAAAAAAAAAAAAAAAAAAAGGTCTGCTAGAAAGGGAGCCCCAGAGAGAGCCTGGTGGTTTTCTGTATCTGGCCTTTATGAGAAAGCCTCAGGCCCACCTGCTCCGCAAGTGCTTTGAAAACAGGGTGTGTCCCAAGTAGAACACTGTCCGCAGGCGCGCACACACACACACACACACACACACGCACATACACACACATACACGCACACGCACACACGCACAGTATATTGTTCTGATCTAACTGTGAGATGTTAAAAAAGGTACAATAAAGCTTTTTCCTTTCCCAGCGGAGAACAGGATCAAACCCAGCTCACCCTCCGGTAATCCTGATAAATGCAGTGCCAATGTTCTAACAAAGTGCAGGGCTGCTGTTAGCCTGCCTTTCTCTCACTCCTGTTCTTCTTTTGTGTTTGTCTTTCTTTCTTGCTCTTTCTCTCCCGTCTTTACCTCTTTCTCCCTGTCTCTGGCCCTTGCCAAAGGCATTAAAAAAGAGATAAGAACCACTCCACCTCGCGTGGGGGCATACTAATCCACTGGCCCCACTCTGCTGGGAAAGCAGGTTTTGAACAAGGCCCCTGGCACAAATGAGATGAGCTTAGTGATCGCAGTGTAATTCTTAATAGGGCACAGCGTGCTCTGCGGATGTGAAATACACAATATGGAAAACGGAGTCCTTTTTGGAACTGGGTTTTCCTCTTGGTTAATGGGAAATGAAGGCACAAGCTGAGATACTAAGTAGAACCCAGGAGGCTGACCCCTCTGGGGAGACACTGCTGGGCCACCTCTGTCGTGCCTCAGGCAGCCAGAGTCACGGAAAGTTGAAAGGACATTAGGGGCTGTCAGGGTCCCCTGAGGTCTGCCCAGCCTCCTTGTATGGCCCCAGCAGAGGTAAAGGCACCTGCCTGAAGAGGCAGCAAAAATCCAGGGCAACCACCTGGCTTCTCTTGAGGTTTCCTGGCCCCAGTCACCCCTAGCCTAGACAAGGAATGCCCCCATCTTTCGACCAGTAGGAAGCCACGGTGCCTGGTAAAGGAGCACACTGGTAGGCCTTAAAAGGCTGGTCTAAGAGGGAGGAAAGGATGCAAACTTGTTTCTGTCAGAGCTTCCTTGGAAGGCTTTTCTCAGATGTTAAGTGGGCTTCCTTTAGCCTATGTTTGGTTCCCCATTCACTAGGTTAAGTTGTTACCGGGAAGAAATTTTCTGGAGATCTAAAGCAGAAAGACAATCACCTTATGTGGAGATATTGGACAAAAGTTACTGACTATATTGAGGAAAATCCCTTCTGTTACGTGTAATCGTTCAATTTCTCTTGGGGAGTGGGGTGGTGCACAGAGACAGAAAGCAAGGAGGAGGATGGAAATTTCAGCAAAGGCAGATTTCACAAAACTGTGATGCCCAGAACTTCACAAAGTTCTAGGAACTTATGGGTGAGTAATTGAACTTTTCCTACTCTCCCCTTCATGGAGTTTCTCAGGAATCCCCCACAAATATCTTTCATTCCCCCTAAGAGAAATAAGCCCAGCAGAGGTGCAGACCCCAATGGTCCTGGCATGCCCCTCCCCTGTAGCAGCTGTACGATGGCCATGGCCATGGAGCTCCAAGCCCTGTTCTGGCCGGCTGGCAAGCAGCATATAGAGCTGGTGTGGGACCCTTGGCACCCCGGCTCAACGCCCAGATAGGGGCTAAATGCTCACTCTCCCATCCTCCTTGCCACTCTCTGGCCAGCAACAGAGATCCAACAGAAGTCGGCAGGGTGGCTCCCACTGTCATAATAAAAAGGATAAGGAGGACACTTCTTTTGCTTGAACACAGATGTGATGCCAGGAGCTGCAACAGCCATCACGTGGCTGTGAGGGTTAGGCCAAGAAAGTCTCAAAGGTGCTGGTCCCTACCGCTGAGCCACCGAACCGCCGACAGCCACCACCCACCTGTACCTTTCTTACAACCTCATGAGCAAAGAACACCTGTAATTATTTCCCACGCTGCTGGCCAAGCTCTCTATTACTTGCCTCTGAAAGCACTCCTCAGTGATACAAAGCCCAAGACTACTGGCTGGATCCTTTTTCTCTCTCTGTTCACCTCTCTGGTCTCTAAGGAGGAAGTGTCCTCTTTCTGCTAATGAAAATTCTTCTCTGCTCTTGACCCTCCCTTAAGATCTCTTCTGGGACCCTGCTCCATCAATAATCCCAAATTCCCTCTGCAATAATTCCTACTGCTCAAGTTCCTCCAATCTTAAGATTTTCATTTTATACTGTATTTTCAGGAAAATATCTAGGATTTGGAAAGCACATTTACTTGGAGGACATGTCGTTTTAAGCCTTGACTACTTCATGTGCTTTTTCCTATGGCAACTATGTGCTGCATACATATAGTGGGCAGGGCACCCTGTCAAGACACCGCAGATGTGGCCACATATAAAAATAGACATTAAAAAAAAATAGACATGACCTTGCCCTTGTGGAGCTTCGAGTCATCAGATCATCCCACTATAAATGCAAAATTCGAGCTGTGCACAGCAGGGCATATGGTGTCAGCTGTTAGAGCCAAACGGTACTCCCTGACAGGTCGTGGTTAACAGCATCCTCTTCAGGCCGGCACTCAGGTTCAGATCCTGGGTCCTCTGTGAGGCAGCTACATGATGCTCAGAAAGCTCTGGGGCCAGTGCCCTCACCTGCTAAATAGGGCCCATACCACCGTCCCTGCACCGCCACCAGCATGACATGCCACCGTGTCTGGAGTTCAGCACAGTGCCTAGCATGGAGAACGTGCCCTCTAAAGCTCAGTGATCATCGCTATTGTTGTTTGCACCACTACTCTGTGGGCTCAGATTAATGGAACGGGGGACATTTGAAGGAAGGGTACAAAAGCCATTACATTCAGGTCTTTACAGCTTTTTCTTTCTGGAGAAATTCCTCCATTAAATGCCTTCTGGTAAAATAAAACTTTGTAGCAGAATGCACTTCCCTTTGGCCTCGTCTCCAGTCTTTTTATCAGGACAACTATATGCCTGGTAACAGCCCAGTCGGCCTCTACCTATGTCAACTGGGAGCTACACACATGGTGTCTGGATGGCGCCAAAGCAGAATAAATGCTTGTCATATGTTCTTCCTAGAAAAGCCATAGACTTTGCAGGGCATATTTTCTATGGGCTGGGTGGCAAAATCCTAAGCCTGAGAAATCCCTAAACATTCTGAGAAAACTGTAGACTGCTCACAACCCTAAGTCAGGGCACTGACTGAAGGAATAATTTCTCTGAGGACCCTATTCCCTTTCCCTTGCTAGAAGATGTGGCTCAAATGAGAGAATTGTTTCTTTTTAATTTTTTTCCCCATCCATCCCTCACCCACCTCCCCTCTGGCAACCATCACTCTCTTTCTCTGTATTGGAATCTATTTGTTTATTTTTTAGATTCCACACACATAAGTGGAATCATATGGTTCTCATCCTTTTCTACCTGACTTATTTCACTTAGAATGATACCCTCTAGGTCCCTCCATGTTGTCACAAATGGAAAGATCTCATTCCTTCTTAACAACTGAGTAATATTCCATGGTATACATATCTACATCTTCTTTATCCCTTCATCTATGGATGGACACTTGGGCTGCTTCTAGAATTTGGCTGTTTTAAATAATGCTGCAGTCAACATGGGGAGGCATATACTTTTTTGAATTAGTGTTTTTGTTTCCTTTGGGTAAATACCCAGTAGTGAAACTACTGGATCATACGGTAATTCTCGTTTCAGTTTGTTGAGGAAACTCCATACTGTTTTCCACAGTTTGCATTCCCACCCATAGTATGAGGATTCACTTTTCTTTATATCTTCATCAACACTTGTTATTTGTCTTTTTGATCCTAATCATTCTGACAGATGTGAGGTATCTTCTTATAGTTTTGATCTGTATTTCCCTGATTATGAGTGATGTTGAACATCTTCTCGTGTGTCTGTTTGTCATCTGTAAGTCTTCTTTGGAGAAATATCTATTCAGGTTTTCTGCCCATTTTAAAAACAGATTGTTTCTTTTTGTCCCCCTCCCCCACCCTCAGCCAGATTATTTCTTTGGTCTTACGTTGTATACATTCTTTATATATTTTGGATCTTAACCCCTTATCAGATATATCATTTGCAAATATCTTCTCCCATTCCATAGGTTGCCTTTTCATTTTGTTGACACTTTCTTGTGCTGTACAAATGCTTTTTATTTTGGTGCAGTCCCAAAAGATTATTTTTGCTTTTGTTTTGCTTGCCTCAAGAGGCATATCCCTAAATATCCCATTAGGGTGATGTCTAAGAGATTATTGCCTATATTTTCTTTTAGGAATTTTATGGTTTCAAGTCTCACATTTAGGTCCTTAATCCATTTTGAGTTTATTTTCTTTTTTTTTTTAATTTTTTTAAAATTATTTATTTATGATAGTCATAGAGAGAGAGAGAGAGGCAGAGACATAGGCAGAGGGAGAAGTGGGCTCCACGCACTGGGAGCCCGACATGGGATTCGATCCCGGGTCTCCAGGATCGCGCCCTGGGCCAAAGGCAGGCGCCAAACCGCTGCGCCACCCAGGGATCCCTTGAGTTTATTTTCGAGCCTGGTTTAAGAAAGTGGTCCAGTTTTCCCAGCACCAACTGAAAAGACAGTCCTTTTCCTATTGTATATTCTTGCCATCTCTGTTATAGATTAATGGATTATGTAAGCCTGGGTTTATTTCTGGATTCTCTATCATGTTCCATTGATTTATATGTCTATCTTTGTGCCAGTACCATACTGTTTTGATTAGTATAGCTTTGTGGTCTATCCTGAATCTGGGATTATGATACCTCCAGCTTTGTTCTTCTTTTTCAAGACGGTTTTGCCTTTTTGAGGTCTTTTGTGGTTCCATTAAGTTTTAGAATTATTTGTTCTAGTCCCATGAAAAATGTTCTTGGTATTTTGATACGTATTGCAGTGAATCTGTAGATTGCTTTGGGTAGCATGGACATTTTAGCAATACTAATTCTTCCAATCCATGAGCGTGGTATATCTTCCCATTCATTTGCGTCATCTTCAGTTTCTTACATCAATGTCATACAGTTTTTAGAATGAGTTTATTCCTAACTTTTTTTATTCTGCTTGATACAATTTTAAATGAAAATTGTTTTCTTGATTTCTCTGTTACTTTATTATTAGTGTATAGAAACACAACAGATTTCTGTATTCTAATTTTGTATCATGCAACTCTACAGAATTTATTAGTTCTAACTTAGATTTCTTCAGGTAGTCTTTAGGGTTTTTGATATATAGTATCATGTTATCTGCAAATAGTGAAAGTTTCATTTCTTCCTTACCAGTTTGGATGCCTTTCATTTCTTTCTCTTATCTGACTGCTGCAGCTAGGACTTCCAGTAACATGTGAAATAAAAGTGGTGAGAGTGGACATTCTTGTCTTGTTTCTGCTCTTAGAGGAAAATCTCTCACTGAGCATGATGTCAGCTGTGGGTTTTTCATATATGATCTTTATTATGTAGAGGTATGTTCCCTTTAAACCCATTTTGCTGAGAGTTTTTATCATGAATGGATGTTGTACACTGTGTCAAATGCTTTCTCAGCATCTATTAAAATGATCATATGGTTTTTATCCTTTCTCCTGTTAATGTGATGTAGCATATTGATTGATTTGTGGATATTGAACCACCTTGCATCTGTGGAATAAATCCCACTTGATTGTGGTGAACGAACTTTTTAATATACTGTTAAATTTTGTTTGCTTGTATTTTGTCAAGGATTTTTGCATCAAATATGTTCATCAGAGTTACTGGCTATGGTTTTCTTTTTTTTGGTGGTGTATTTATCATGTTTTGGTATCAAGGTAAAGCTGGCCCCACAGAATTAATTTGGAAGTTTTCCTTCCTCTCTCATTTTTTGGAATAGTTTGAGAAGAAAGGGTATTCTTTTCCTTAAATGTTTGGCAGAATTTTCCTGTGAATCCATCTGGTCCTGGACAAATTTTGTTTGCTTGGAGTTTCTGGATTACCAATTCACTTTTGTTACTAGTAATCTGTCTGTTCAAGCAGTAATTCTTACTTCAACAATGACTATGCTGGGAAGGTAGGCTTGTGCAGGAAACCCATTAAGTTTGGGATCCAGAGGGGTTTAGGCCGTTCATTTTTTCCCTCCAGGCGTTTTCTAACATGTATATACACATGCAAGATTCTCAGTGTCTCTCCTACCCCACCCTTCCTTACCCCTGCCACCTGCTACCCACCCTCCTTCCAAGTACACACTGCTTTCCAACTATAGGAAACCGAACCCACAGAATTTTTCTTTGTGCCACTGACCTAGAGTCTGGGAAAACAGAAAGACAAAGAGGGGGCATGGTCCCATATTAACCCCCAATATAGCTGGCCTGCCAGTTGTTCTTCCGACAGCAGTCATGTTTTTTATTTCTAGGGAGTGACAATGGCTGCCTGGAAAGTCTCGGGCAGATGAGATGTGATGTCTCAGCCAGTGTCCAGTCTGGAAGGCAGTGCGCAATCTTTGTGATCCAGAGCTGGGTGGCCTGGGGCGCTGGGGCAGGTTGGCCCTGCTGCCGGCTGGCCTCTGGGCCCCTGCCAGGCTGCCGGCCTGCCAGGGGAAGTGAATGTGCTCAGCACGAGAGTGCCAGCTGGCTGGGCTTTCTCCCCAGGGGGGAGGCTGTAAGCACAGATTACTAGTGACTTTGTTCAGTTCTGCTGCGTGCTCCCCGAGGAGAGGAACATCACAGCCCAGCATCAGTACTAATAAGCCCTGATGCACCAGACCCAGGCTAAGAATAAAGCAAGGGGAGTGCAGCAGAGAGCAGGACAAAGGCCACATGTTCGAAGCCAACAACTGGCTCAGAACCTGATAAGGAAGTGCTCTCTGCAGAATATTCCAATCCCTGCAGCTTGAGGAATAATTTAATCATTTCCCACTCTTTGCTGTCCACACCACACAGAAACCCCCATGCCTCCACTTCACCCTATTACAGGAGCCCCTGGGGTCCACTAAATTACAGAAGAGAAACTAAAACTTTCCTTTGCTTCATTTCAAGGGCCTGTGACTGTGAAGTCACGTGAGTTGTCACAGCCAAGGAGTTGTCATGGAGACGGTGGTGGTGGCATAACTGGGGTTGGTCGCTGCTTCCATATGAAAAAAAAAAGTTAATTTGAATTTTTATGTATAAGACCAGTTCATTAGACAGGGAAATTAAATTGATAATTTCTTATTTTTTTTCCTCCCAGAGGACTTTCCGAAGAGAGCCGAAGACAAGCTTCTGCAGAAGTTTGGTGGGATTTCGGGACTGGAACCATCAACTGGCCAAGGGAGGATGCAATGGCTTTTTTTAAGGAGTCACAGGTGACTCATCAGTTTCAATGTTCCGTGTTCAGCCTGCCACCCATCATCCCAACCATCACATTGGGTGTGGTGGAGCTCATTTGGGGGCGGGGGAGGGAGGGATGGGGGGAAGACTTTGAGGAATTATCACCATTTGGACACCGACCTCAAATCGGCATGTAAGAGGATGTGAATGCATGTTTAAGGAACCCCTGGCAGGTGCCCAACAAAGCCCAGTTTTACTACAAGGGTGACTAGCCAGTCGCATGGCCCCCACTGGAACGCTCCAAGGAGCCAAGGAAACCATTCCCTGATTCATCTCTCTTCTTCCATGTGTGGATCTTTGCTTTGTTCCCTCCACTTTCCATTCCTCTCCTATATGGGAGCCTGCTTGTGCCCACGCTCTCTGACTGGCATCCAGATATCTCCTCTGGGCTCAGCAAAGATGCTCCCCTGCTCTCCTCCTCCTCCTCTCTACCCCTGGGGTCACCACTGTCACAGCGGAACTTACCAAGGCCAGCCACTCTCAGCTCTCCTGTGGCCCACCTTTCAAGCCCCCAGCCTGAGAGAAGGGAGGCCTAATGAGGTCTCACCAGGGTCAATCCCTAACAAAACACACCTAACACAATACCCTCCCCATCTCCTTTCATAATAGGTGGGCAAGCTGTCATCAGAATCTACTGTGATACTCCTGAAAATCTAATATTACTTGCAAAGGAGCATTCTATAGTCTCGGTGGAAATGTCTCTATAGCCTTGATTTCAGTGATTTGATCTGGAAGGGGATGATGCACTTTTAAGGCTCCCCTCCCCCCAAACATACAAACACACATATGTACCTCTATATGTATATATATGCCTCTCCAACCTCTTTTCCTCTTGCTATTCTGGGGCTTGCCTTTAATGAGCAGCTCCAAATGACAGCTTTAATCACTGCCTCTGGCCACTGAAAGAGGCCGCTAATGATAGGAAAGAACATAGGGCCATTTGCATCAATCAGCTCCAGTCTAAATCACTTTTTATGATAATGCACCCAAGCGAAGAAGAAAGTCTCTGATGTCGCCTGCATGATGATGTACCACTGAGCTGGCTCCCTGGCTCAGACCTCCACATAAATCTCTTAAAGGGGCATGCACCCCACCTTGGACCGCCCAGCACTGCCCTCAGTTCTACACCATTAATGATCCACCACCAGAGCAGACACATGGGGGGGGGGGGCTAAGCAATCTGTTCCTTTAGTTCTCAGTCTTGGGGATACATCCTCTGGTAAGAAAATAAGTAAAAGGTACAGGGGAAGAAATAAATCCTGACCTGCCTAGGACAGACTTGCTTATGACACCATTTCGTTCTGTTTGTTTTTTAATCTCAAACAAAAATGAAGGTGGATACATTGCCAAACTTGGCATTTGCTGGTCCTGAAAACGGGAGGCCATGCTGTATGATTACAAGAAAACAGGTACAGAACTCTGAAGTCTGGGTTCCTGCCTGCACTGTCCTGGGTCACATGGAGGTCTTGTTAGGATTTCCTGGGCCTCAGTTCCCCCAACTTAAAGGGCAATACCAGAGCACCTGCAAGATTCACATCCAGAAGAAACTCTAAGACTGAGATGGTTCCTATGTCTAGAATTCCACTCTGCTGGGGAAAAGGCTGACCATTCCTCTTCCTGGACCGGGGTCTGAGCAGTCACAACTCAAGATGTCAGATGCAGCAAGCAGCTCTCTTTACAGGGACTCCCTACAATACAGAAGCCTGGAGACACCTTCTAATATGTTGCATCAGCAAAATTATTAGAGAAATAATGAGTAAGCAACCACACAGTCATTGCCTATGCTGACGGGTCCCGACACAGAAATGTATTCTAGCTTATGTACTCTGTAGAATTTAGGAGCGCATGATGGGCTTTTCCCTTTTCCCCAAAACTACAAAAGTCTGTTAGCAGCTAAGAACCCTAGTGTCATCTGTCCTTTTTTGACAGTCAGGAGTAGATGTTTTCTGCTACTGTAACAACCAACACATACATGCATATATGCACATACACACATATACCCTAGAGAGTTTCCCAGTTATTATCTGTATATTTGACGAAATATTGAAAGGCTCCTTTGTAGGAAATAGTACTGCTCTAGTGAACGTGACTCGCAGTACGTCACTGGAGTCACTATACAAGTCTGGTCTGGTTGCCCACATGACAGACTAATTAGTAATTCCTTTATTTTATGATGCACAAGGCCGTGAGTAGCATTTTGGCAAATGCTAGTTAGAGCAAATTCCAGTGAGTGAGCATGAGATTTTCATTCCTCTGTGCTCCCAGCACCTTTCTACACTCCACAGTTAAGTGTGCAGAGTGATCGATTGTGACTGTGTAATTGTAACAAAAAAACTTTATTTTATTTATTTTATTTATTTTTTATTTATTCATAGAGACAGAGAGAGAATGAGAGGCAGAGACACAGGCAGAGGGAGAAGCAGGCTCCATGCAGAGAGCCTGACGTGGGACTCGATCCCGGGTCTCCAGGATCACGCCCTGGGCTGCAAGCGGCGCTAAACTGCTGGGCCACCGGGGCTGCCCAAAAAAACTTGATATAAGAAATGACTTCCAAATGTTAGGAACTTAGGAAGGTGAATGATAGATCCTCTTAGAGCCATTTCCCCACTGGGTCAGTGAGGACTAAGTCTGGCTGAATGTGACAGACAACCTAAAATAATAGTGGCTATACAAGAGTTCTATGCCAGCTCTCAGAGTGGAAGTCCCAAGGCAGGCAGTCTGGGCTGGTATGGCTTAGACACACTGTTGCTCCTGCCTTTCTTGCCTTCAGCTCCCAAAGCCACATAATGGCTCAGGACTATGGCTGCAGCCCCAACCCTATGTCCATGTTCCAGACGGGCATGCTGCTGTCCCCTTAAGGACACACTACACAGGCAGTACTTGACACTTATATTTAATACCAAATGGCCACAACTTAGTCACATGACCATCTTGCTGTAAGGGAGGCCATGAAACATACTCTTAATTCTATTTAGTTGCACCAGTCCGTCAGACCATTTGCCCAAATAAAAATCTGTATTTCCATCACTGAGGAAGAAGGGGAGTATGGGCATTAGAAGTCAACTAGCATTCTTAGGCCTGCCCACGTTCCCGCTAGGCAATGTACCAGGGCACTAACTACCATCAGTGTTCCCAATCACACATACACCCCGCAATGTGGGCAAGGAGGCTCTCTGACACTTGTTCCTTTCATCAGGGCAGCCCAACTGGGGATGCTCCTTGATGACCTTTAATTTTCCTGGGGGGGGGGTGGCGCTCTGAAAAAGTTACCCCAATAAGAAACTAGAAGATGGAGTGTGTTCTAGAAAAGGCATTATAGACTCAGAGAATCATTTGTACAACAGGACACTAATTTTGTCTGTCATGTTTTCAAAGAATAACCACCCCAGAAGAAAGCACTCGGAGTTGGCAAGGGCCCAGTGAGACACCGGTCCTGGTAGGCCGCGTGGGGGGTGCTAGCACTGTTAGTCATATCTTCACAGAAAGTGACATTTTTGTAACTAATTGTAAAAATACAGGTTTTTAATTTCTTAGCATAACACATTCACCACCAACATTTCAATGTGGAATTTTTTCCTGGAGGTGATTAACTTTTAACTTTAAGTGAACTCCGAGAACAGCAGACGTCCTAAGATTTACTTCTATGATACACAAGCACTTTCCTCCAGCTATTCCCATTTTTTCCCCTAAATATAAATATCTGGTGAAGGAGTGAAGAGTTCTCCTAAAAGAACAATCGTCTATGTCTTCACATAAACATCCTCATTTGGGCAATACCTTGTATTGTGGCACGGGGGCTGTGACACACTGGCCTGCTGCACCCCCACACTGTGGTAGGGGTTAGGGGAGATGGTGTGGGGACTGCAACCACCAAGGAAGTCTGGCAGTCATGCTCAGAGGGAGAAATTGCTAGGTAACAGCCACTGCTTTCATGGTTTCATCTCCCAAAGTTCCCCAGACTCTTCCATTCACATTATTCTTCACATCAAGATGGAGTCTTGAGCCTTCTGTGTCTTAGCTTCTCCAGTACCTGGCACCTCACTGCTCCATATCCTCCATATCACACACCTTTGCCAGGTTCGATTTCTCCACAGGCTTTCTACCAGTGGATTTTGCCCAAAGGCTTCAAATGATCATACATCCCTACAGAGGGACATACACATTTTTTTTAAGAAAGTATTCTTGTCAGGATTGAGGACTGAATGGTCTTCTTAACACACAGCAAGCTCCATGCAGCTGAAAGGGAGTTTCGACCCTAGTAACCCCTTCTCTGCCTCCCAGCAGAGCATTGCTGAGAGCAGCACTCCCTTGTTGGAAGAAGCAGGCCAACTGCAGATAGGCCTCTGGACCTAACCAAGAATGCCTGACTTATACAGATAAGTGTATATGAATGATAAGTTGCCCGACTATTAAGTAATTGAAGAATTTTTTTAAAAGATTTTATTTATTCATGAGAGACATACAGAGAGAGGCAGAGACACAGGCAGAGGGAGAAGCAGGCTCCCTGCGGGGAGCCTAACATGGGACTCGATCCTGGGACTTTGGGATCATGCTCTGGGCCAAAAGCAGATGCTCAACCGCTGAGCCATCTGGGTGTCCCAGTAATTGAAGATTTTGAAAAGATCATGTATATAACATAAGTTTTGTGAGGGTAGAAATTATATCTATTTTTTTCACTACTATATCCTCATCCTAATGTCCTGCCCACACTAGCAGGTACTCAGGAAATGTTTGTTGACTGAGCATATGAATGAAGCTTCAAAAACTATGTCATACACATAATTGTTCATAGGCTGCAAAAACCATTTTTCTTTTAAGAATCATAGATGACTGGAGTGGCACAGACTCTCCTAAATCCTAAATCTAATTAATCCCACAGGCTGCCAGGAGAACTCCTCCTAGCTCTCAGATCGAGATGAGACTCCTTTTTAAAGATCTGGAGGTGCTAGAATGACCTCTTCTGATAATCTTATCTGGTGTCCAGTAAGCTTCCATGAGACAGCTGACCTCAGGCCAACTCTCATTTTCCACTGTTGACTAGAAATGTTCCAGATATGGTATACAAAGTAGATTTCAGTGGGAGTTTTTTTGTTTAAAGAGAAGAAGACAGAAACACAGGAAGGGAAAGAGGGAAGGAAGAAGGGGGGAGAGAGGGAGGGAAGTAAGGGAGGGAGGGGGATGAAAGAGGGAGGGAGGGAAGGGGGGAGAGAAGGAGGTAGGGGAGGAAAGGAAGGGGGAGGGAGGGAGGCAAGGGAGGGAGGCGAGGGAGGTGAGGGAGGGAGAGGGGTTGGGAGGGAGAGGGGAGGGAGGGAGGGGAGAGGAAAGAGGGAGGGAGGAAAGGAAGGGGAGGGAGGGAGGTGAGGGAGGGAGGGAGGTAAGGGGGAGGAAGGGAGGTGTGGGAGGGAGGTGAGGGAGGGAAGGAGGGAGGAAGGGGGAGAGGGAGGGCAGTGAGGGAAGGTGGTGAGGGAGTGATGGGGGAAGAAAAGGGGAGGGAGGGAAGGAAGTAGGGAGGGAAGGAGGTGAGGGAGGGAGGGGGCGGAAAGGGGGAGGAAGAAAAGGAATGGGGAGGAAGGGAGGTGAGGGAGGGAGGGAAGAGGGAAGGAAGGGGAAAGACTGCTACAAACAGTGCACAGTGCCAGGAGTACCTGGAAGCAAACAGGAGGGCTCAATGACAAGGGCTGTGTTGTTTGACACCTTTTCCGTGCGAGACATGGATTCTAGTACCTGTGGGCTTATCCGGCCTGTGAACATTAACACTACCCAACTGCAGTTCTTAGGTCATTATTTCAATTCGTCTCATTTAGCAATAGGTGGTTAGCCGGTATCAAAAACCAGGAACAGGCAGTGACTTCCCAGTATTTCCAAGTGATGTCAAATTGAGTACAGGACAAGGGAAAATGCTGGTTTATGCTGTTTTAAAGTGGAAGTGTCACTGTCTGTGAGTTCAGCCTTAGTGAAAAATGGCAAACTTGATGCTAAATTCTTCACATGCTTTGAAAATGAAGATTCATAGAGCAGGAGGGGCCCTTAAAAGACATCATCTGGACCATCTGTCTGCTCAACGGAACTGCCCTAAGGCATCACCCGAAGGGAAGATTATAGGGACGCTCAGTATCCCAGTTGCTAGTATACACCTTGTGGTGCTGGCACTTTGCTCTGGTTTCATGCCAGCCTGTCTCCCACCCAGGGTGGAGAATGAAACTGGATCGAGCAACAGTCACAAGAAATTTTATTCTGCTCAAGTATAAAGAGGTAAGTGATAAAAGTCATTCCATGGAGAGGAAACGGCAGCTAAAATGACCATCAAAAGGAACTAAATTGCCCCAAGAAGTTCAGGCCTTCATTTACTCAGCCAATAGTTCCTGAGGGCCCCAGTGAGTTGTAGGGAACACACCGTGCACCTTCTAATGGCATGTTTCTGTGCTAGTGTTTAGCACAGTGGTATAAACGTGCTGGGAGGTCCAGCTTCACACCTGAACCAAATGGCCTCATCCAGCTTCCAGGTTATCGCACACGCCTGTCCCTCAGGGTTTCATGGGACAGTACACTAAGGTGCTAAACCACTAGTCCTCAATATATCTTAGATCATATCATCTGGTATGGGGGGGGGGGAGAGTAGGCTGCGTAACAGTATTTTATGGTATTTTTTCATGAGAGACACAGAGAGAGAAAGGCAGAGACACAGGCAGAGGGAGAAGCAGGCTCCCTGCAGGGAGCCCCATGTCGGACTCGATCCCGGGACCCCAGGACCATGAACTGAGCTGAAGGCAGCCGCTCAACCACTGAGCCACCGAGGTGCCCAAGGCTGTGTAACATTAAATGAACTAGAACTACCTCCTTAGGAGAAGAAAGCAGCCATTTAAATTACTGGCAAAATCATCTCCCTAACAATAAAATGTTTTCTTTCTTGTGCTTTCTCTTTTTCTTTTACATGCAGCAGAACCACCAGTTACAGGCCCTTCTTGTCAGGGTCCTGCTATCTGGCTAACTAGTTCATTCGTTGGTTTGTTCCTTCCTTTTTATAAGATTTTATTTTTTGAGAGAGAGAGAGAGAGAGAGAGAGAGAGAGAAGCAGGTTCCCCACTGAGCAGAGATCCTGATGTAGGGCTCGATCCCAGGACCCCAGGATCATGACTGGAACCAAAGGCAGAAGCTCAACCTATTGAGCCACCCAGGCAGGCATCCCTGCTGACTAGTTTCTTAGAATGACAAGGGTCTCCCCTCTCTGAAGTATGTGCCCTCACACTGACTTGGTGTTTCTACATCCCAGGCGTAGGCAAGCAGAGCACAGGCTACAGGCCAAGAGCCAAACACCAGAGGTGCTTCAGGAGCCTTCACTGGGGCCACCTTCCAGACCCCTGCTTTGTTCATGTGGCTGCTTCAGTCTCTTCAAAGGTCTGGCCTGGCCCAGAGTTTAATCAGTCAGGATCCACAAACACAGGTGAGTGGGTGTCTGGCTTACGGACACTGGGAAGAGCATAGGTGATGAAATTTGCATTGCAAAACTCTTATCCAAAGAATATTGAGAAACTTGAAGATCTTGGCATTTTATGTATTTATTTTTGATCTTGGCATTTTAAAAATTAAATGCAAAAATGATGTAAAACACCACTTTTGCCCATCCTTCTGCCTCCAATCTGTGTCTGTGATTCCAGAGAGCTTTACATGTCCTGTTCTTCAAAAACAAAACAAAAACAGAGAAGAATGTAGATATTTTCTCTAAAGATATAACCAGCTTTAAAGAAATAAGCGTGTCAAATTTCTGACGGACAGAAGAAATGAATGGTTAGAGGTAGAATTTGTCTCACAACACAGTTCTTTGTTTTATCAGAGGATTCACCTTCTCTGACGGTGTAGCCTTGTGAATTTCAACGAGGGCTCAAACGACTCAAACCTGCCCGACGCACGACTCTTTCAGACACATCCTTATCTAAGACAAGGCACATCTGAGAGCGCTCAGCTGGGGACAGATGAAAGAAAGTCATGATCCCATGTGTGGGCTATTCACGACACAAACCATGCTTTGAATTCTGCAGTGCCAGGGTTTTGTGCTAATTGTGTTCAAGAAATAGTGACTCAAATACCCTAATTATTACCCAGCCAGTAGAAGGGTTTCTGGGGAAAAAAAAAACAAACTGAAAATTGAAGTCCATTCAGGAAATATCTTTATGCTTCAACCTCTCCGCATACTTCTGAGACACTTTCCTTCAATGCGACAAGGGTGATCTCATGGCGTTTGGAATATATTACTACAACGGAACACACCCAGTGCCAACACCAAACAAACATGAATGCCTGCTCTCAGGAGACCCTGGACCTCCTGGGACAGGATCCACTTATACAGCAAGAACCAAAACATCCCATCATTAATCCTTAGCAACCTGTAAAGTAAAACTCCCAGGTAAGGACACCAGGCCAGGTGTTGATGGACCAGAGGTCAAGTCATGATCTAATCTACAACACTAACAAGTCACATATTGGAGTGTGTGTGTTTCTTCCCCTCTAAGCTGAGAGGGCACTTTTTAAGTTACAACGATGGCACAGGCACAAGCGTGAGGCAGCCGGTGGTCTTGCCATCACTGGCATGGAGGCTGTAGATGGATGAGAGCATGACACAGGTTTTATTTTAGACACCTCTCCTCTGAAATCCTGATGTTCCAATATGCCACATTCAAGGTGTGTCGCAAGAGTAAAGAGGAGCTGCCGGGAAGCCCTGAGAACCTTGAGAGAGGGAGCCTACCGTGGGTGGTTGGGAGAGCCCTGGCACCGCCACCATGGGACCTGCTCACAGGGACTCAGAGACTATGTAGGGACGCCTGCAAGCCTATTCCTTCACACTTCCTCAAGCACTCACAGAGTATTCTAATGAATCTCTGCAACCTCTGATATATAGGGAGGCGAGTAGTCTTTTTCCAGATGAGGAAACAGATGAACCATTTCACTTTCCGAGGCTGGTAGGGGACATAATCCACAATGCTAACCCCTGCTGTATCCCAGTAACCCATACAAGGTCTTTCTGTAGCTTGACTAGTAACAGAAAGTGAATCTTTTCAGGCTCGCCCTTGATAGTAGACTCTCCTGTCCTCTTCTTTCAATGTGCAGCACCTAATTAGAATTTTGAAGTGTTAAAGGCCATGCCCTGCACCTTCTTTTATAAACCCTAAAGCAACTGCACCTGACTAGACACACAGCAGGTATCCGCAGTGATTCCTTAAAGACTAACGTCTGTCCTGCAAAGAATCTGAATTGATACTTCTCCAAAGCAGATGCAAAGACGGCCAGTGAGTACATGAAAAGATGCTCAACATCACTAGTCATGAGAGAAATGCAAATCAAAATCACAGTGAGTTACCACTTCACACTCACTACAGGCACTCCAATAAAAAGCCGGGTAATAATCAGTGTTGGTGAGGTGATAGAGAAATTGGAACCCCGATGCTCTGCAGGTGTTTGGGCAAAATGGTATAAGCGCTTCGGAAAACAGTCTGGAACTTTGTAAAAAGTTAAGCTTGGAGTTACCATAACAGCCCAGCAATTCTAACTCTAGGTCTTTACCAAAAAACCCTGTACACTCAAAAACTTGTACATGATTGTTCATATTAGCATTGTTCACAGGAGCCAAAAGGTGGAAACAACATAAATGTTCATTGACTGACAAAACGTGGTATATCCACCCAACACTACGTTACTTACCTATTTTAAAAAGATGAAGGGGGCACCAGGCTGGTTCAGTCAGTGGAGTGTATGACTCTTGATCTCAGGGCTGTGGGTTTGAGCCCCATGTTGGGTGCAGAGATTACTTAAAAATTAAATCTTAAAAACAAAACAAGTTGAAGTACTGATACACACTACAAGGTGGATGGATGCTGACAACGTTACACCCAGGGAAAGAGAACGCAAAAAGTCACAGATTATATGATTCCATTTCTCTGAAATGTCCAGAACAGGCAAACTGCCAGAGAGAGAAAGTAGACTGGATGCTAGACTCGGGAGAGGGGTGTAGGGAGAGACAGCTAATGGGCATCAGGCTTCCCTGTGGAGTGATAGGAATGTTCTGGAATTAGTGGCGATGGCGGCACAGCCTTGTGAGGGCACTAAAAATCACTGAGTTACACACTGTAAAACGGTGAATTTTCTTACTAAAATAGAGTGTGAATCAGGGGCACCTGGCCGGCTCAGCCAATGGAGCTTGCAACTCTTGATCTCAGGGTTGTGAGTTCAAGCCCCACGTGGGGTAGAGAGATGACTGAAAAAATCTTAAAAAAAAAAAAAGAATGTGAAAATATCTCAATAAAGCTGTTATTAAGAAACAAAACAAACAAAAAACCCACTGCCTTAGAGCAGTGGTTCTCAAACTTAAGCATGCAGCTGCCACCTGGGGAACTTGTTCAAACATAGGCTGCGGGGCGCCACCTCCACAGCTCCTGACTCAGTGGGTCTGGGGTGGGGTTCAGGAATTTGCTTTACTAGCAAGTCCCCATGTCAAAGGCCCTGCTGATCTGGAAGCACAGTGTGAGAACTCCTGCCCAGAGCAGTGCTTCCTCCAACCCCGCTGTATGCGGTGAGCACTGTGCAATGAAGGATGTGCTGCCCCACAGGTGACAACTCAGAAGGCCAGTCTAGCTCCTGAGCAACCCGTGTGGTTAGTGGAGCCCATCCCTGGGCCCGCTTTACAGCTTCGGTTTCTCCCTCTCCCTACCATTCATTCCTGCACATTTCTCTTCCCTCCACCTCGCCCCTCCTGCCCCTTCCCTTTTTTTTTGTTTGAATTTTTAATAAGTTATTTATTTATTTATTTATTAGAGAAAGTGAGAGTGTGTGCATGAACAAGCAGGCGGAAGGGCAGAGGCAGAGGGAGAAGCAGGCTCCCCGCTGAGCAGGGAGCCAATGCGGGGCTCAATCCCAGGACCCAGAGATCATGACATGAGCTGAAGGCAGACACCCAACTGACCAAGCCACTCAGGCACCCCGACCCCTTCCCCTCCTATTCATACAGGTGTTGACCCTAAGGACACTACCGAATAAATATCCTGCTTGCTTGACTCTCACTCAGAGTCTGCATCGTGGTAGAAGTCATAATGTGTACAGATCATCTGGGAATCTTGTTAAAGGCAGGTGCTGGTTTGAAACATCAGGGGGCAAATCCGGGCTTCCGCATCTCTAACAAGCTCCTGTGCAGAGCTGAGGCCTGGAAGCACTCTTCTGATTCCGTGGCAGGAAGACCCTAGGAGCCATCAGGCCAAATGTCAATGGAGAAAGATATCTCATTTTATAGGTCCAGAAAGGCAGCTATCACCCTGTCCTTGAGATCGAGGCCAAGGAACTGGGTCACAGGTGAGTGTGTTTCAACAAGGCCTTTCAGGTACTTCTGGTAGCTAATCCCCTTGGACAGTGCCCAAGACCAACTTGAGTGTTACTTTCTTCTACGTGCTATTGTTACAGGCTGGCTGCAGGGCGGTACCTGGGCAGTGAGTAATGTGCATGATGCAACCAGCAGACAAGTGGTGACTGGTACCCACCACGTAGCCTATTCAGGGAACTGAAGACTGAGTGGGAAGGACACTAGAAAAATGTAGCGGCAGGGGTCACGTTGGCCTTGACTTCCACACTTTTTGTCTTCAAAATAAGAGCAGAGAGCCTACAGGCTAGTTTGTGTCTTGTTTCCAACCTGGATCATTTCATTAGAAGCTGGGAATCTGTTTTTGACCTGAACCTGTTCCTGACTTTCCAGGAGCTCCATAACTTGTCTTTCGGTTTTTCTATCTGTTCAGGCTGACTTTGAAGAAGTGCATGGGTGACATACACCGAGAAGGTCACAAAAAGAAGAAAGGGAACTGGGAATTAGATCTTAAAGGTGTTATCAAGTGAGGCACCGTTGATGGCAACGCACCAAACACCCACTGGTTAGAAAGAGAATCCTGGGGTGAGCAAAACCCAAGCAGCATTTCTCAGAGAATGGCCATCCTTGTCCCTCCCTGTTTCTGACATCGTCTAGTTACAGCTAGCAGCAGGCAGGTGTGGGGAGGAACTGTGAATGTTGAGGAGAAACGAACAAAGTGACATTGTGATCTTCAATAATGGACCCTTAGGGAGAGTGCCGAAACTTGGCAATTTGAATTCCTTAAAGTGTACAAATTTCACATTTCCACCTGTGTTGTGTTTTCAAGAATCTGCCTATTGTACAATTTCATGAAAAATAAAATGAGTCTGCTGTGCCTTGGGCAGAACACAAAAAGGGAGCAGTCAGTCAACAGTGTGAGCCTAGAAGTGGTTCTGGAGGTGTAAGGGTTTTCAACAGTTTTATTAGATTTTCATGGCCGTGATGACAAAACAGGGCTGGGAGGAAATGGAAAAGCCCGAGTAGAGGTAAGTTCTTAAAATTCTAGGTACCTGGAAGGGCTGAGGCTGGGGGGCACACCAAGAGCCAACGTCTTCCATACCTGCTGTCTCTCCTTAACAACAGGGAATTGTAGGTTTCCAAAGTGCTCTGTAAACTTTAGAACCCATGCAGCATTAAAGATGCACTGCTCTCCCCCTGCCACTGGCCGCCTCTTCTGTAGTGCAATGCAACTTGAATGGCACTCCCTGAGCCTACCCTCAATATGGGAGCTCTCTAGAGCAGGGAGTCCCTGCTCAGCCTGCTGAAGTATATAGTCTGTACGTAAGCAAGAGAAAGAAGTCAAGGTACAAATAAATATGATTATTCGAGGCAGTGATTATTTACCGGTGTACGCAAAACCTAGTGATTTCCCAATCTTCTGGAGCTTCTTAGAGAAATAAACACACACATCCCAATGCAGGGTTAAAAGGATTCCCAGAAACCTACACCAAAAAATACAAGAAAATTATCCTCTGAGAAGGGATTTCTCTCCAGTTTCACTGCTTCCCACAAGGGGAACAATTTCACAAGAACATTATAGTAAAGGAAACAATACGCCACCAAAGAGGAAAATAGCATCTTTATAATTACAGATTAGTTCTCAAACAAATTCCACACCTACACACTCACTCTGCTTTGGACTGCTCCGGCGAAGCTCACCCAGCACCCTCCGCTCCCGACGTTTCCAACAGCTTAACAGCTCAATCATGAGATTTCTGATGCAGAAACCCCAGACAGCAGAGCCCTCTCAAATGACCCACTCATTTCATTCTTGGGGAATGCGGAAAACACAGTCACAGAAAGCAGGAATCCGGGCTAATCCCACTGCAGGGGAGTGCTGGGCTTTGATGTCTTTGGAACAACCCAATGTCAGTGTGCTAGTGTCAGTTTACCCAACAATTTCTAAGCCGTTGCTATCTGTATCAGACCGGAGCGAGCAGCCAAAACAAAATCCTGCTTGGTCCAAACTGGCATGTCCCTTGGGCAGAAATTCATCTAAGGTCACATCACTTGAGCCAGGCACCCACATACGTTTCGACCCACTAATTATCCGTCAAATGGGTTTCTTAAGCGTCATGCTGGTTATTTAAATCCTACCCCATGGCTCCCCCAAGAAATAAAAAGCGCACTATAATTGTATGAACTCTTAATTAAACTGAAGAATTCAGTGTTGCCATTACCTGTCAGCAATTCACTCAATTAGGCCGATAGACTCCGTCTACTACCGAACTCCTGATTGCTTCTCATTTTCCTAGTTAGCGATCGCCACTCTCAGACGCGCGCAAGCAAAATCCTGCGGTGAAGCATCCTCCTTCCTTCCCACCGCGCGGCCTCCGGGACCTCCGGCGCGGCCCGAGTCGGCTCCTCCGCAGGCCCCGCGGCTCCAGGCTGGGGTCTCAAGGCTGCAGGCGCCCCCGGGGCTGGTGACGCGGCTGCGGTCCGCGGAGGCGCGGGAGACTCGCCCACACGGCAGCGGGTACCCAGCGCGGGAGGACCCCGCAGCCCGCGCCCGCGCCCGCGCCCGCCCGGCTGCAGACCGCCGGCTCGGAAGCGCCCGAGGTCACGGCGCGCAGGGGAGGCGCCGGGGGAGGCGCCGCGGGGCCGGGCGGGCAGGTGCCGGCGTCCGCGCCATCGCCCGCGGTCCTGGGGCAGCGGGGCAGCGCCCGGCGTCTCGCAGGCGGGGCGGGGCGGGGGCGCCGGGGCGGGGCGGGGGCGGGGCGGGGGCCGCGGGGCGGGGCGGGGGCGGGGGCGGGGGCGGCGCTGCCGCGGGCGGCTCCGGACCGGGCGTCTCCGCCGGGCCCCGCGCCCCCGCCCGCCCGCCCGCCCGGCTCCACCCGCGGACTCGGCGCCGCTCGCGCCCGGGCCCCGCGCTCCTAATCAGCCCGGAGAGAGACACCCGCGGAGGGGACACGGGACGGTCTATCCCGGCCCGGGGAGGTCCCCGCGGTGCGCGCGCCGATTGGCTGCGGCGGGGGCCGGGCGTGCGGGCCGGGGTGTGCGGCCCCGCGGGGTGAGCGCCCACGCGGCAGCCTCGGCTCCCGGCCGGCGCGGGGGGCAGGCGGGGACGCGGCCTGGGAAGCCGGGGCGGCCCCAGGCGCGCTGAGGCTTGGGGCTGCGCGACAGGTCGGTGGTGGGCGCCTGGGACCACGGACCCGCCCCGCCCGTCCCGACACGCTCCTTGCTGCTCCTGCCCGGGGTTGTAGACGTCACAGTCTGTACTGGGGTCTTCCGCTTGACAGTGGGCTCAAGCCATTTACAGCCAGAAGAGATTCCGAATGAAGTATTTTCTCTGACTTCATGGTACAGAGGAGGAACGGAAGACGCAGGGGCGCAGGGACGTGGGAAGGTGAGTGGGTGGAAGGCTGCGGGCCACAGGCCTCCTCCTAAGCATGTCTCAAGAACTCCAGGCCGCCCTTGTGGCCCGCCCTCCTTGCAGAGAGCCCCAACCTTGGAGACGTGCCCAGGAATGCAGCCCAGCACCAGATGCATGCAGTTTGGGTCACCCACGACCAGACGCTGGTGAAGTCAGGGAGCATTATCTCCATCGTACACATTAAGAAGGGAGGCTTGGCATGGTTTAGAGACATCCTTGGGCCTGGGCTGGTAGGTGACAGAGTGGGCATGCAAACCCAGCCCTCTACTTGCTGAGTTTCAGCCACAACACCTCAATGGCCTTCACCGCGGAGGTGTGTGTGTGTGGGGGGGCACCTGCAAATATCACCAGGCCCCTAAAAGAGGCTGCTTCAATGCCAGCTTGCATGTCTGCCCACCAAGCAGCAGTTCTTACTGCCCACCCCATTTTTGGTGGTTCTGGACACATTTATCCCTCACTAAAGTTACTGCACTCACCCACTCCTAGCACCCTTTCTGCTGTCTCTAGTCTGACCTTTGCAACTTCTCTCCATAGAAATGGAAGGAAAGTATCAAAGTGGGGTAGACAGAAGCAGAAGCTGCAGAGAGCTTTTCCTTTGCACTCAGGACCAGGGAGCTGCCAAAATTGTTATCTGTGGTCTTTGAATGCACAAATTCAAGAAGGGCTTCTGACCTGGTTGCCTCGTGTCTGGAATTTGAATTTACAGAGCTCAGCACCTGAACCACTCTGTTATGTTTCTGAGCAGGGATCCAGGCCTGCTATCAAAGCACAGGTTCTCAAAGTGTGGTCCCTGGACCAGCATCATCTGGGAACTTGTTACAAATTCAAGTCCTTGGACCCAACCTCAGACCTACCTGGGCAGAAACTCTAGGGCGGTGGGGCCCACAGCCTGCATTCTTACAGGCCTTCCAGACCATTCTGGTGCATGCACAAGTTTGAGAACCACTGGTTTCAGCCCCAGTCAGAGCTCTGCTGGGCGGGGGGGGGGGGGGGGGGGGGGGGGGGGGGGGGGAGGGGGGCGGGTATGAATAGATTTGGGCATGTCAGTTTTTCTTCTCATCACTCTTTAAGATCACTGGCCTGACCCCATCTTCAGTTCATTTCCAGGCTAGAGGTCACAGGAGTAAGGGCTGGCTGCTGGGCCACTCATGTAGTGTGCCTGCCCTGCTGGCCTATGTACTGAGGTCACAGGGGGAGCTTTAAAGCAGCCAGATGTTACTGTGGAGAGACCCTGACACTGAGGGGAACAAGCCTCCCATCCCCACTGAGGGGACCTGTGGTCCAACTGCACCCAAGGACTCAGCTTTCCCATCCATTCAGTGGGAGAAGCAGTCCCTCACTTGCCATCCTAGGTTTGGTGGCGACTCAACAGCACTTTGTACCTTAGGGAGAAAAATAAAGTGTGGTTGATAACATACAGGGCTTGCTGAATCCCTGCTCCATGATCTCCACTAATTAAGGGATGCGCCACCTACGGCACTGGACTCGGGTCTCCAGCTAGCATCTGGCCTTGATTTGAATGGGAAGGCAGGATGCTCAGCTTTGAACATCATTCAAATGCAGGTCTTCTGGGTGGTGCCGCCTCCCCCCAGGTGGATGAGGATTGAGTAGGGAGTGCAGTGGATAATACTCCTGTCTCGGTCCCGGTCTTTATGGACTCACAGGTCCTTCACTTGTGAAATACTACATTCTCATTTAATAAAATATCAAAAAAATATTACCAGCTTAGGTTATTCAGTGCTTAGTGCATGCCAAGAAGCATTATTCGTAGTGCCTTTGTGTTAATGCCTCAGAACACCCCAACGAAGTAGGTGTTGTTATCCCTATTTTACAGGTGAGAAAGTGGAATTATAAACATGTCAAAAAGACCTGTCCAAGGTCACTGAACTGTTGAGTGGCAGACCTGGGTTCAAACCCAGGCAGCGTGGCTCCCAAACCCAAGTCCCTTAACTGCAGTGTTAACACTGCAGTGCTCGTGGCAGAAAGTTAAGAGAAAGAAAGTCCACTCTGTCCTTCCCTCAGTGGTTCATATCGAATAAACACACAAACACGTAGGCTATATTGCTGACAGATGTGGATATTTTTTAGTATGTGTTGAACTTTCTAAATTTTATCAATGACCTAGTATTACATTTGAAACCTGCATCACTTTTTTAAAAAGATTAGAGAGACAGCAAGAGAGAGAGAGAGAGAGCATGTGAGCAAGGCGCAAGGCAGAGGGAAAGGGAGAGAGTCCCAAGCAGACTACCCCTCTGAGCACAGAGCCCTGACTCAGGGCTCCATCTCACGACCGACCCTGAGATCATGATCTGAGCCGAAATCAAGAGTTGGATGCTCAACCACCTGAGCCACCCAGGGGCCCTGAAACCTGCATCATTTTCAATCGCTCTTATTTTTACAGACTAGAATGTCTTTGGAGGGCTCAGCCATGAGGGGACCCTTGAAACTCCCAGGAGGCTGAGAGGTTTGTTTCTACATGTTCGGTAGGTGCATAGTTTTGAGAGCTGTGCCAACTGCAGTGCCTGCCACACTGAGGGATGTTGGATTACCTGCTCAGCAGTCAGGTCCAGGTGAGAGAGGGGCCAGCAAACAGTGTGCAGGCATGCGTGGCCTACAAAGTGTGCAGCAGGCGGCAGGCAGGAGCAAGGGCACCAGGTGCTTTAAGGACACGTGGGTCATCCTGTCACCAGGGAGCAAGACATCCCGTCAGAGTGGGCTGGTATGGCTCTCAGAACTCCTCCCCCCAGCAAATGGGGGAGGACATGGCTTATGAAGTGAAAGCTTCTAAATGGGCCACAGCAGATCGGGTCTGGCATACCACATCCAGTGAACCCTGGCATAAGGTCACATCCAGGGGCACCCACTCTTCCTCGATTGCTCTCATGGTTTCCCCAGTCCAGTGGGGTGGGCAGGGAGACATTAGCACTGTTTTCTTCTGAGCCTTACAGAAGCAGAGACGTGTACTGAAGTCATGATTGGAGGCCCGCCTGGGCAAGAGTGTGCATTTGCCAAGCATGTTGCTAATCTGCGTAAATCTGGACAAGGAAACATTCACTACGGTTCACTTTAACCCTGAAGCCAGTTAAATAAAAGCAATTAAGCAGGCACTCTACTTATTAAAAGTGTCACAAATATCTATACAATGAAACTAAACTCACAGAGCTCTCCCAGAAAAGATGCAGCACATCAGGAAAACCACACGGTACAGAACTAGTTTGCTTTCTGGGAGGGTTTTATATTCACAGCTACAGTGTATGTGTGTTACAACTGGGAAATCTGTTACGTTTGGTTGACAACTCAGAAAGGGTTTCTACATTCCTGCCATAGCCCTGGGAGGAGAGATTATTTTCATGTATTTAGTCATAAGGGCTCTAGTATATTTATGACTTAACAGAAACTTCTTTTCTGTCATACAAATATAAAACGATGATGACTGGCTCAAAGGTCTGCACAGACAAGCTCAGGGATAAGGAAGCTACCGTATTAGTCAGACGCTACCTTTCTCTTGAAACAAATCTTCACGGCTGCCACGCTTAGTATTGTGTGGCTTACGAGTCCCTAAAATAAAGGAACAGTGTGCCCCCAAAGAACTGGCAACTGAGGTAACTGGGAGACAGTTAAGAACAAGTGATTCGCACTCAGAAAGACCCTAGCTCTGAAGCTTACTCAGACGCCAGCCCTGTGGACTTGGCAAATCACATCGACCTGCCCACGCACTGGTGTCCTGTGGGGCAGATGGGCCCCATGTCACTCCCCTGGCAGGCCTCTGTGAGAGTAAGTGCAGTACCCAAGGGAGGCGCACAAAAGCCAAGGAGAACTGCCCTCCAGCTAGAGGGGCTTGTCAGTACTTCCCAGAGTCCAGGGTTCCCTGTGGCAGGGACTCTGCAGATACAGAAATGCACAGACAAGCCCCTGGCCACAGCTCGGTGAGGCCACTGTTAACCTAAGCGCAGCTGTTTGCCACCAAGTTCCAGGCACAGTGTGAACATGTAGGCCACAGAGGCCCAGTGGGTCATGCCTCTGCAGACTGCTCTCACTCTTTTTGAAGAGGGAAAGAAATGTTTCTAGGCTCTGTGGGAGGGAATGGTGGGGATGTTCTGGTGGCTAGCAGCCAAGTAGGGAGCTGGAGGGGAAGAGGAGGCTGCTTCCATGAGAGGCTTTGTCACACAGGCCTGAGAATCACTCCTGTCCCTCCCAGAATCCCCCTAGAGCTTGAGGGGATGAGCTAAGGAATGGAAGCTGAACAGAAACTATTGTCTTAGCTCCATTTCTTTGTAGGCCATTTTGTTCCCCATTGGGGTTTTGCAAACAAATGGGCTTGCTTTGGATTCCTCATCCTGCAAGTCCAGATGACAGTCTGGTTCCCAACATACTCTGTCCACACGCGGCCCCCACCTCTCCCACTGGGAGAGCTCAGGTCTCCTAGTCCCCACTTGGGGAAGGAGTGGAAGGAAATCCACCCTAGGCCCTTTCTCCGTGCGCCTGGAAGGAGCGGGCGCACTGCCCAGCTCAGCCTAGTAGTGCATGCATAGGAGGCCATGCTCCTCACCACCACCGCCTCCACCACTGGAGGCCAGTGCTGGGGGAAAGGACCCCTACCCGCTGTGGGAGCGCCCACCTTCCTACCGGTGCTGTCGCCATAGGAAATGCTCCAGAGGGATTCTGGAGGACACGGGGTAGCTGACAAATGTTTCAAAGTAGATGCTTCACTTTCAGGAAACATAAGCTTTGTAACCCCCGCTACACAGACCAGTCTGGATCTGCTTAGATCTCAGAATGGAAGGCTTTCTAAAGGAAAACTCCAGAAATACCTGAATTCAGATGTAAAAAACTGTGTGAGAATCAAGAACAAAGCCAGGGAAAGCAGAGGGAGTGAGTAACCTTTCATTTCAAGCTGCTTTCCCCGCTAGAGATAGTCATGATCTGTGCAGCACTATTTGATGCAAATGCCTCTACGAAAAGAGCCAGTGGATAATAGATAAAAAGATTATCTGTGACATTACAAAAAAATGAAAGTTTAAAAATGGCTGCAAGTCCCTTAAAAAAAAAATCCTAAACTTTATTCAGTCTTGTTGAAAGGCAACAGCAGCACTGTGCTTTATTCAGCCCCTGGGGCCCCTGTCTCTTCCGCCATTGTTCTAATGCCTCCACCAGCTCATCAGTTTTCAAAAATCTTTCCTGCTGGTTTCTCTTTGCTGGAAACATAAGGTCCGAGAAGCTATCACAGCCCTGTTTCTTTTTCCTAACTTCACTCTGATGCTAGAAATTCAAGTGCCGCAGCTTCTGCCCCTCTCTCTTCCCTGCTCTGCTGTCCCCCTCTGTGCTAAACCACCGGCTGCACACTTGATTTAACAGATGAATTACAGATTCAAGGCATGGGTTTCCAGGGCAGGGAAGAGTCTGATTTTTGTCCAGGTCTCTCTTGATTGGCTCAGCATGGAAGTCTTTCATTTAATGGGCCAGGTCCTGCTGAGAACACCTCTGCTGGCACCACACCGATTTCTTTCTTTGCTGGAGAGAGGAGCAGAGATCGTAAAGAGAGATTTTCCATCTTCCAGATTTCTGGTGTGCTCACTACATATCTTTCTTTTCAAACAGAGCATCATGAGTATAACCCAAGACTCCGGGAAACATCCGATTCATTTGACCAGCCATCTTTGATCTCAAAGCTGGCGAGGCATGGAAGGACTGTTTGGAACACCTAGGCCATGAAAACATGCCTTTCTTTGTCTTCCACCCAAGGAGGAGGCAGCATGGTGTGGCAAGGCATTGCCAAGGTCTGCGGTTGGACTACCTAGTTCAAATCCCAGCTCCACCACCTGCTTGCCAGGCTGACTTTGAGCAAGTTCCAGTGCCTCAATTTCTGCACTTGCCAAACACAAAAGATTATTACATTGAAGTATGTGAAGCTGCCGGCATTTGACTGTTTTTGAATACAATGAGATTAGACCCAATCATCTAAAGCTGCTGATATGTGACTGTTTTTGACATATAAAAATGGCAATTTCACACGGCTGATCTGGTGTGTGGTATGCCCTCAATATAGGTCAGTTGTTGCGGTCTCTGTAAAGAGGCTCATATCAACCACTGGCTCTATGCAGATCACTATACCAGGTGCCCAAAGTATGGGGCTCCTAGGTAGCTCAGCCAGTCAAGCCTCCAACTCCTGATCTTAAGGTTATGAGTTCAAGCCCCAGGTAAACAACCAAACATAAAAGGCCCAAACCAAAGAGCTGCTGGCTTGCCAAGGACCACTTGCCCGTGTGAAAGAGTACTAACAGCACAGTGGGTACGAGAAGATGTGTGCTCAGGCCAAACCCTACGTTCTCATGCCTCTAGGTCCTCAGGTCTAATTTCCTCTTGAAAAAGCATTCCCATGTGGAATCCCTTCTCTTTCTGGGGGCCATCTTACTCACTCATAGCAGCTTTCATAAGCTAGTCAGTATGACTAGGACTTATGCCTACACCTACTTGACAGAAATTCTGGAAATATGCTTGAAAATACACATCAGCTGTAAAGATCAAAAGTAATGGGGAGAAAGGGGAGCAGGTCCTCTCTTTGCCCAGAAGTATAGTCTCTGGGGGCCAGACAATTCTGAGATTGGGACTAGAGGCGGTTATGGTGTTTGCCAAGGAAGGTTCAAGCCTAAAAATGCAGTCTCCTGGGCAGAAGGAAAGCTTCCTCAAGATTATTCCAGGAGGATTCCCTCAGATTTCTATGATTCTTTGGGCCAGCACAAAGTTCTCCAGTGGATGCCATGTCACCTGGCCCTGCCCCTTGAAGGCTTTCCCTAAGACTGCACATTTTTCTTTGTACCCTTGGGTATCAGTGTTCTCCCCGAGGTAAAATACAGAGCCTAATTCCTGCTCCTGGCAACCTCCTCTCTAGAAGCCAACAGCAATTCTTGAAATGCTGGACCTTAAATATAATCTCCCCCTTCACTATATACACATACCCTCTTACACTTTAATGCAATCATTTCCTCTCCACGTTGACCTAATCATAATTATCTTGAAAGCTATTTTAAGTTAAGAAATATTTTTGCCTCCAAAAATAAAGGATAAGATAAGAATACATGTAAGGAAGACAGCCTCCATCCAACTGAAATATATATTTTGAATACCTTTTCACAGAGACACTATCACTAATTTGATTACTTATTATGCATAGTATGGTATTTACACTTTTGCTATGTCTGTGCATAATTTTTTTTAAATTGTGTGGTCTTGTTCTGGACTTTTTTGGAACTTGATTTCATCGGTTTTGTTCAGTCTGTATCCTATAACTTTTCAGCAAGATTCTGATTCATGGGGCCATTCAAGGCTTGTAAATTACCTTGAATGAACTGGCAAGCTGTGGGGTGATAGCTAGGATGGCTATATCATGTCACAGTCAAACTGAGGTGTTCTTAAAAGTGGAAGGGGGGCTGCTAACAACTATGCCACCCATAAAACTGGACTGTCCCAGGCAAAGCAAGACATATGGTCATCTTAGTGGTGGCAGGTCAGTTCCTGCTTTAATATGTGTGATTAGCTTGACCAGTTGGAAGCCTTTGCCACAAGTTTCCAATGGGCCTCTCAGAATGAGTCAGTTAGTTTGTGCCTTTTATCTTTTTTTTTTTCCAGCAGCAAGCCGTTACTGGGACCCCCACTTTCCTCATTAATAAATGGCGATTCTGGAAGCGGAGGGGCCTCTGAACACCATTCTTGTTGCCCCTCTGGTGCCCGTCTGTGTTGTGGAGCACCAACAGTCCCGCGGGAAGCCATGGAGCCCTGCCAAGGAGCAGAGCATCGTTCCTGTGTGTCAGTCTGCTGCTTCCACATCAGGGCAGGGACAGGTGGCTCTTCTCAGGCCCTCCCAAAGCTGACCAGTCAGGCTCTCCAAGTGCTTTTACACACAGCATCTTAATAATCCTGTTCCTATGGAAATGAGCCTTATTGCTCATCAGGTTTTCTCTCTGCTCTCAACTGGTTAGTGATGTACCCCTCAGATTTGAAATTATGCTGAATTTGATATTTGCTAAGTAAGTAAATAGAGCCAAAAAGTATCAGAGGAGTCAGTAATTTTAGCTTCCCTTTGAGGGAAAAAAAAAATCAGACCCTGAGCTTCTTGAATACTTTGAGAAGCAGAGCGTGGAGGTGCGAGAAGAAGCTATCAGCACTTCGGGTGGGGCTGGGCCAAGGTCATGTGTCCAGTGCAGGGTGGGGTGGGGGCAGGTGCACGTGTCTGGAAGTAGGGCAGCAGAGATGGGGGCATGCCAGCCTCCACCAGGGCTCCGAGGCACATGCCTTGCTCTTTGGCTCAGCCTGGCGGGATGGGTGACTTTAGAGGCCAGACCGGTGCTCACAAACCCAGATCGGCGAACTGGTCATCTGTAGAGGGGCTCTGGGCCGCCATACACATGGCTTTCTGGGGCCTACGTCTGTGCGGCCCCCGGCCTGGCTCTGGTGTGCTGCTCGCTCCGGCTTAGGGATCCGCCTGCCCCCCAAGATGCCTCCCTCATTCTGGCTCTGTGTCTAGGCATTAAGATGCACAGCCATCTCATCAAGGCCTGTTCCCTCCCAAATTGCATTTGACCAGTTTCATTTCTGCCTGAAATTAAAACATGGGATTTATCAATCCCAAACTGTCACAGCGTGAATGAAACCCTAGAAATAAATCCAGTCTAATGACAGAATGATCCCGAGACCTCAGTGGGAAACAAGATACTTTGTTTAATAATTATCAGCCTCTTTCAGAGCCTGTCTGCCAAAGCTGTGGTGTCAAAAGCAGCAGAGAGAAGAATTTTTCCCCTAGATTTCATCCTGAGAAAGACTGAAGCCATTTAAAACCAGGCTGGATGCTTTTGATTTACATTTCTGATATTAAAAGCAGAGCGGCTGTCTGCATTTATGCTACAAGGCATTGCTTCAGAGCAAAGAAACAGGGTGGTGGCAGGGATCCAGTTTACTAATGAACAAGCTTATCTGGAGGAAAACAGCTTTTCACACCGTAACAAACAATGAACACCTCTTAGATAACAAATTCAATGGCAAAAATATCGCATTGTACATGTCACAGTCCTATAATTTAATGGAGGCACTTGCAGCATTAGTGGTTTACATTAATTTTTAAAATTAATTTTGTTTGGCCCGCAGGGAAAATATTTTCTTTTTTGTGTCTGATATCCTGCAGCTCATTAACACTGCTTACTGCTGCTCTACAATACTATCCATAATTGTCCACTTGGTAGCCAGAGGCCATTTTTTAAAGACAGAAAGCTGGAAGAGGGGCAGAAAGCAGGCTGTTCTGCTCCCTTCTACAAAGAAAGACTCGCAGCTTGACAAAGCTGCCCAGCAGCCCAGGAAGCAGAGGCATCTGGAGGCCTTTGAACTGGGAGGGTACAGGTGTCAGCGGTCTCGGGGATCTTACTGCCTCCATTCACCATTGCTTCCCCCAAAGCAGTGGCTCTGTGACTGATGATGCTCAGAACCATCTGGGCAGTTTGGGTAAAGACAGAGATCTCACCAGGCCCCACTTTCTATCCATGAATCATCTGCTGGGCCTGTCACCTCTCCCATGAAGGGGTTAACTACTGGCTACCGAGAAAACAGGCCCCCTCTCCATCTGCCTGGGGCATGGAGATCAGGGAATTCACTGCTAATCACTGCGGTTGTGATTTCTGATTTCAACTGGCAGCAAAGAGAATTGAACTGGCGTCCCCTGAGAGCAGCCAGCTCCACAAGGCAGACCTCGAGCTTGTTAAGCTGTGGTGCTGCCATGCGATTATCAATTTTAAATTAATCTCCCCAGTCTCTTTAAAGTGGTTGCTAAAAATATAATCTCTGGGATATCTTACGGTAAGACTTAACTAAAGGGAAAAATTTGGATAATAATTAAGTGCTTCCCTCCATCTAAGCTTCCTGTAAAACACTTCTGGAGACTTGGATAATCCACCGGCAGCAAGAAGGCCAGCCAGGGACAGTCTCAGGGTGTGAGTGAGCTGGCTTATAAGTTACACACTTTCCCTAAATAAAACTTAAATGGGCAGTATGCTTTTGGACAAAGGTTAAAGATACAGTACTACACCGTATTAAAACAAATCCTTCCCTATTTTTAACCCAAAGAGGTTTGGGAGGGGAAGCCAGAAAAAATTGTCTAGACATACTTTTGCTAAGCTCACGAGGGAGTTGTTACAAACTCACTTTACAGGGACATAATCAAGGTTATATATACAACACTTTTTTTTTCTTTTTTTTAAGGCAGCACCATGGTGGGACAATTTGAACAGAGATAGGAGGAGTTCCTAGCCCTAAGGCAGGGGCTCTCTGTGGAAATACCTCTGGCCCTGTAGAGGGTCCAGTCAAAGCAGATGCGGTTTCTAAGAGCCACTAGAAACCATGAAGAAGAAGGAAACCAACAGCGATCCATTAACAAAACACACCATTCCGCGCACTGCAGCTTTCTGCCAGATGAAAAGGCGAGTCTACACCTGGAATCCTGGGAAGTGGCAAGTCTCAAGTGGCCCCTGGGGGAACACCAGTGGTAATTTTCCCTTCCCCTTTCGCTGACCTTCCTGTTTCTCTGGGCAGCATGGTGGGAAGACTGGGTCATTAAAAGCAAGAGCACACGAACAACTTGACGGGCTTTCTCCATGAGGTGGCACAGCTGGGGAATGCAGGCCCAGAAGACCTGGAGGAAGCCCTCTCAGGCTCCCTGGTGCTTTGGCCACTCAGCTTGATAAAGAGGACTGAAGTGGGTGGGGGAAATGGGGAGACAAGGCAAGAAGAGGTGGGAGAAGGATGCAGGTCTCAAAAGGGCCAAGAACATAGACTTTCAAGCCATTTCCACATCACCACGCTGTGCCTTCTTTTAATGATGACCATAAAGAAAACCCCCAACTTTGTAAAATTCCATTGATTCAGTACCTTCCTTTCTTTGATAAAAGCATAAAAAGCATAAAAAACATAATACATTACCTCTACTAACAACTAGATGTGTGACTTTGGAAAAGCTACTTAATATCATGGACCTCTGTGGTCAAAGAAGTGGGTTGGGTATGACCAGCTCCAGAATTCCGACTATATTATTCTGGGTAAAAGCAAATGCTGTCACACACAGGCCAAAGCTCAATTTGGGCCCAGCCTTGACCAAGGGATGAAAAACAGAATGGAGAACTTTAAGATAGACACATTTGAACCATATGAACAATGTAAAATATAAGGGCTTTAAAAAAAAAAAAAAGTCAACTATACCATAGCAAATGATTGCCAGAACAAAGATGAAATAAAAGGGATTGTAAAGTATTTTTCACACAGGTGGAAGGTTCTTCAAACCTTTGCTGAATGAAAATATAGCTCTCTGGGACGCGGGGTCTGCCTCTGTTAAAGCTCTGGTTAGGTGGGGAGGAGGGGGTTGGACAGTGAACATGTCTGCAGTGGATCACAAACAGGGTTTGAGACAATTCGTGCGTATTTCATCTTTGCTGGCCCAGGGAATCTTAACTTCAGCTGTTGTTGTTACAGATCTACTTGGAAATCTGATGAAAGCCACGTACCTTCTTCTGAGGCGAATGTACAAGTACACAAATAAACAAAACTTTAAACACATGTTCACTGGAGCCCAGGGCTCCCTGGAGCTCATCCACAGATTCTGCAGTGGTGTATGAATCGCAGATAAAACCTCCTGTGTTAGGTCCAGACACTAGAACATCTGTTTGCTCTCCCATTGCTTTGGAGGTTTTAGAGTTCCCATTTTCTCAAGAAGAAATTTACTTTTCAATTAAAAAATAACCCGACTCTCCCCATAACCCAAGCAATTGTACAGGGAGTCCAGCGTGTTTCGCCAGAGAGCAGAAGGTTGATAAAGAGAAGACCTGAAGGTGTGGCCCTAATGGCCAGGGTACCTCCAGAGGGAGGGTCTGGATCCTATGCCTTCACTTGGAACCCTTTTATCCACTGGAGAGAATTCTTCCCAGCAAATAAGAAGGTGTCCCCCCACTCCACTGGAGACTGCCCTCTTTCTGACCTATTTTATCCACCTTTTTGACCTGCTTTCCTTCCCGAAGAACTAATAGGAAATGCAGCACTGGACGAGGGGGAAGACGGGCAGGAAGCACCCTCCTGGAATGTCAATGATGCCGAGGCATGCACACCTACCCCATTCCCATTCAGCAGGCAGCCAAGCTCCTGCACAGGGCACATCTGCATAGTTTAAGGTCAATATGAAACCAGCCTGGCTTCCAGTGCCGAAACTCCACTGTTTTCAGGGGTTGTGAGAACAAAACTGTCAAGGATGTTCACTATAATTGGCACTGGGCTGCTGGCAGCTAAAAGATGGAAATTTTCTTTGAGACGCAATGTATTATCGAGAAGTATGGCTCCACCAAGCCAGTGCTGGTGATTTTCAGAGGCACTGTATTGAAGATGCCCACATCACTAAAATGGTTGGATCTTTGGGGGTCTGCATCCTGGCAAGGAAAGCATCTTAGAGGGTGTCCTGCTGACACCATAAACTTCACCAGCCTGCAGAGCAGCCGGGCCTCCTCTGTAATCTTCTGCTTCTTCCTTCCAGGCTGATTATGAATCATGCTTGAAGAGGGGACAAATGGTGGCTGAGGGCGGGTTCTCCCCCACTTCCCACTCCAGCCAATCTCCCACCTAAACGGGTCCAAAACCCTCTCCTCCACAAAGTGACAAACGATGCACTAAATCAGTGGAACTGTGAATTCAATCACTTAAGCCTGAATGGAGAATGCCCTACAAGATGGATTCCATCACATTAAATACCTTGACTCATGTCGGGAGAACGCAGTCTACAGACCACAGGAGGCACAGCCTGAAAAATGATTTATTAATTGCACCTATTCTGTCCTATCTCTGGACACTTGGAACTCATGTCTTCGACACTTATGAAGATGTGATGGAATGTTCCATCAGTAGAGATGTGAACAAGACTGCTAACCTGATTTCTGAGGTGCCAAGGCAAAGAGGAAGAAACAAGACAGCACCAATTTTTTATTAGCAAATTGCTTAGGGAAGAGAATTCCATTGTTTCAAGGAAAAAAAATCCTTAGGAGCTGAACTGTTCATCTCAATTATGGTTGGATTATTATTTGGAAAGATTAATATTTGCTAATGTGACATTTATCAGCACCGTATATTGAGACAGGAAAGTTGCCAAATCTGAGTTTTCCAACATGTGCCTCCTTGATTGTTATTTTTTTTCCCGAAGAAAAGAGAATAGACCTTAGGAGTATTAAATTTGTTAGTTTGGTTTTGGCTAACAGCATCCTTGACCAAGTAAGCATCCAAGGGAAAATAATTTACTGGAAGGTATGTTTCAATGTCACAGATAGGCTTTATTTAAAAAAAAAAAGGGGGGGAGGAATGAAGAGAATATGGCTGTGGACAAGAACAGCTTCATGAGGTCTGACTGTGGAATGGCCTTATGTCTTAACTCTCTTAGAACTTGGAAAAATGAGTGAAGAAGGTGCTGTGCTTTATTTTATAATTAACTCAACGGCCAGTCTACCAGTAGCTTAATGTTTCAGTGCTGTAGTTAACTCTCTGTATAGTTGGAAGAATAAGAATTATTTTGGCAAGATGGGGTGAAACGTGTCCCAGACCAGAGTGAGGCTGTTTGATTCCTAGGGCCATCTTCATCTCAGGTAGCTTCATCTGTCAAGAGAGAGACAGTGGGGCCAGAAAATGCACAGTGTTCATACCTCTACTTCATGCCATATTCACGGCAGACATCACGAGTCAATCCAGCCTTTGGCTCCTTTTGGCCCAGAGCTCTCAACACGGCCATCCAGGCAGCCACCTGGAGACTAGCACTAGGGCAGCTGAAACCTGTCAGGCAACACTAGCCTAGATGAGCTTGAAGGCTCTTTCTAGCTTTACATTTTTAGGGAATCTTGTAAATTATTTTCATACCCTGCTGGAGGTCTACTGGGGATAAAAGGTATATGGACAAAAGACTATTTTATGAGTTTACCAGAGAGAGGAAAAAATGGAAAACATGGCTTAGTGAATTGTTTTCATGGCTCCAATGATTGGAGAAACAGAAAAACAAGGACTGCCACGCTTGAGAGTCTCCAGAGCCCAAAAACTCCCTATGCCCAGAGCTAAGTAACTAACTCTCACCACAGCTGAGGCTGTACATCAACTTGCATAGCACCCTTGTCTATAAGCCCAAAGTGCCAATGGCCTCAGACAAGTCAACACCAGTTTAGTTAGCTAGAATGGTACTAGGTAATGTGGTGTATCATTTAGCCTGCCTTGGATCAGGAAGGATTTAAGGTAGCTTTCAAGATAATGGAAAGAAAAATCTTTGAAAAATTACTGGTAGATGAGAAGGACGAAGAAACAAGGTACATAGGTATAGTCATGATAAGAATGAGGTTTGTCTGCCAGCTACCTGTCATTTATAGCACGAGGGCAACAAAGCCAGCTCTAGGCTTCCAGCAGCTACTGGAAAGAGGGAAATCTCCTCAGTTGTAGTTCATGGAAGTCACCAGATACAGAGAGAGTGTTCAGAAGAAGTCCAACTATTCCCAACTCTACATCCAGAGGGCTATTTCTCCCCAGAGTCTACAGAAAGGAAACAATACACAATGTGCAACACGGTATTTTGCCACATTTGTTTAGAAGCTGGCAGTGAGTTTCATGTGGGCTGTTGCTATCCCAAAGCAGAATGCAGTGAAAGTGAACTCTGGTTCTCTGGTACTTTGGCTTACTCCAGAGGATGTGCAGTACTATTTCCCAAACTACACAGTCCAAGGGACCTATGAAATGTTAACAGGTATTTAAGGCCAAACCTGTTTGGTGAATGCAGCACACTATCACCATGCCCAATCCCACCCTTCCAGATAAGTTTGCTTACCTTGATTTAATCAATAATTCTAAAGATTTTATTTTTAAGTCATCTCTACACCTAACATGGGGCTTGAACTTACAATCCTGAGATCAAGAGTCACATGCTCTCCTGACTGAGCCAGCCATAATTCTAAACCCCATAACTCTAAACAAAACCCTCTATCCTAGGTACATCTATTAATGTCTTATGGGGAACTAATACCAGGAAACATTTCAGAAAAATGCCAATCTAGAAGAAAAGGATTGTATATTTTTACAGAATTTTTCTGAAACATGTCTCTCAGTGAAGTTTTGAGAGCTGCTGGATGGCAATGAGTCTGAGAGGTGTTTCCTGGTGATTATCCAGGTGTCAAGTCTCAATTGCCAGTTGGAAGGGAATGCACGTGCCCCAACAGATAGCCATGCTGGATATATGGACAAACCAAGACTCTAAGAGCTGTTAAGTCCAACCTTCTAACTGTTAGAAGGTTCCATAACGTCCCTTCTACACTTCCTAAAGGGAAATGCTACTGTGGGTCAAGGACAAGGTGGCGTCTTCAAGGACAGACAAAAGGTCCCTGTGATAGAGGGAGGGCAGAGTGGTTGTATGTGAGTTGAGCCAGGACTGCACCTCCTCTGGATCTCCTGGATCCCTCTGTTTGGCTCATTTCTCTTTTTAATTTCAGGGGCCCAGAGGAGAGCAGCCACTAGGCTGGCCACTCAGTCCAGGCATCATAGTTTGGAGTAAGGGGAGCCACTGAAACTTATGGTCCAGTGGGGGATTAGACTTGAATTTGGGACCCAAGACTCAGCTGGTAATAAAATAACATACATCTATCTATAGTCCCCTTTGGAAACCTAGGAGGCCAATTAGGGATTTGGATCCCCGGATGCAGTTTCTCTTGAAAACTCAACTAACAGGAGTCTTCTAAGCCACCATATATATGAAGAATTACGATCTACCCACCAACTGGAGATAATGCTACTGTCTTTCTCCAAAAGTAATTACTACCCCTAATCTGAAACTTTAAAATAAAATATCTACCAAACAACGACAAAGCAAACCCTTAACGAGAGGCACGGCAGGACTGTCATCAAGCATGCTGGGTGGTACGCTAGCAGGCGCGGAACAACCCAACAGTGTATTACGGCAGGTTATTTCTGAAGTTCCCGTGATGCGCTCCTAATGGGTATAAGGATGTGCTGACTTCCAAAGTGGGACTGACAGGCCCGCAGTTAACTGTCATTTCCATCACAGACTTAATAGCTTTGCCAGGCATCCTCCCAGCAAACGAAGAGAAGAAAGGTCTTGCTATATGACAGCATTCAAAAAGAATGCATGTGAATGCCATTATGGTATTGAAAGTGTCAGGTGCCAGCAGAAGGGCCCTGATCAGACAGACAAGCATCGGGCTGCATGCTTTAAGGTTATTTGAAGCCTGTCATTTCCATTAGCTAGCTAACCACAAGTGGAATCATTCATTAGCTGGCTTTCTTTAGTACCAGGGTGGGGCTGAGGGTGGGGGTGCGGGTGGGAGAAGGTGGAGAGGCCTGGGCTTGGCACTTGAGGTTCCTACCCTATTAGCAACTCATGATGGCTGGCAAAGGGAG